>NW_026682815.1:0-335171 GCF_029962835.1 Magnolia sinica | reverse complement strand
TAGAAAAGGTGGGACCCACATGATAGATGGTGGACATCAAAGATGGGCCCACATGATGAATGACCCATATTGAAGGTATTCACATGATGAATGGTCCACATCAAGGTGGGCCCTACGTGATGGATGACCCACATCATGGTGTGGCCAAGCATGACGGACCATCCAGGTTAAGGGGGTCCTACTTGATAGATGGTCCACATCAATGGTGTGACCCACATGATGGATTATGGACATCAAAGGGGGGCCCACATGATGGATGGTTGACATCAAAGATGGGCCCACATGACAAACGACTCATATTAAAGGTGCAGCCCCACATAATGAATGGCCCACATAATGGATGGAGTGGGCCTCACATGATGGATGGCCCACATCAAAGTGCGGTTCATCGTGATGGATAGTCCACATCATGTGCGCCCCACTTAATGGATGGTCCACATCTAAGGTCTTGCATGATGAACGACTCATATCCAAAGTGACCCCAACATGATGGATGATCCACATAGAAGGTGCACCCTACACGATGGATGGTGGACATCAAAAGTGGGCCCCATATGATGGACAATCTGCTTTGAAGGTGGCACCCATATGATGGACACATGAAATGTGGATTCCAAGTTATGAGTAGTGGATATTAAGGGGCCCCACGTAAAGAGCTATTAGCATTGATGGTGGGCCTCACATATGGATGACCTACATCGAGGTGGGCCCCACATGATGGATGGTCCATGTCAAAGGCAAATCCCTAACGATGAATGGTCCACATTGAAGATAATCTTTGCATGATGGACGACCCACTTTGAAGGTTTGGCTCACACGATGGACAATCTACATCAAAGGTGGGCTCTATATAATGGAGGATCCACATCCAATGTTTGACATAATGGATGGCCCGAATATTTTATAACATGAAGATTGTAGTCATTCATTCTTTTGCCTTTTGGGGCACGATCAATCTATGATGAGATCCACTAAAACAACTATCCAAATTACTCTTATAATGGAGTTTTTGTAATATTGAAAAATGATATCAACTACTCTTAGAAAAAATTTTTATTTGAATGTTTTTATCAAACATGCTTGTATCATATATGAGCTTTATGTATTAAGAAAACAGAGAAACCAACTTCACTTGCTTTTTAAAAAGAAAAAAAAAATGATAAAAAGGAGATGCCATATATTTTAATCCTTGATTCATAAGAGGTTTTATGGAGAATGAAATGCCATACATTTTCATAAAAATATGTTTGTAAAAGACGCATCCGAAATCGTTCAGAACGGTTAAGTTATTTAAGAAAAGACACTACTTAAGTTAAAAAGACAGAAGTAACTGTTTCTTATAACAGTTGGATCCTGACGATTGAACCATCACAATGGTTAAAATCTATCTACTGACTCGGTGCATCGATCGAAATCCATTGAACGTTCAGTGCAACGAAAACTTTCAACTGACTAAAACATAGTCACAACAGAGATCCGTTGACTAATTAGCAACAAGATTGTTTCTGTCAGCTGATTTGCGAAACAGTCATATTTGTCGGTCGGTCAATACAATGGTCAGAATCCATCGTCCATTTGGTGCAATGATAATTTTTTGTCGACTAATTGGCATAGCAGTCAAAATCCACTGACTGATTAGCCGAACAACTATATCTATTGACCAATAGGTAAAACGGCTGCTCTCTTCCAAGCGTTCTTGTGATAGCATACTCATTATGGTCTATTCCGCAACAACTTAGTCTAGTCGCACCAAATCACATAGGAGTGTCACGATACGCATGTGTGAAGTGCAAAGCGAAAAGTGTGCCACTATAACCACACTGCCTCATAGCCCATGTCGTACTTGCGCGTGCTTGAGTACCAATGCAAGTTCAAGTGCATGTGCATGTATTCTACTACTTCACACTAAAACACACAAACCAACATTCTTCTCTCTTCATTCTCCAAGTAAAAATACTAAATAACTCATAACTTATAAACCCCTGTAGCTCTCTCTCTCCCTCTCAAAAATGTGGGACTAAACATTTAAAAAATACTTTTTAAACAAGTTTTGAAGGAAAATGAAATTAAATTCTCTTTTGAATTTTAGTAAAAAGGTTAAGTGTGAGAATCTATCATTTTTATTATTCTATTTAACCAATTCAACCAAAATAAAATTTCAATAGTGCACACTTCTCTAACTTATCCTTTTAAAGTTTATCTACATCACATATAACATGGTTGTCACATGGCACCTTTTAAACAGTTCAATTTAACTATGATTGGTCGGTGTAAACGCTATGTATAAATTTTATACAATTTTAAATGGTAAATATCTAACCATTAATGTTCCCTATTTTCAACTGTTGATTTGTTGTCCACTAATAATACGGTTAGAAAAGTTTAATAAAAAATTATTTTGTCTAAGTTTGATAAATCACCATGCCACTTGTACCACGAAGAGATGATCTACAATCTTTCAGTTCTCCAGCATTTTTCTCGCAGACATTAACCACCCTAGTTTCCAACCATCCATTCTTTTCTTATTATTCTCATGACTTACAAACTTTTTTAGGCCATTTGTCAGTTTCAAGCTTATGAGACATGTGGGTTGGTCCCACTTTTATACAAAGCGTGATTGTCGATGGGCCTACAAATGTGTCATATGATTTTATTAAGAACTTAACTAATTGTAGGGAAAATCGAACTAGTATGCCGTATAAAAGATATAGTGACTCTTTCGACAGAGAAATGACCCCTGAGTAGAGCTGGGCATCAGACCGAGTCGGACCGAATTCGGTCCAACCCGATCAGCTCCGAAATCTACGCAGCCAGATCCGAATCCGATCAGATCCGGCACCGAGTATAGGCCATCGGAGTCGAACCGACCAGTGCACGGTTGGTCTGACCCGAACCGCCAAACCGAGTCGATCCTGATCAGATTTTTTAACGATGAAAATCATTATCCTCGTTGCTATTTTCGGTGTGGTTCATTTGAGCTTTAGATATGATTCATTTTTTTTACCAAATGCTCTAAAATGATTATAAAAAATAGATAAACGGTATGGATATAATAAATACATCATTGTGGGGCCCATCTTAAACTCATTTGAGTCGTTCGTACAACTCGTAGCTCGAGGGTGAGGCTTTTAAAAGCTACAGCTGTAAAACAGCTGTGATTGTGAACGGCGTCAGTGGCGAGCACGTTTTAAAGTGGGTTTGATCACGATGCATGTGTTATATCATGGTGCATGTGTTATATCAAAACCGTCCATCCATTTGGCGAGCATGTTTTAAGGCTTGGGACGAAAAATAAGATAGATCTAACTATTAAGTGGGCCACACTGAAAAAAGCAGTGAAGAATGAACGTTTATCATTGAAACCCTTTTTGGGGTCACGGTCTGACGAAAGTTCTGGATAATTTTAAATTTATTTTTCCTCTTAATTGAGGTCTTTGTGATCTTATGAACAGATTAGATGGAAAATAAACGTTATGGTGGGCCCTACAAATTGTTTAGAGGTGAAAATCATTCTCAGTTGCTATTTGTGGTGTGGTCCAGGTGATCTTTGGATATGATCCATTTTTTTGGATAATGCTATAAATTAATATGTAAATATGTATGAACGGTGTAGATATAATAAATACATCACTATGGGCCATATAACTTTGATCTCCTTTGAACCGTTCGTGTAACTCACAGCTCGAGGAGCATCCTCTTGGCACGACACGTACCTATGCTAGTGCATAAGCCAGCTACATAGCTACTGTGTATGTGGTACACCGGTAAATTCTTTTACTAATGTACACAGTAACTCTGTTGGGGCCCACCTTGAATGCATTTGATTTATCCACGCCGTCCATTCGTTTTTGTAGATAATTTTAATGGTTGAACCCAAAATTAATGTGAATGGATCAGTTTTCGGGTCAGGTCGGGTCGGGTCGAATCAGGGTCAACCCGAACTCGACCCAAAAAGTTTCAGATCTAGATGGGGCTACCCGATCCGCACCAATCCAGACCGTCGATTCGGTTCTGATCGGGTCGGATCGGGTCTGATCGGGTCGGATCCACCGGATCCGGTCTATTTTGCCCAGCTCTACCCGTGAGCTAACCCTGAGCTAATCTGCTTAAGGGAAGAGCTCAGTGAGGGGAATCATCTCCCAAGCTGAGCAGACTGACTCCAACCAGAGGAGGGACGGAAAACTCGGAAAGAATCCCACCTCGAACTAAGAAAGGACAAATTTGGCACAATTCTATCCAAAGATCACGTCAACCGAGGTCGGCTCGATGATACTTTCAGAAGTAGATTCCAATCAAACTAAGGATCCTCCAGCGGATCTAGTGGATCCCACCAGGATATGCAAGTCTTGAAGTCGCCTAAACACTCTATAAGTACACTTATTGCAATTAGATTGGGGAAATAACAAAAAATCCTAGCTCAAGTCCAACTACTTTCACTTTACTCACCTGACTTAGGCATTAAAGGGTCCTCGAGAGCAATCATCACCCCCACTATCATTTACATATTGTTTTTGAAGGTATACGTGCATCTACAAACAACTACTCCTACTCGTCTAGATTCAACAATAACATAACTAATACATCAAAAACCTTGAGACTGATGAAACACACTTTTAAATCATTAGGATTCTATCATTCCATCACACCCTATAGCCACACATCCACAATGGTTCATACCAGCACTTACTGGAGACTCTTTGTCTCCGTAGTCCTTCTTACTGGCTTTTTTCTACTTAAAAGAGGGGCATGATAGCTATACTCTAATCATTCATACCAACATAAAGGGATGATGTTAGATCCAATACTAGTTGTTAAGAATTTAACTAATACACCATAAGTATACGAATTGATGGAGCATGTCAAGCTAGGCTTTTTTAGACAGTTAGCACTCTAGCTATTTTAAACTTAGGGGTTATTTGGGTCCATGGATTTGAGGGGATTTCAAATCCCTTTATATATATATATATATATATATATATATATATATATATAAACTGTGGGTTTTCAATCCCATCAAGGGTTTGAAATCCACATATAAAATCCTTCCAAGAGTTGCATGTATAATATGTGTGTCACTAGGCTACTAATTTATTAGACACATGGGCCACTAATGATATCTTAAAATAATCAGATTATCAACTGCATCACTATAATTATTTTAATAGATGATCTACGATGTCCAAACATTGTTCATATAAATCAATGGTTAAAAATCATTGGTTAGTCACTTGGATGTGATCATGTGCTTGTGGTCCATTCGAGACTTGGAATTTCATCACTTTTGGGTAAGGTAAATATTTCAACTGGCATAGTACAACCATGCATAAATACATTTAGATTATGGAATTTTCAATTCAGGGAGCGTGGATTTGAAACCCCTTGGATTCGGAACCCCTGGATTTAAAATCCTCTTAAAGCACCATAGATTGAGAATCAACTTTAATCCAAAAGTAGCTATTCATAGTATATTTTCAGGGGTTTGAATTTAATTACTAAATCAACTTTAATATCTCTAATTAGTTAACTTATGTAATTTTTGACACAATGGTTGTAATAAGCCCGCTAAAATATATACTTTACCGAAAAATGATGAAATTCCAAGTCTCGGATGGGCCACAAGCACAAGATTACGTCCGAGTGACTAACCAACCGATTTTAACCATTGATTTACATGGACAATGTTTTGACAGTTTTGATCATCGTATTAAAGTATTTATAGTGATGCAATTGATAATCTAATTATTTTAGGATATCATTAGTGGGTCATGTGTCCAATAAATTAATAGTCTAGTGATACACATGTTACACATGCAACCATGAGAATGATTTTAGATGTAATCCAATGTCTCACCTTGGATTTCAAACCCCTGGTTGAAGGGATTTGAAACCCCCCTGTTACTTTATGGTGCCAATTTGAAATCCCCCCAAATCCATGGTGCCAAATGACCCCTTAGATTGAAGCCTGATTGATTTTCAATTTTTTATTAAATACGAAGTAAATGAGCCATCATTATTAATTTATGGTGTTTGTTTAAATAAAAACAATGACTCATAAACCAAGAGTAAAATATAATTATAAAAGTAGCAGCTAAAATAAATGGTAATTATTATGTTTTCATATTATAAAACTATTATTTTTAACGTAGATAAATCTAACCTACTAGCAAAATCATTGTAGTTAAATGTAAGTCATATTATAGCATAATTACAAAAATACTTAATCATTACCCATTTACTATCATTTACCTTTGCAATTGGAAAACCAAACAAGCTTGAAAGTGTGAAATTAGGTAAAGTGCAGACTGGGTCCTTACTCCTGCTCTGGTGGTACTCTCAAGAGTTTCAACACCTGGTCAGGGGTTCAAGTACGCATAGGTGGTGAAATCCCACTACGGCATGACTGTGTGGGGGTGTGTGTGTGTGTGTATAAAAATAAAAAAAATAAAAAATAAAAAAATAAAAAATAAAAAAAAGGTAAAGTGCACTCTTAAGAGTTTCAACACCCGGTTCAAGGGTTTGAGCATCCATAGGTGGTGAAATCCAACTATGGTGCGAGTGTATATGCATGTGTTGAAAAAAAAAAACACCAAGGTGGGCCCTGCATGAAATTTGTTGCAGATGAGTCTCATCTACAACAGGTCAACACTATGGTTGTAGGGGAACCGGCCTATACGATACGACAACATGAAAAAACTGGAGGGACCCGGCGTGTTTGGTGAGTGGAATTGAATGGTATTGAATTGTATTATATGATATTAACATCTTTACTATGCAATGATTGCATGTATGGAAATACCATGGTATTGTAGCCACCAATCCCATCCAATTAAATTTTTTTTACCAGGAAAACACTAAATTAAGCACAAATCATGTTTGGTGGACCATAGAATTGTAATCAACGAACCAAATTCACGATGGATGTTGATCACTTGAACACATATATAACCAGAATGTCACTCATAAATGATATATATATATATA
Organism: Magnolia sinica; assembly: GCF_029962835.1. NCBI lineage: Eukaryota > Viridiplantae > Streptophyta > Magnoliopsida > Magnoliales > Magnoliaceae > Magnolia > Magnolia sinica. The sequence goes on along the minus strand of NW_026682815.1, from coordinate 328,190 downwards.
TATATATATATATATATATATATATATATATATATATATATGAACAGCGTGGATAAACACATGCATCAATGTGGGACCCACATGTGTTGTGGATTTCAAAATCTACGGAATTCATGCATGGGATCAAATGCAATTCCATTCCACCTAATCCCAACCAATCCCATCCTCTCCAAATGCGGGATGGATTTGCACGGACCAAATGCAATTCTATCCCACCTAATCCACTCTATTAATTATCTCTCACCGTAGATTTGAGGGGATTTTGAGGGGGTTTCAAATCCAGTGGTTGTTTAGCCGCATAAAGTAACCGGGGGTTTCAAATTCTCCCTCTTTGAAGGGGTTTATAATCCACGTGAGAGCTTGGATTACACCTACAATCATTTCAATAGTTGCAGGTGTAACATGTGTGTCACTATACAATATCATTCTATTGGGCACATGGCCCACTAATGATGATCAGCATTGTCCAAACATTGTCCGTGTAAATCAATGATTAAAAATTGTTGGTTAGTCACTCTGACATAATCTTGTGTCGTGACCCATTTGAGACTTGAATTTCATCATTTTCGGTCAAAGCATGTATTACAGAGGGCTTATCACAGCCATTGTGTTAAAAATTACATATCTTACTAATTAGAAATGTTAAAATTAATTTTAAAATTAAATTCAAACCCCTGTGAATATACTATACGTAGGTACTTTTGGATTAAAAGGTATCAAACACACGGGGAGGATTTCAAATAAGAGGTTTCCAATCTCAGGGGTTCGGTATCCAGGGAGTTCCAAATCCACGCTCCCAAACAGGCCCTAAGCCTTTGAAACGCTGTTGTAGGAAGCGCGTGCAGCATCCGAACTCTGCACCGGCCGACTATGGCGTGTGTTTGACATTCACTCCATCCATCCGTCGAGGGACGTGGATTACGTCCTACCCCTGCCCGTCTCCAGCTGGGAATAGGCAGGAGCTTCGAGTGGTTAACGTGATGTATGGGTCTTATCCACACCATCCATTCATTTTTTTCGTATCATTTTAAGATATACAGCGAAAACTGAGGTAGATTTAAGGCTCAAGCGGACCACACCACACAAAGCAGCAGTGATAATGACTCTCACCGTTGAAACTTTTATACGGCTCACCATAATGTTTATTTGCCATCCAACCTAATCTTAAAGATACATGGACCTGTATGAAGAGAAAAAACAAATATAAACTCCACCCAAAACTTCCGTGGCCCCACGAAGTTTTCAAATGTAAGAGTTTAAACCCCGTTGTGGAGTCAATATCCGTCTTGGATATGCCTCAAATGGATAGACGGTGTATATAAGACCCGTACATCAGGGTGGCCACTCAGCTGGAGACGGGAGGGGGTAGGACGCAATCCGCGTCCTCCGTTGAGACGCAGGTGACCTGCCCCAGGGAACCATGTAAAATCACCCTCCCAACCTCTAAATCGACACTGTGTGGCCCATCTGAACTACAGATCACGCTATCACTTCGGAAGGATCTTCATCCTAGTGGGGTCCACATTATGAACGGGATGGATGTCATATAAACGATTAGATGGCCCCAGGAAGGTTTATGTGGTGGGTATCTACATCCCCACTGTTTCCTGTGACGTGGCCCACCTGAATTTTGGATCTACTTAAGTTTTTGGATCATTTACTAACCGAGGTTTTGATACTGATGAACGGCGTGGATTTTACACACACACACCCTAGTCTACCCACTAAGTTCGTGTGGACTGGACTGCCTCTCTCTCTCTTTCTCACCCATCCATTTCGTCCAACATGGATAAGACTCGATCCAAAATTCACAGTGTTCCTCTAAGCCTTTTGATCTGTAGACCTCATGGTGGGGTCCACTAGTGGCTCGATGGTAGGTAGTCATTGCTTAAAACGGATATCTCCGGTCGAGTCCAGCTCACTTATCAAAATAAAAGTTGCGATAATCTACGAAAAAAAGTTAAAGGTCATACAAAGGCACCTTTCGTACCTTACAGTATATTCACCGGCCGCACTGCTGGGACCCGGATTGCGTCCTACCCTAATCCGTCCGGGCGGGGCCCTGTGGGGCCCACAGTGATGTAAGTGTTTTATCCACGCCGTTAATCGTTTTTCTCAGATCATTTTAAGATGTGATTTAAAATACTAGGCAGATAGAAGTCTTAAGTGGACCACAAAGTGGGGATTGAACTTCCACTATTAAAAAGTTCTTGGGAGCTGGAGAAGTTTCGGATCAAGCTTATATTTGTGTTTTCACTTCATCCACGTCTACGTCTACGTGACCTTATTAATAGGTTGGATGGTAAAAAAATATCACAGTCGCCCTTATAAAGGTTTCAACGGTGGGTGTCATTATCACTGCAGCTTCCTTTGGTGTGGTCCACTGGAGCTGTGGACCTGCCTCTTTCTTTTTGTCATATGGTCTAATAAAAACGATTAACAGCGTGGATAAAATACTTACATTACTTTGGGCCCCACAGAGCCCTGCCCGGATGGATTACGGTCCTGGCGGGGGTAGGACGCAATCCGCTTCCACTCTGCTGACGTCCTACCTCGTGGGTGGGCCACATTCCTAAAACCACGTCAATACGACGATGGCTGTTATCAAATTCTATAGAAAATTTCTATGGGCTGTCACTAACAGTAAAAGATCGTGCAATCGAGTGGCTAGGATCATCTGTTCGGTGAGATTTTTAGGCTTTTAGTCAATCAAATGGAAATGGATCGGCTGCTCACCCTGCAAGTAGCCAATGGGTAGCGGTCGGTGCTCTTTGGGCGACAACATGATGTGTTTGTTTCATCCATGCCGTTCACCCATTCTTCCAGGTCATTATATGTTATGAGCCCAAAATTGAGGTTGATCCAAACCTCAAGTGGACCGCACAATGTTGATTGAAAGTTCACAATTAAAAACTTCTTGGGGCTATAAAAGTTTTGGATCAAGCTGATATATATTTTTTCCCTTCATTCAAGTCTCTATGACCTAATCAACAGGTTAGATGTCAAATAACCATTACAGTGGACCCCATGAGGTTTCTAGCGGTGGATATTCAATCAGTACTGTTTTCCCATGGTGTGGTCCACCTGAGATTTAGATCTACCTCATTTTTGGGATAAATCCCTAAAATTATATTTCAAAATAAATGGATGTCGTGGATAAAACACATAAATCATGGTGGGGTCCACATAGAACTGACCACTAGCCACATGGCTGGTGGCAGCTTCACTAGCCAAACCGCGTCCCAATCAAATGAGCCTCCTGTGTTTTGCTCTTTAATGACCATTTGGATTCTCTTGTTGTAGGGTTTGGATTATTAAAAGATACTGATTTTTTGGTCTATGGCCCACTTACCATTAAACCTATTAAATGAATGGTTCTGAAATCATCCATGTGTTACATGTGCGCATGAATTTCTAAAGTGAATGTCCCTTTTATCTGGAGAAACGTTTAACCATGGTGGGCCATACCATCCCAAATTAAAAGATCCTGGCCATTGATTCTTCTGCCTTCTATTGAATGGGTAAACAAAAAGCTGTGTGGGGTCATGTTTGCGTAACATCCTCTCTGTCCATCATTTGCCACAGGTCATATTAAGATGTGAGCTCAAAAATTACGTCGATCCAAAGCTCAAGTGAGTGCCGTTGTATAAAAAGAATGGACGGTTAGATATGCCCATGACCATGAGTACCAATTTACCATGGATGAGTTATTGGAAGACATTTACCGGAGGATTTCTATGGAAAAAAAAAGTATTATTTTAATTCTTGGATCATTTAAATCTTTTTCTCACCAGGTTAAGGATTTTTTTTAGCTAGAATAAAGCCCAGGCTTAAGAGTGCCACTTACTCAGGCAAATCTAAGCTTAGTGCATTGTCACTCCTATGAGCCGTGGATTGATTTTAATCTTAAAAGCATGAGGTCATTTATAACTGCTGATGCTGAAATTTGATCGATTCTATCTCACCTCCTACTAGTAAGAATATCTGCAATTTATTGAATAACAAAAGAAGACACATGGGCACTTGTTAAGGTCGGGAACTTTTCGATGCCTAAGTCATGATATAGACTTACAATAGGCGTAATATAATCAGAATATTTGTCTTACCTTTTATTATAGAGGAGACGTTTATTTATAACATTTGGTCTCAAAGACGTATATGGCAATACCTCTTGGATGGTTATTGTGTATTACAGAAGAGGTCTTCCTCCGGACGTGTTGTGGTTAATTTCCTGAGATCCTCGGTGAATATTTCGGAGGATAATTCTATCTTAATATATTGTAAGTGTATTTGTATTCTGAGGTGATCGATATTCGAGGTCGACCTCCGAGGCCGATGTTGATACTCGAGGCCGAGGTTGGTATCCGAAGCTGATCTCCGAGGTTGAGGTCTTTGGTCAAGGCCGATGATTTGATACCCAAGACTGAAGTCAATATCTGAGGTCGATGTGATTTTTTAACCTTCAAGCAATCCATAGTCTTTGAGTTTATACATTTGGTTAATCCATTTTTACACATAAAAGTAGCACTCTACTTTTGAGCGTTCTTCAGGAACTCGGGAAGTAAGTTAGTATGGACTGACACTGTATGATGCCTTACACCAAAGAGGTTGGGAGGTCAGACGGAGTAGAGCTAGTGGGCCGAGCAATTGTAAGATTGATAAGTCGATTGTTCAGTGATAGATCATGCATGGTAAAATTAATAAGGACTTTTTTTTTTCTTCAACTGAGGGAAGTCCCAGTCGTCGGCCAATCGAAGTAGAACAAGTAGGTCGGGTAATGTAAACTAATAGGAGAGACTTTTCTTCCCTTCAATTAAGGGAAGTCCCAGTCGTCGATCACATAGCTCAGATAGTCGGAATTTGAAAGAAATTCTCCTCCCTTGACCCGGGGAGGTTCTTTCATAATAAAATTCACAGTGGAGGACTTTATTCTCTTGCACTACGGGAAGCCCTCATAGTCGGTCATGTAGTTCAAATAGTCGAAAAATCATTTAAAAGAATTTTCTTCTAATAACCTAGGGAAGTTCTTTTATTGTAGAACCTATAAAGCACTAGAAAACACAATAGTACAATCATAAGAACCTTTTTTCCATTTTAAAAGAGAGGTCGCTCTTAGTTGAGTAGGTCGGGGTTAGCCGACGAGTCTTATTACCGAGCTCGGACGATTGGTTCATCTCGGTCGTCAAGTTTTCTTGACCAACCTAACTTCCTTAAGTACTTGCTCTGGCTTGGTGTTCAAGGGAGTGTACCGATGGAAGCGACTTTTTGGATGTTGGTTGGTACGATGGTCTCGGTCTTGATCGTTATCTTTTTTTCTTTTGGCGTTAATGGCAGATGGCTCCCCTTCTTCCATTCGCTTCATATCTTTAACCGAGTTATTTCCTTTTCGAGCAGCTCTTCGTGAACTGAAGAACTCCTCAACATTGGAATATTTTTTAGCTTGGTTAAGTATGTCAGTGATGGTAGTCGGAGGTTTCTTACCAATAGAGAAGATGAACTTTCCTCGTTTAAGGCCGGTTACCATGGCAGCAAGAGCTATCTGGTAGAGATAATCGTCGACCTGGACAACTTCAACTTTAAAATGGATGACGTAGTCTTTTAGTAGCTTGTCTTCCCTTTAAGTGATTGTGAAAAGATGAGTTGATGGTTTTCTTTTGTCTTTCTCACAAATGAATTGTGTGATGAAGGCCTTACTAAGTTGAGTGAAGAAGCTGATGGGCTTCGACTTTAGTTGTTTGTATCATTTTCGTGCAATCCCCGGCAAAGTTAGGGAGAAGGCTTGACACATAACCGAACTCGACGCGCCGTGGAGCTTTATCCATGCCCTTGAATGATTCCAAATGCTCGGCCGGGTCACTAGACTCGGAGTACGGGGTGATTTACGACATTCAGAATTTGGGCGGGAGTTGGGCTCCTATAATGTTGTTGGTAAATGGCGGCTTTATCTCCTCCAGCATAGCCTCAATAGAGGTCGGTATTTTGGTGCGGTAGGCTTGACGGATATCGCCAATTTGACCTCGCAGTTCCTTGAGTTTTACCTTCTAGGGGCCCTCGTTCTTGACTACCGCCTCGAGAGCCTTTCCACACTTCTTCTTTTCCAACATGTGACATAAGTCGGAGTCGGCGGGCATGGTAGTTCCTGAGGTGTGGGAGGGCACATGGCTCAGCTGCTTAAGATGTTACTTGGTTCTTTGCGAGTTGACCGATGCTTGAGGTCGTGCAGAGACCTCGGTGGCTGCCTGTGCATGTATCCCCTGATCGGGATGTGAGTTTTATCTCTCCAAGATCTGCATCATTCGATTAATATTATTGGTCAAGGCTTCGACTTGATGTTCCAGAGAGATGAGTCAACCTCCTCGGTTACATGACCTCTGTGCAGGGCATGCGGGGGTAGAATCAACTTGTAGTTGGGAATGCGGATCTCCTCGGTCTGTGGACTGGTTCACTAGTACAAGAGTAGTTGCAGCAATGGCGACCAGAGCTCTCTTTCTTCCTTCGCCATTGTATAACCTCGATGAGATGGGAACGACTTTGTTCCCACAGATGACGACAATTGTTGAAGCCAAAATCTAATCGATCCTGCCTCACCTCTTGCCAGCCAAAGTATCTGTAATTTACTGATGAACAAGAGAAGACATGGGAGGCTCCAATTAAGGTCGGAAAGCCTCCAATGCCTAAGTCATGATAAGGACTTACAATAGGCATAATAGAATCATAATATGTGTTGTACCTTCTACTGTAGAGGAGGCCTTTATTTATAGTATTTGTTCTCAGAGACGTATACGGCAATGCCTCTTGGATGGTGATTGCATGTAAGAGATCTTCCTCTAGACATGTCATGGTTAACTTCTTGAGATCTTCGACGAATATCGTGAAGGATAATCATATCTTAATATATTGTAAGTGTATTTGTATTCTGAGGTGGTGGTTAATATCCGAGGTCGACCTCCGATGTTGAGATTGATACCCGAGGTCGAGGTCGGTATCCGAGGCCGACCTCTAAGGTCGAGGTATTTGGTCGAGGCCGACCTCTAAGGCCGATGTTGATACTTGAGGCCGAGGTCAGTATCCAAGGTCGATGTGATTTTTCAGCCCTCAAGCAATACATAGTCTTCGAGTCTGTACATCTAATCAGTCCATTTTTATCCATAACAATAACTATGGGTGCAACTCATGATGGGTCAATTAAAACCATCAAGCCAACCTAAATTTTAGGTTGGATAAAGTTTGGATTATAAATCTTTCCCAACCTTAGGCTGAGTAGGGCTTGGGTTGTGGCCTAGGCCAACTTAACTCAACCAAACTCCACCTTGTATGTATTAGATATATTGGTGAGTTATGACCATAGATTATATAAATATAAAAAATCATGGGTTGTATGTGTGGATGCCTCACTTAAGTCACAACGACACTACTCGTGAATAAATTAGCGAGCCCTTGACAAAACCATGCTTAGCCCCCTTAATTACCGACGAACACCCAAGTAAATTTAAAAGTAGAATCCATGACTCGTCACTCTCGGTCCCGTGACATAAGCACTTAGTGACCATCTCCACAACTTACTGCTCTCATATATTTTGATAAAATTGTACCTACATATCAAAAGAACCCTTGAAAGCCCACCAAACAAGGATACATGAGCCAAAAACCTTCTCCCAAAGAGGATAGATAGATTGGATCCCTTAATCCCTAGTCATCGATGGAAACTACAAAAAGCCCAAGGGAAAAGTGGAAAAGTATGACCATTAGACTGAAGCTGAAGGAAACGCACCATTGGTCGACAGACACCTGACACCCCCTTTTCGGCTAACCTGAGATTTAGATGTGTCTTTGACAGATCTTGCATGAAATTTTTTTTGTCAAGTGTCAGCCATCGATCAATAGATAGTCGACGATTTTTTCCTATAAATTCGACCCTCGGCCTTCAGTCAGATTAAGTAGAGAAGGGGCAAGAAGCAACAAAGAGGTAGTGAAAAAGCTAGATTTAGAGTTTTGCCCATCCCGAAAGGAGATCTCGTCACCTATGAAGCAACCACACCTATACTTAGATTTTGCTCAACTCAAACTAGCTGCAAAGGAAAAAAACTCGACCCATTATGAAAGTCAGTTAGTTCAAGAGTAGAGTCAAAATTATGGATGTCTAATTATCCTTTTTGACAAAAAGAATATTTGACTTACCTTTTTCTTTCCCACATCTCACTCAAGTTCAAAACTCAATCCACTATCTACATTCCATTATATAAATTATTTCTATTTTGTTCTTTTTAGTTATATTTATTTTTATTTATTGCTTTATTTACTCTTCTCATCTGCCCAATGTTGCTTGACTCCACTTATAAGGTTAAGATTCTGTTTTTTTTTTTTTTCATGCTTGCCTGGTCCTCTTGTAGGATTACGTGAAGCATGTCTAGATGAATAACATATTTGTAGGTGTTATATCCCCCTAAAAGTCATACACCCCTCAAAGTAGAGATTGCATGTAGCACGAATGATAGACGGTGTGTAACTCCTTCCTCTCTCGTAACTAAGACCCTAATCCAAACTTGCATGGTCAAAGGCTATCTACATGAACTATTTGGTTAGGGAAAATTTTTATAATTCTTTGACCCTAAGGCAAGCCTATAGACTATAGCAAATATGGACAAATATCAAGCTTAATCAGCTTGTGGTGATTCTAAATATTCGCACCCACCATTTCAACTATCTTGAAAAGGTATTGTTCAACCAAGGAAACAGAATTGAGTCCAACAAATCATATATATATTGCACCATGCACCAAAATAGCAGCGCGCACACGAACTCCCTTGCCTCTCTATCTGCAAATTTGAGGATATGACGAAAGGGTTGGTGCGTCACATGGGCGGCATTCACAGCATAGAAAATAAAATCTATTATTGAAACTATCTATGCTTTGGACTTATATGCATAAAGTTTGAACCTATAACTCAATGGTGGATGGAATGTGTTTCAATGCCTAGGTCTTCCGTTTGATACAAATTTGCCTATAAAAAAAGATTTGAGCTATTCATGTTTGGAAAGTAATACTCATGGTTATAACTATACGAGGCCCACATGTTGAGTTGTTTCGTGCCTTTTGAATGGTTATAACCATACGAGGCCCACATGTTGAGTTGTTTCAGTTAAATCATTGGTCATGAAGTCTTCTATTACTTACTTTCATTCACATCCTTTTTACATTTTCCTTGTCTTTTTATTTGATAGTAAAATATTTGATTTTATTTGTATATTTATTCATTTTCAAATTACGTAAGGTAGTTTTTTTTTTTTTTTTCACACGCACCCGGCCGGCAACATACCTACGCAGCCGTAGTGGGATTTCGGAAACGGATTGGCTACTCCCCCTGACACCGGCCAATGGCTGATGGTCGGTGCTCTGTGGGGTCCACCATGATGTATGTGTTTCATCCATGCCGTCCATCTATTTTTACAGATCATTTTAAGGTATACGACCAAAAATGAGATGTATCCCAATCTCAATTGGACCACATTAAAGGAAACAGTGTTTAATGAGCATCGACTATTAAAAACATTTTGGGGGCCATAAAAGTTTTGGATCAAGCTGATTTTTTTTTCTTCCTTCATCTGGGCCTGTATTACCTAATCAACAGATTGGATGTCAAATAAACAGTACAATGGGCCTTAGGAGGATATTAATGGTGGATATCCAATCACTATTGTTTTCATGTGGTGTGGTCCACCTGAGGCTTATATATATCTCATTTTAGGGATTATCAAGCCCTAAAATGATTTTTAAAAATGGATGAACAGAATGGATGAAACACATACATCATGGTGAGGCCCACGGAGCATCGACCACCAGCCCGGGGCTGGTGTCAGGGGTAGTAGCCAATCCGTTTCTTGGGATTTCACCTATGGGTATCGAATCCAAGGGACGCGGATTTCCTGCAAAAGCCTGTCGCAGGAAGTTCCTGCGCTAGAAAATTAGGTGGGGCCCACTGTGATGTTTGTGAGAAATCCTATCCGTTCATCCATTCTGTAAGTTCATTTTAGGGCAAGTTACCGAAAATGAACCGTACCCAAAGCTCAAGTGAGCCAAAAACATGATAATTAAATATCCACAGTTGAAATATTTGTGGGGCCACATAAGTTTTGATTCATGCAAATATTTTTGTTTTCAGTTCATTCCAATAGGAATGACGTTATTAACGGTATGGATGACATCTGAATATCACTGTTGAACCCAGGAAGGTTTCAATGGTAAGAATTTCCCTAACCACATTTTCCTTTAGTACGGATCACTCAAGCTTTGGATACAGTTCATTTTTGACAACATGTCCTAAAATGAACTCACAAAACGGATAAACAGGGGGGATTTCTCAAAAACATCACAGTGGGCCACACCTAAGTTCCCCGTGCAGGAACTTCCTGCGAAAGGTTTTCGCAGGAAATCTGCGTCCGAATCCAAGACCTCTTTGAAACTCCTCAAAGCCTACCACTGAGGTAAGGACCCAACCTTATTCATAAGGTAGTTGATCATAGGCTTTATTTTTTTCCTTACACATGCACACACACCCCTAAATCTCACGCCGCATCGGGATTTCACCACCAATGAATACACGAACCCTTGACCGGGTGTTGAAACTCTTGAGAGTATACCACCTGAGAAAGAGTAAGGATCCGATCCCCATACGACACCTTTAACGGCTAATTCAGCCCTAAAATACAAGTTGGCTCAACCAGCTTGGGCTTAGCTCACAACAAGCTCTACCATTGGTTCACATACATAAACTAACCACCCAAAGCTATCAAACATATCAGATGTACTTGTTTTGCATGTGTCGTGACTATAATTTGAAAAACGGCATAGATAAAAGAACGACTTGGTATTTCACACGGTTGTGATAGTCAAAAATTAAAAATGTCAAAACATTCACTGAGTGAAAAATAAAAATTTAAGTTTAGCATGATTGGACAGATAAAATGGAATGGAAAAAGAAAATAGCTGCATATGTACGTATACACCTATATATATATAATAAAAATAAAAAAATTTAATTAACATAATTAGAATTTCTATACATACGAGCAATTATATAAATAGGCCACTGAAAGGGGCCTTAAATTCATTTTTTTTTTTTGGATCCATTTCTATTTAATTTTTTTCTTGGTTAACACAATAAATGTATCAATCTTTGTTTTTTTAATTGAGTCAATGAGTTTTTATTTGAGTAAAGCATGACTTAATACAAGCTTTTTTATTTTTTATTTTTCACTAAAACATTCAAGCTGCATGCGTCATGGATAACTACGGTTAGATTCCCAGTCGCCTGCATGCGTCACCCCGGGCCCAAATGATGGTCCCATCAGGAAGGGGTTTGCGTCATGCCACGCCTCCACCGACTCGGTTTATGCGGGGTTCTGTGGGGCTCACCGTGATGTACGGATTTTATCCAGGCCGTCCATCCATTTTTTTCCCATCATTTTAGGGTATGGCCCAAAAATAAGGCGGACCTAAGGCTCAAGTGGACCACATAGTGGGGATTAAACGGTTGCCATTAAAAGAATATTGGCAGCTCCATAGGTTTTGATCAAGCATTCAAGCTGATCATGAACAGGTTGGACGGCAACTAACCATCGCACCTAGAATGATTTCACCGGTGGGCATCACTATCACCGCTCCTTCCAATGGTGTGGTCCATTTGAGCCTCAGATATACCTCATTTTCAACTATCTTGTAATAAAATGATCCAAAAATAAAATGGACGGTGTGGATTAAACCCATAATTCATGGTGGTCCCACATAACCACTGCTTTCATCAAAGTCTGTCCAGCGGGTGCAGGACGCAATCTGCTTCTGTCCGATAATCGCAACCATATGCTCTAACCGCTACCATACTAATCTACGGTCAAAACAATCTGACTTCTGATTCTGGTGTCAATGTCAGCCATAAATATTTCATTTTCAATGTTCCAGATTCATCGAATCATTGGACCACCATTTCAACGGATCAGATTTCATACAAAAGAAAACATTGCCAGGAAAGATAGAGCTGTACATGATTATTTCTCTCGTACTATATATATATATATATATATATATATATATAAAATTTTTATTTTTATTTTTATTTTTAAAATCAAGAACATTAGCTACTGTCCCAAACGAAAAGAAGAGCTTGACGGCATATCCTCCAATAGATTCCGACTCTACTCAGGAATATACCATTCACGCGAAATTCTTCATAAGAATCAGATTCCTTACTTGTTTCAATACTCCCTTCTCTCTCTCACTCTTCCTCCTCACCAATCATTCATAATGATTTCAGCTTCTCTCTCTATAAATCCTTCCTTAACTCCTTTTCTCTCTACCGTTCCTTCTTCTTCTTCTTCTTCTTCTTCTTTTCCTTCGTTAGCTCTTCCTTCCATTTCCTCTCATCTTCATCTATCTCTTCCTCTTTCAAAAAGACCCAAGAGATATTCTTGTTTGGAATATCCTTTTCGGCGGTATCGGAGTTTGGAAGAGAAGAGAGGGGGAGCTATTGCTGGGAAGAAGATGGATATTGAAGAAGTTAAGGAAGAGGGAGTAGAAGAAGGGCCGCCGCTTTTGGAGAACTCAGAAGGGAATTCGAAGCCTCGGCGGATCGCTCTCTTTGTTGAGCCATCGCCTTTTGCGTGAGCTCTTCTCCTTAGCTTTTGCTCTCTCTCTCTCTCTCTCTAGCTTTTCTTGGTTTTGTTCTTCTTTTTTGCAATTTTGTCGGGAAAAGCATGGTCTTGATGCCTTTTTGGGATGTGGGTTTGGCTTATCTGGCTGTAATTTATTGCGGGTTTTGCTTTTTTAGCTGTAATTTTAGTGGGTTTTCGTTTTTTAGATGCAATTTTTAATGGGTTTTGTGTTTCAAGATGTAATTTTTATTTATTTATTGGGGGGATCATCATTTTCTATTCTTGTTCTCGTTCTTTTAGTTCAGAATTTAGTGGGTTCTATTTTTGTTGTTTGAGCTGAGAATTGTGTGGGTGTTGGAGTTTTGGATGTTATTTAGTGGTGTTTCCGATTTAGCCTTTTTTCTCATGTTTGAGCTGAGAATTGAGTGTTTTTTTTTGGCCGTCATTTTAGTGGGTTTCTTATTTAGCTGCTATTTTTGCTATTTGAACGGAGAATTTAGTGGGTTTTGTAGGTTTGGATGTAATGTTAGTGGGTTGCTGATTTATCTGTTATTTTTCTATTTGAGCTGAGATTTAGCAAATTTGTGGGTTTGGCTAAAATGGTGGTGGGGTTTCTGATTTAGCTGTTACTTCTGCTATTGGATTTGAGAAATTAGTGGGATTTGTAGTTTTGGCTGCAATAGTAGCAGGCTTTTGGTGAAATATGTGCAAATGGCTATCAGTGCAATAGAGGGATGCAATGGCTAATCGGTGCAACATGTGCTACTATGAGGAAGAATTGGTTAAACACTTTCTATTGCACTTTTGAGAATCGAGGAAAATTAGGGACACTATCTTATTGAAGTTTGAAATGAATTGGTCATTCCCTGCATTTCCTGGTGAGGTGATCGACTGATGATCATCCCCAGCCTGTGGTCCAAGATGTAGGATTCTCTGGTTTATGGCGGTGTGTGCTGGTCTGTGGTGTATTTGGTTGGAGAGAAACAATATAGGGTCTTTAATGGTACGACATCATCTAGAGTAGTTCCGGCACTTCTCTCTTGGAAAGCTCCCTCACCAGGATTTTTTAAGTGCAACTTTAATGGCTGCTTGTGGGGAAGCTGATGCAAGACGTGAATTTAAATATGATATGCAAGATTTCAGGCTTAGATCACACCAATTCAGAAACAATCACACAAATTCCACATCCCACATGAAAATCCAAACATTCAATTAAAGGGGAATCTATGCGAGTCCAAGCCGACACAGGCTAGGACTGGACCAATAAAATTATAAGCCAATCAATATCAAAGGGAAATAAAATCAACTACTCATGCATAAAAATCAGTCCCTAATCCAAGGGATTCTCTAATTTCAATTCAAGGAATCCTAAGGTGATAAAAAGGGACAAATCAATTAGGGATCATGTAATATAGGGTTAGGATTCATGAAAAAACGGCTATGAGAGGATAAAAGAGGATAAAAACTTGAGCCAAAAGATGATCCCGCGTGTGGACAGCAACAATGGCCCAGACGGACGTGCGTGTGATCCCGGCCGCACGTGTGTGGGGCCCACTATTCAGAAAAAGGCCACCTTGGCCCTGGTCAGCCAGGGATGGACTCCAAAATCTCCAAATCTCAGCTCGATCCGATGTACGGTTTGTGCGTGGTGCTTCGCCGAAGTTTCAGCTCGCCTGCCGGCCGAAATCTGGAAACCTGCTTCAATGAAGAAATCTGATGCAACAAAAGGACAAATTCGAAGTACGGATGGTGGGGGAAGATGGAAAAAAGATGATGAAAGATGGGGGTGAATTGAGATCGATGTGGTTTCGCACCACGGTAGTTAGTCCTTCGAAAAGGGAGGGCTTCGCACCCACTTTTGAATTCTTCCACAACTCACGAAGAGAGCATAAAAATAAAGCAGGAATTTTTTATTAACTTCAATGAATCAAAAGAACTACAAGGGGTCCCTATTTATAAGGAGAACCCTATACCCAAAAACTCTCACCATGTGCGACACCTATTACTTGGCGATGAAGTAAGCTAAAATAAAAACCAAACAAGGAAATCTAAAGCGTTCATGATGTTCTAAATGATAACAATAAGCAAAACCTAAAATATAAAACCAATTCGACGAGTGGGCCACGATCATGAGATCCCATGGTGGGCTTTTCTTGACTATCGGGCTACTTTTTCTGAACTAAAACTTGACTTCTAGCTAGGAGGTCTTCTCTGGACGTCGTCATCGAGCCAGATCGATGGTGGGGTTCTCCTTCTGCGTACGTACGTGCGTAGGGGTGGTGGTGTGCGGGCGTGCGTGTGCACGATGTCCTCATCAGAAACTCAGGGTATTCTGGAGTAGGGGAATTCTGCATGATAGTGTTGCGGTAGACCAATAGTGGAATTCTCTGGAGCAGTTGGAGTTAGAGATTCTAATTTTGCAGAAACAGCAGCTCTACTTCGAGCATCATGCAAGTTCATCAAGAAACTTGTCTAGGGTCCTGTAATTCTTGAAGGGGACTCCAATAATGCCATTTTTGGATGATGGAATCCTCTTACCCAAGGGACTCTGTGATTTGATTGATGATCGGAAGTTTCCTTTTCTCAAGTGCCTAGAGAGGAAAATTCTATTGTGGACAATCTTACTAAACCAGGGGCTAGTAAGCTGAGTTGATCATCATTGATAGGAGATGGTGGTGGATGTTAAAAAGCTTAAAAAAAAGAAAAGAAAAAAGAAAAAGAAAAACCATTGGCGGTTGTAGTTGTGAATGTAATTTTGGTGGGTTCTGATTTAGCTGTTATTTTTGTTATTTGAGCGCATTTTTGGACAATGGAATCCTCTTACCCATGGAGAGTGGCAGACTTAATCAAGGGACTCTGTGATTTGATTGATGGTTGGAAGTTTCCTTTTCTCAAGTGCCTAGAGAGGAAAATTCTGTTGTGGACAATCTTACTAAACCAGGGGCTAGTAAGCTGAGTTGATGATCATTGATAGGAGATGGTGGTGGATATTAAAAAACTAAAAAAAAGAAAAAAGAAAAAGAAAAACCATTGGCGGTTGTAGTTGTGAATGTAATTTTGGTGGGTTCTGATTTAGCTGTTATTTTTGTTATTTGAGCATGGAAGTTGGTGGGTTTCTTGGTTTGGCTGTAATTAGTGGGATTTACAAGCTAAATGTGGCTTAAGCGGTGATTCAGTGGGCATTGTGATTCAATCATTGTTGATGTTGGTATTGTTATTTTAGCTGAGAATTTTGTGGGTTTCCTGACTTCAGCTGTAGAATTCATCTGATTTTAAAATTGGCTGGAATTTTGTGGGCTTTGTGAGTTTAACTCAAGTGTTTTAAATAGCGAATAGTGTGTAGCATAGCGTTCACCCCTCTGAAGCGTGAGGCGTGGGATACATAGCGTGTAACGTAAGCTACACTCTACTTCTAGATTTTTAATCAAGGTTGTGCTTAGTTGCACTAATTTAATGATATTTTGGACCAAATTAGACTGATTAATAATAAAATTTAACAATATTTCATGATATTTGGTGCAACTAAACTCAACCTAAAATAATATAGGGTAATGACAAGCGTAAATGTAAAGAAAGCAATGAAACTGATTTAATATTGTTACTTATATTATTTTTACTAAAACCATTGAAAAATTAATTAATTTTATTGAAAATAGAAAAATGTAACAAATCATTGAAAACGTTAATTGATTTTAATGTTGTAGTAAAAACGAAATTGTAACGTGAGCTACATAGCGTGTAGCATATTCTATATGGCGTGTAGCATATGCAAATTATCATGTAGCATAAGCTACACATGACTTAAGCTATTTTCATGAGCTACATAGCGTTAAGGCTAAGCTACGCTACGTTGCATAAGCATACACGCTACATAGCGGAGCTATTTGAAACACTGGTTTGACTGTAATGTTAGTGGGTTTGGTGTAGTTTTAGTTGTAATTTAGTGGTTCCTGTTGTTTTAGGCTATTTGTGAATTTCATGTAGTACCTACGATGTTTTAGTGGGTTTCATAATTTGTACCTTTTCTTTTCTTTTCTAGCTATGAATTGTTAGTATTCTCGAATTTTGCAGGGGCTTTGTTATGCTGTACTATAACAGGGTTCGAGCTTGGGGTGTTTCCTTTTTCTAACTTGTATGTGGGCATGGTTTTATACTCTATGCATGGCAGAAAAAATGGGAGATTGCAGAATGCTTGAGTGTTCAGACTCATTTGACAGGTGGCTCTTCCTTTGGATTGGCTACTATCTGAAAATAGCATTTTTGTACTTTTTTGTTTATGGATGAAATTTGTTCAGTGATGACCATTGCTAATGCACTGCAAATAGGACTAGCCAGCTAGTGTACCATCAGACCACCTCAACTAGGAGGGAGGGAGATTTCAATGGTGTATGACCCACACCCACATTTTCTGATGTTGTGGGAGGGAGAAGGATTTCAACGGTGTGCGACCCTTTCTAATGTTGTGGTTCACTCAAGCTTTAGTTCTACATTTTTGCGCTAAAGTCCTAACATAAGCCAGTGCAACAGGTGTATGGTGTGGATGTTACATAGTCATCAAGGTGAGCCCCATAGAGCCTTTGTTGTGTGGTTGAAAAGACATACCCCTCGGTCAAAGGGCTAGCCGCACCAAAAGCTACCTGTTGAGGACCTTCCCCACGACTGATTGTAGGGGTAAAACTGGCCAAATGCTACTTGTATTATATATAGTATGAATGAGTGATAGAATGTTGCAGTATGTATCAGTAAATTTAAAATATACCACAGTACAGTATATATTATATATAGTATGAATGAGTGATGGAATGTTGCAGTATGTATCAGTAAATTTAAAATATATACCATAGTACAGTATATCAGTAAATTTAAAATATATACCATAGTACAGTTTATTTTAGCTATGAGGATTGATGCCATTTGAACTTGAAAACTGATGTGTATACCTGGCTTACTGTTGCTGAATGCGTGTTCTCAGCTTTTTATCTTTCTTATCCAGAATAAAATAGTAAATAGTTCCTTAATAACATGGAATATCTGATATGCAATTTCGTCCAAATGCGAGATTTTTCCTTATATCTTGTTTGCCTGTTAGGAAAACCTATAGCTGGTTACATGGAAATGAAGAGGCCATTATGGGTTATTTTCAGTTGTTTATATTACTGCTAAACTACTTTAAATCTGTTGATGAGTATTTGAATGTTTGTATTGTTGATTTCCATTTTGCAGTTATGTATCTGGATATAAAAATCGATTCCAGAACTTCATTAGATATCTACGCGAAATGGGGGATGAGGTATTTCAGTCATTTATGTGCTCTTCCTTCTTCCTAGATGGTCAGTGGCGCTGCTTTATTCATCAGTTAGGTTACATATGGTTCAAGGATTACCTGTATAATATTACTCCTTCAGGGCTGTAGTATGGACAAAAGATGCAAATACTGCCCCAATATGGGGGGCTCATAGTAGCTCTATGCCAGAATTGTTTGATTTGCAGGAAGAACCCCGAATACCATGAGATGGATTGAAATAAGCTGGTTTTGTGGGCTTCTTCCAACAAAACGGCCACTGCAGCACCGAGCTTGCTCTATGGCCCTGCAATAATGGCAACTCTTTGCATTGAGAAATTTGGTCTAAAATGGCCCTTAGCTTCAATGATCCAAGAGCTTCTTAACAATTTAGACAACTAATCTAATGCATTGGATCCCATCAAAATTTTGTGTGTGATTGTACCAGCACAAATGCACCGGATCCCTTTTGAACTTTACGGTTAAGCGTGCTTGGGCAAGACAGTAATAGGATGGATGACCTCCTATAAAGTCCTCATGTTGCATTACTCCCTCCCTTTTGCTGATAAAAAAATGGACAACTGAAAAATTATAATCCACAAAAGGGTATTTACAAAATATCCTCAAAGATACATGGCAACAACAAAAAACAAAAAATAAAAAAATACAACATATATTAATTTAGCCACTGAAGAAGATGGCAATTCATCAACCAGCAGATCCTAATCCCATGGTCAACCATTTTCTTGATTTCTTACTGCATTGATCATTAAAAAGTGCAATTGTTTCCAAATGCTGAATTCAGTTGGTTTCTTGATTCCTGGTGTATAGGTCATCGTCGTGACAACTCATGAAGGAGTGCCCCAGGAATTCTATGGAGCAAAATTAGTCGGGTCATGGAGGTAATCATTTCAACTGCCTTTTCTTTCCTTGATGGTTCGGTTTCAACATCTAACTCTAGCCTTTGCTATTTCTTCTCTTGCATCCACATTCATAATTTGGGGCCTGTTTGGATACACTTCCTCAATCAGGGTTTCAAGCCTACTTTTTTGTTTGACTTGCCTAATTGGCATTTTAGCACCTATTTGGTTGAACGGGAGATAAGGCGGAGCTTTGCAAATTGCATCCAAATGCACAACATCAACTGCAGTTTGGATCAAAACGGCATTTAGGCCTTCAAACACCCTTCGGTGGGTGCGTCCAAACAGGCCCTTAATTCTCTAGTAGTTTGGGAAGTTCTACTTTTATGTGTACTAAAGTGTTTAAAAACTTGATCAAGTAATAGAAAACTGTGCTCATGATTCCAGTTGAGTTAATGGGGTTGGTTCCTCATGATTCCAGTTGAGTTAAAGGAGTGGTAAGTT
Source organism: Magnolia sinica (assembly GCF_029962835.1). Taxonomy (NCBI): domain Eukaryota; kingdom Viridiplantae; phylum Streptophyta; class Magnoliopsida; order Magnoliales; family Magnoliaceae; genus Magnolia; species Magnolia sinica. The sequence continues at coordinate 308,900 of NW_026682815.1, read as the reverse complement.
TTCTTTGAACCTAAGAACTCAATCAAGGAATTAAAGTGATAATTCAAGGAGTTGATCCTCAAAAATTCAGATACAGAATAAGCTTGTAAACTCAGAAATACAGGACCGAATCTCTAGTCTACTTGGAATCTGATGCAGGAGCAATTCACTTGGTGGTGGGAGTGACATGTTTGGCTATTGCTAGTTGGCATAAATCAGTCTTGCCACATACTGTTATTGCATGATACTCTGATTAGGCACCCTGAGTCCCTGACTGGAAGGGTTGTTGTAATGGATTAGTTTAGTTTTTTTTTTCCCTTCATTTAATTACTTCAGGATTGGGTGATTAGTTAGGTTTGTTGAGATCAGTTGAGGGTCACAAAAACTTGAAAAGTAGTATAAATACTATGTTTTTCTGTAATTGCCACGGTTTTGGGCATTTGAGTTTTAGAATTCGGAGAGATTTGAGAGAGGAGCTTGTTCTAGCCCTTCCCTTTTCTTCTGGGCTGGGTTTTGGGAGTCTTTGGATATCCCATTTCCTTGAACTTCCCTGATTTCCCTTCCCCTCTTCCTTCCTCTCTGACTTGCAGGACTGTTAGGGTGGGTTCTTGTCAGTTCAAGCAACCCCCAATCTACGTCAGGCTTGGACACGTGCAGACAGAGTCTTGAATTGATGATCGAATTTGAGCTTTGCTAAGCTCACACGTGTGTGCAATAAAGCTCATGTCCACGCCACACATGCCAGCATGACTCTTGGTGCGAGTTCCAATCCATCCATCAGGTTGGCGCGACCTTCTACATGTTTTCCCAAAAATAAATCTGGTCCACTCAGTGTGGGACTCACTATTGGAAACAGGTGGATGGGTTAGAGAACTTCAGCCAAGTTTTTCAGGGCCGCACATTGTTCTGCAAACTGTGGCAAACCTGACAAGTGGATAAACCTGACAACTGGTCTAGGGCAACAATCTAGTGGCGAATATCTGATGGGTGGATTGGATCTTGGACCTATCGTGCCATGCTGGCACATGTGTGGTGTGTACATAAGCTTTATTGCACATGTGTGTGCTTAACAAAGCTCATCTCATTTCTAGATATTTGTATAGCAGAAACTGACAGTTGAGCTTAAATTTCCATGCCACTAGCTTTTTTTTTATATTTTTATTATTATATTTTCCTTTTGTGATTGAACTTATTCTCCAATTAACTTTTTCAAGTTGTAATGTTCATATGCTTAGTTGATTGAGCCCTTTGTCGCTTCTCCTAATGGTTCTTCACTTCTGTTTCCAGCTTCCCCTGCCCGTGGTATCAAAAAGTGCCCCTTTCGCTGGCACTCAGCCCTAGAATAATTTCAGAAGTTGCGAGGTTCAAGCCAGACATAATACATGCATCGTCACCCGGAATAATGGTAACGCTAGAAGATAAAGCATGTTGGTATATTCCAAAAACCATGTTATTGTGCATGACTAACCAACGGACATGTTAAAGCATTTTTTCAGGTATTTGGCGCGCTCATCATTGCAAAACTCCTTTGTGTCCCCATAGTGATGTCATATCACACCCATGTTCCAATGTGAGTTGGTCTTTTTTTTTTAAAAAAAAAAAATTTCATTTTAATTTTAATTGTTTTCAACTGACTATATCTAGAGACATTCCTTTATCTTTTGTGTTTATGAACTAGTATTTAAATAACCCCTCAAAAGAAAAAGAAAAGAAAAAAACTAGTATTTAAATAATAACATTCTATTTTGGAAATTGATATTTACACCTGCCTCATTTGATAGATAAACATTTTTGCTACTTATCATAATGCAATACTAGAACTTTGTAATATGGCATTACTAAAATTTGAAAAAAAAAGGGGGTTCATCTAACAAAGAGGCTGGGTTTAAACTTTAAATAGTTGCTTTCCTTTAAATGTTATAGGGTAATTGTAAACACTTACCTTCTGGTTTGACAATTGAAAACACCTCCCCTCTGGTTTGGATTATTGCAAGCACCTCCCCTCTGCTAGAGTCGGTGGAGGAATCTGCACCAATTAGAAAAAAAAAAAAAAAACAGAAGAAAAAAAAGCCCTTGCCTTAGGATTTTTTTTTGCTCACATGTGGGCCCCCCCATTATGCGTAAATGGTATCCAACCAGTTCAGCAATGTCCCTCCACCATAAATATTGGACTTCAAAAAATCAGGCTAATCAATCAGAGGGTGGGCGACACCCACCCAACAACCTCCAAATTTACCAGGTGGGCCATGTGATGGTTGGATTAGCCTGATTTTTCAGGTTTTACGATTTTCATGGTGGAGGAACCATGTCAAATGTGTTGGTTGACAGTTCACACACACACACACACACACACACACACTATGGTAGGTCCACATGCATACCATTTTGTCAAAATCGTTATCTTATTGCAAATTTTAATAAGGGTTGAATCGTATCGAATTGCAAATCATATCTTAAATCATAAGATTTTTTATGATCTTTGTAAATATGAAAATATAAATAAATCAGAAAAATTAAAGACTTTAACACTATCATGACATGGTATTACTTAAAAATTAAGTGATTCTTATCTTCTTTTTTTTTTTTTTTTGTCTTTCAAGAAATTTTCCTTAAAAAACATTTTAATAATTTATGTTCTTGTTACCTTTCTTGAATTTAGAATTGCATAGGAAACCGGCATTTGATTTTGTAGACCAACGAAAAATGATATTTTGATTTCTAACCATCATTCCACAATACATGTAAGTCAACATGATTGTAACCATCCATAAAAACATTCCGGATAAGTCATGCATCGATTTGCAGTTTCAACTAGTTAAGAAATAAGAAATCATAAAAAAAACTCTACGATTTAACATTGAAGAAAATATATATCATTTAATCTCTTATAAAGAACAAAATAAAATAATTTGCCTTTTCTAAATGATTCTTTTCTTTTAAAGTTTTTTTTTTTTTTTTTAAATGATTCTTAAAGCCCCCACCAATTTAAAAACATAAAATGAAAGCCAAGTGAAGCTTGAAATAGAAGAAAGCTAGTATAATTTAAATCGTAAATTGAGATTTGAATCCTAAAATGTAGGATTCAAATCATAAAATTGTAGGATTCATATAAAAAGAGATTCAAAGGTGGGATTCAAATTGTTTTGCTTAAGATTCAACTCAAATCGTAAATTGTAAATCGTAGGATTTTGATGACACTGACATATACAAACCTTTGAGACATTGTTTAAATGGTCATTTTTTCAAAGCTAACAGTGCTAAAAAGACTGGGGGAATCTGCAACAAATTTGTAAACCAGAGGGGAGGTAATTGCAGTTGTCAGAAACCAGTAGGGAGGTTTTTTACAATTATCCCTAATACTATCTACTACAGTGGGAAGGGGCAGCCTGTTGGGTTTTCAAGGGTCATATATCTGACACCAGCATGCATGTATTGGCTATGATTAGTCAGAGAGTCTGATTTTCTTTGGCTGTTGCACAGATACATTCCAAGATACACCTTCAGTTGGCTAGTGAAGCCCATGTGGTTGATCATAAGTATGTGAGCTTTCACCATTCCTATTATGAGATTGGCTGCCAATATTCAAATTGGTGTGTTCCGAACTTCATTACCTCTTTTTTCAGAGTTTCTTCACAGAGCTGCTGATCTTACGTTGGTGCCTTCAGCAGCCATCGGGAGGGATCTCGAAGCTGCTCGTGTGACAGCAGGTGAATAAACTTCAAAATATTCCAGGGGAGTCTCATTTTCCACTCCGATTTGTGTTCTCACAAAATTTGTTTCTTTCAGCAAATAAGATACGCCTTTGGAACAAAGGTGTTGATTCAGAAAGTTTTCACCCTCGTTACCGCAGCCATGAAATGAGAGTAAGGCTAAGGTAAGGTGTTTTTTCTACACATGGACATTGTACATACGGGTAGTTAGAAAATGGTTGAAAGGAGCTTCTTTCTCTCTAATCAGCAACGGTGAACCCGAAAGGCCGTTAGTAATTCATGTTGGACGCTTAGGAGTTGAAAAGAGCTTGGATTTCCTCAAACAGTAAGTTCTCCAACTAGTTCATGTCTTATTGAGAGTCTGCGACTGTTCATTGACGTGAACGTGTGAATTAGCTGAAGGTTTACTAAGCACACACGCAACCCTACACTTGGTAAGTGTGTGGATATGTGTGTTGGCTTCAGAAAACTCACAATTTAGGTATTCCATATGTGCATCTCTATTTCAGATCATCATTTGTTCAATCTCATTTTACTTGCGGGTGTGTGTGCATGTGCATGCATTTGTTACTCTGTTGACAATTGGAACATGTGGTTGAGCAGGGTCATGGATAGGCTTCCACAAGCACGGATCGCTTTCATTGGAGATGGACCATATAGGTAATGTTACTTTCTTATTTTCCTACTCAAAATACACAAATCCCTGCCACACATGGACCCAAGGCGAAAATTTACCTGAATTCCAAAATGAGCTACACTTGGCCCTGTTTGGTAGATGCCTAAAAATGAGTTGATCTCATTTTGGATAACACATTATGTATTGGAAATCTTGATTATGTATTAGGGATCAAGATCTTTAATGCGTAATGAGCGTTAACTAAAATGAGATCAACTCATTTTTAGGAGTCTACCAAACAGGGCCTTCAATTTGTGTGACCCAAAGTATTACTTTATCATACTGATTTAAAAAAAAGTATTTTTAGTATTACTGCTCATTCATAATAAACTTGGGATAACATACATGCCAATCCAAACTGTCATAACCGTGGGCCCCGTTGTTGATAGAACATGGCCCAAAATCACGTTGATCGGATGATCCCAAGCATCCAACCGGCGACCATCAAATGAGTGGCTAAAAAGGAAATGATAAACCATTGGGAAATATTAGATGGTCAAGATTGTCCAATTGGACTGGTTTTCAAGTCTAGCCCCACCAAAACTATAGAGAATGCTCCTTGAATGAAAAATTGGATCTGATCTTTCTAATTCATGTGCAAATCTCTTCTTCGGAACCAAAGAAACCTCGACCATCCAAACATTTCTTCCACTCATGCACCTTGTTTCTGTCTAGACAGAGAGGAGCTTGAAAAGATGTTCTCTGGCATGCCAGCAGTATTCACAGGGATGCTACAAGGTGAGGAGCTCTCCCAGGCATATGCAAGCGGGGATGTTTTTGTGATGCCATCAGAATCTGAGACCCTTGGGCTTGTGGTCTTGGAGGCCATGTCATCAGGTGTCCCAGTCGTGGGTGTCCGCGCTGGTGGGATTCCGGACATAATCCCTGAAGATCAGGAGGGGAAGACGGGCTTCCTCTATGCCCCGGGGGATATCGATGACTGCGTGAAGAAAGTTGACAGCCTATTGACTTGCACTGAATTGAGAGAAAGCATGGGAAAAGCATCCCGAGAGGACATGGAGAAGTACAATTGGCGGGCTGCCACCCAAAAGATAAGGAATGAGCAATACAACGCTGCTATTTGGTTCTGGCGGAAGAAGAGGGCGCAGCTACTGAGACCACTGCAATGGTTGATGAGACTGATTTTCCGGACACGTGTGCCAGAAATCACATACGGGTGATATTAAATACTCATTGGGCTTAAAGGAAGCCTTTGGAAGATATATGGGTGATTGGATGTGTGTATGCAATCATGCATTTCTTGTATATTAACAGACCCATGAAGTCTCTGTTCATTATGCTTGTTTGATGCAATAAAGTTTGATTGATTGATTTGCTTTAAGTTGTGTATAACATTCTGTTGGACCTTTTGGGGAATTTGATGAAGTAAAATTAGAATTTTGAGCATCATCTTTAAATAAATAAATAAATAAAATTGAGGCCATGATTTCAAGTTCTTATTGTCTCCATATTTCAAAAACCCAAAAATTTGACTAGACTTGATGTTCATCCATGTCGGGATGACTCGACCCAACTCAACTTGATATTTAATTATTATAAATTGAAAATATTAGAAATGGGAATAGACATTTAAGATGGAACTTGACAGAAAGCAGCAATAGTGCATGCGTCTCAATGGTTAAGGGCATTGCTTCACTGGGTTGAAGTCAGGGGGTTTGAATATACCCACACTTTAAAATAAAAATAAATAAATAAATAAAATCCCTTAGAAGGTGAGTGACTTGGTTCGGGTCGCACCAACCCATGTCTTTGACTGGATGAATATCGAGTTCTCAGCAACATGGCTTGAAATCTCACTGAATGGACTTGACTAAGCTGAGTTTGGAGTGAGATCAGCGAGTTTTAGAATAAAGCTTGTGCCTTGGTTCCTCATGCCCTCTCTCCAGGAGGTGGACTGCGGTCCATGCACCAGCTTTTGCTCAATGTTAACATGCCCTGTACCAAAAGCCAGGCTAGTCTGCTCATTCTACGATGGGACACATGCACATATGCCAAACATGCTGCAGTTGGTGGTTTTCTGTCCATTTTCCTAGCACAAGCATGGCTCGCCGGATGATTGAATCAGCTAATGTGGCATGGGTATATACATGCTGTGATTCACATTTTTTTTTTCCCCTTTACAAATTGCTTTAGCAATAATCTGAAAGTTCTAAAAAGAGCTTGAAAGGTGTTTAAATCAGGGTGCATTTGGAAGCTTCACTTTTGGCAGCAGGTGAATACACTCTGCACCAACCAGCAATTAGAATAGAGAATGGGCAATGGGCAAACCCAATTGCAATTTGGGGCAGCAATAGAGCGTCAAATCTGACTTAATGCAGTTTGCATTTTCCTGTGCCAACCCAAATGCAAAGCAGGCAGCAGGTGAATGCACTCTGCACCAACCAGCAATTGGAATAGAGAATGGGCAATGGGCAAACCCAACTGCAATTTGGGGCAGCAATAGAGCGTCAAATCTGACTTGACGCAGTTTGCATTTTCCTGTGCCAACCCAAACACAAAGCAGATGGGTTCTGCAGGAGTAGCATGCCAATTCCAACTTGGCAATCCTTCCAAACAGGCCCTCAAAGTGCAAATAGAGATTTGAATCCACACCACCCCAATTTGTACCACACATCAATCTGAATGTTGCCAATGGCGCTAAACAGTCTTGATTCGTGCTTCCAAGGTAATGATCCAAGCCCACTTGCCTGACCATACTGCCTCAGAGGTTCTTATTTCCAATCCTACCGAAAAAGAAAAAAAAAGGGAAAAAACTGTCGTGATTCTCAGTGTCCACACAGAATAGAACATCATCAAAGGCATCTGCCATGCAATAACCCTATTTTTTTTGGTGGAACTTGAATATGTTACAACATCTTCTGAAATGGATATAGGTCCTTTGGGGAAAAGAAGAAGAAGAAGAAACATGTGCAACATTTCTTTGTTCTTATATATATCCTAAAACTATCAACAAGAGTCAAGTATGCATCTGTCTGTTGAATGAATGCTGATGTCGCTATGAAACTAGAACCGATCTTTTTTGTACTACCTGCCAGAGTTCACGAGGGGTTCCGTTATTATGTCAAGCTGTGCCGGTATTTGACAAAACCAGGCATCCAGATGGGAGATTTAATCTTCATCATCATAATCAGGTCGAAACGATTGCTCGAATTCAGCATCCATGATCACCCCGCTCATTACATGTACGATGATCTTCCCTTTTCTGAGATCAACCCATTCTGATTGGATGTTGTTAACGACAAGGGTGCCATCCGAAGTCCTCAAAGCATATAACCTGAATCCAGATATAGAATCCAGAGAGATCTCCCTATCCAAGGGTATTTCAAAAAAGGGCAAGTGCTGAGGAACTGTCGAGAACGCCAATAAACGAGAGAGAATAGCAAATGTATCATTTGCTTTCTGTTCCACCAGGCTGTCATTGGCCCATAGTTTCACATCACGTTCGAAAGCTTCCTCCGATGGGATGAAGATAGTGAAAGCAAGATCGTCTGGTAACATCCCAAACACCACCTCCGCGAGCTTCCCGAGTCTCTCTTCCTCCTCTAGTCTCTTCCCAAATTTCAACAACCTTGGGGAACGGATTCTGCCCCTCTCTAATGATATTTCAGGTAGTCTAAGCATCGAAACAAGTAAAACCAGCAGGCATGAAGCAGATACAATGACGCATACCAATGCAATTGAATTGTTCAAGTAGCCCCTTTTCAACTTCCTCATGAAGGCCATTAGGCTGTAACTGTAATAATACTCACCAGCATTTAGGATGTAAGATGACAACAATCGACTCCAGAGATTCACTCCTAGCCCATCAATTTAAGGAACAAGATGGCACGAACCATCTACTGTTCGCCATGCAGGACAATCAACACCTCCCCACCTTGACCGATAACATCATCCAAGAATGCTTTTACTTCTTCTTCACGTTGGAATGGTTTGGGTGCAGCGAGATCACTGTCCAAGTCATACCAGACCCCTTCAATCCTCCTCAGTGCAATCCAATGCCTGCCTTTCCAAAGCCCGCCATATTTTCTGACTGGGACATTGAGAACAATACCCATTAACGTTTCATCAGATTGGCCGAGGTCAATTGATGAAGCTGCAGTACGACGATCGTGCCAAACCACCTTTTTCCCTTTCCCCTCCAGTGCCGCAATCAGTACATTTACGTCGTAGTTTCCTGTCAGGGTGTTATGGTGGGGCTTGAAGATCACAGAGAGCAGAGTCCAGCTTTCCTTGTTTGGGTCAATAACAATGAGTTTGTTGGCAATGGCATCCAAGTATGCTCGAGTGAATGAGTCCTTGTCCTGAACTATAACAAGTTTATCAAAAAATAACTCATAAAAGGATATAAGAAAAAGCCATAATAGAATATGCAAGTGGAAGGGGAAGGAAAGTTGGATGGATTCATTTGCTTTTTTTTTTTTTTTTAACTGGCACTGAAGAATTTATTAATAAGCAAGAAAAAAAGTTATACAAATCCATTTAGACAATGGATAGGAGTTCCACTAAGGACACCTTCCTTTGGGCCATGGAGTTCCACTCTGCCTGAATTAGATGACCAAAGGCAGTCAAAAAAGGGTCGTTTGGTTGATGGTAAACGGGTTGTAATCAGTGGTAAATGGATGCACTGGGCAAAAAGGGTCATTTGCTTGATGGTAAACAATGGTAATTGGAATCAATGTGAAATGGAATACAGAAAAATCATGTGAATTGGAATCCCCTCAAAAGATTGAGAATCGGATGCAAATGCCAAAAAGTGGGCCGACTTCTATGGCTCGCCTAGGCTCAAAATTTCATTATTGTTGGCCAAAGTATATATTTCAATGGGCTTATTATAATTATTATGTCAAATATCACACATACTAATTTGGGGTATTAAAACTAGTTTAATTAATGCATTCCAATTACAAGCAATCATATAAATAATTTTTGGATATCAGTGTATTCTAATTACAGGCATCCAAGCACAACTTAGGATTCCAATTCACATTGATTCCATTTACCATGTGATTTGGATTCTAGTTTATTCCAATAACAAGCATCAAAATGAGGCCTAAGTAGCGCAAAATGGATGGTAAGGGCACTATTACTCCTGTTCACCTATGATCAAGGTGAAGCATTGAATAGGTCCGCATGGCCCCGTAACCGCCCTGCCTAGGTGGTGGGCTAAATTCCCCCTTGACCCACCTATGATCACAATGAAACATTGTATGGTCCCCTGTAGACTACACATGGCCCTCGAAACCACCCTAACTAGATGATCAACGGCATTCAAATAAGTCCCACAAAATGGACGGTACCAACATTATTACTCTTAGCCTTCCTTTTGCAGGTCCTTATTTGAACAAATGTGTTTATCCAAGGTCATGAGTGTTGTCCTATGTCTTAAATCTGTCAGTAACAGAGTCTGTCGATGACCCACTCGATCTCGTCGATCAGATGTCGATGCTATTGACAAATGCCTGATCCCATCGAAAAAATCCGGAAAAATCCTAGTCGATTGCCGGATGCTATCGAAGGTCCTCGATGGCTGTTGATGCCATCGAAGGTCCCATCGAAGGCGCGTACAGAATTGTGTAAGTGCGCGATTTGTTTCTTATTCCGGTTGGGTAGTATATATAACGGGTGTAATCAAGATTAGGGAAAGGATTAGGGCTTTCTAAGTTGTTCTAAAGGGTTCAAGAACATAGCTAGAGATTCAAAGGAGATTCGAGGGTTGTTTGAATTGGTAAGATCATCTCTCTTATAATATTGCTTTCATAGTGCATTAGACATCGATTTGTGCCGTGGTTTTTTCCCACAAGGGTTTTTCCACAAAAAATTCGGATTGCCTTCTTGTTGGGTTTGTTTGTGCAATTGTGATTACTTTGCTTGATTCTCCTTTGCGTGCTTCCGTGAGTCCCAACAATGGGCGACCCATGGTAACAACCTCCTATACAACAATCGCTATGATCACAAATGGCCCACTTCAGCCCCACAAAGGAATTCAACAGGTACGAAGACTTCGTACTGAATCATACCTCTGCACTTGTAATGATCTCAAATAAAAACCCAAGTTCAGACTCCACAATTAGAGATCATTTGAAACGAGTCGACTCGGATGAGCGATCGAGCTCATCTCCCAATCGCACATCAGCTCACATACGGCGAATCTACGACGTATACGATCGGTGACCTCTCTTCAAATAATCCATGCAGAGGTGGGCCATCCTCCGCGATCATATCAATTCATCTGGAGGGCTTTTCTGTAAATATAGTAAGGAATTGAGGGCGTTTACGGAGAGTGGAGAAAGGGATACCTGGAGAAGGTTGTTGAGGGCATGCAAGAGGCAGAACTGTAATCTCTGCTTCTCGTGATATATTGCCTTCTTCTCGTATTTCTCCTCCATCATATCATCTCCTCCCCCCTACTGCCAGAAGAAAAGATGAGCCATGGAAGCGAGAAAAATACGGATGAGAAATCGAGAAAAACGATAAAATAAAACCCCGATCTGATCTAGGGTTTGTTGCAATGTAACAGCTGTAGCGCGTAGAAGAAGAGGGGAGTTATTTGATACTCTGGCAGTGTATGAAGCTTGATACACATGCACTCTTAAATAGTACAAATGACACTTATTAACTGAAATTAAACCGAATGAAATGTGAATTCTACCGTCTTTAAATCATATTCCTCTTGAGCAATCATAACCTCTAATTCTCAAACGATTCTAGGATGATATAGGGCCGTTGGATGTTTCTCATTTCTGACCGTCCAGTAAATATGCATAAATCCAATAGTCAGAATGTACGGTTTACAGATCCGAAAAATAATTTCTAGGTGCCTGTGTGTGATCCATCATGCTCGCTAGAGTATCAGACTTTTCTCGGAAGAAAATTTAATTAAAAGTTTCGACTGCATCTTTGCACGTGTAAACAGATTTTCATTTATGAAAAAAGGCCCACATTTAGATAATCCAGACCGTTGAGTCGTTGACCATTTATACGGATATATTACTAACTGCAAAAAAAAAAAAAATCATGATTTCAGTAAAAAATTCAGTATATGTTCTAGTAAAATCTGAACCAATGGTATATTTTCCTTTTTTATCGTTGATGTATTGGAAATAAACGGATGTATTACGATTTTTCTCATGAAATAATTTTAAGGAGATAATTCTTTCAATGTGGGGTATGACATATAAACGGTCTAGATTATCGAACCGTGAGACACACTTGTAAACATTCAAAACGCCTGTATACTGTTGAAAGATGTGGGCCACGTATCTTTTGATTACTGCTGCCTTAGATCTTCCAGATGCTTCACAGAAAAGGAGGTATGATAGTTTACCAAAAAGGATTTAAGGAGCTAACGCTCAGTACGGATTCCTGCGTTGGGCCAATAGGGCCCACCTATAATCAAAAAAGACGGTTGGATAGGAACAATTCACCGTGGATTGCACATGGACAAAACAAAAAGCCGTGATTGGATCATCGAATCCGTACAATTAAAGGGATTGAAAATGGACGGTTAAGGTGAAGGTGATCAAATGGGCTGGTGGGCCCACTTGTCTCTCACATATAAATGGGCCAGGCTACGGCCCAGGAAAATCGAAATTTTGAATAGGCTTACCCCCAACAGTTCAAAATGGGCCGAAGCATGCCCAGGCCCGACCCACTGATAGCCTGGGTTATGCTTAATTGCTCAAAAAAGGGGGTGTACGTGCAGCTTGTGTGCACTCGCTCGATTGTAGAGATTGTAAGTAGGCATGCTTCTGCGACATCAGAGCCACTCATCTGCTCATCAGCACTGAGAGAATTCAATATCTAAAAAATCAGGTGGGCCACACATGTACATCAATTTGGGACTGTTGGTTAATACTCTTTAGTTATTCATTTGTTTTGTGCACGGCTATCTGGCGCACCTGATGATCCTATGGGCTTTTTTGATTTTGGAGACACTGCTTCTACAGTGGGCCGTCATCTGATGATTAGCTCCTATCTCACACACGTGTGACTCATTTCCTCGAGCGGGTGCACTAATAGCATTTCTCCATATGGTACAGAAATTATCACCACACGTGCCAAGAAGGCACATGTGCTCAAGAGGGTCCGTTTGTCTATAACGGCTATCCACGTGATGATCCACTTTACTAGGATGGCCAGTGTGTGGGGCCCAGTCAGTTTTGGGCCTAAAAGACGAGGCGCCCAGGCCGATCTCTTGGGCCTCTGTCCATAAGCCTATCTAGTTTGACATCACGAGTCGGGCTGATTCACCCCTGACTCGGGCGAGTCCTACCTCGATTTGAGATCGGACGAGTGAGTCCGAGCCTCTTTTAACCATGCTAATTGCACATTGGATCTAGCCTATTTCTGGTTTGATACTCTGGTAGGGTGCGGTGTTCCATACACATGCATAAACGACTTTCTATTTAGTATATACACAAAATATAAATTAATAGGTCCAAATCAGTACACGCACTGTAGATGGTTTATACACGTAAAATTAGCTTACGACTCCTTATCATCTTAACCATCCATCAGATGTCAACCAATTTACTAATTAGGACATTATAATCAAATCGTTTTTATTTATTTTTGGTTTAATCGATGCATCTGAAATGGGTCCCATAGTCCGGACGTTTTTTTGTTAAGTTATTATCAATGTGTTTACACCTGTCTTGGTACGGCTATGCTGAACCTATCTTGGCGTGTCCACACATATCAATGAAATGTGTGTTGAGAAGTGAAGCCACATCTGGGGCCTCGCACGACCGGTTGTGGAGCCCGCTCGACCGGTCGTGACCAGTTGTGGACTTGCACAACTCGAACTCCAGCGAGCATTAGTTTTTTGGGTCCAAGGTGCACGACCGGTCGTGACCATCGTGGGATCCGCTCGCCCGGTCGTGCAGTTTGCTGGACCGGTCGTGGTTACGCAGATTTGTTTCCGAATCTAATGCGGACTGTAGATTTCTGTGTCGCTTTTCGCAAAGGGGCGAAAGGAAGGTTGCCAAAACTATAAATTGGGGTCCCTAGGGTTATTATAGGGTTAAGGTGAATATTGAGATATATTTCTAAGGTGTGGGCAAGGGATTTTCTCTATACTTCTAAGGGAGAGGTTAGTACATTGTCTTGTAATCTTCATTCTTCATAGTGGAAGTTTGCATCCGTGGTTTTTTATCCTACATTGGGATTTTTCCATGTATATTTTGTCTTGTGGTTTGTTTTGGATTGCTTTGATCTGTTTCTAGTTTATATTTCTTCTTGTTTATAGTTTGTGGGTGAGGCTTGAGATTGGATCTAGGCTCACTGCGTTGTTGGCGTACTGCGCAACAACTGGTATTAGAGCTATTGGTTTTAGTTCTTTTGGGAGCAATGACGGAAGAAGGGAAAACTAGAATTGAGAAGTTTGATGGTTCAAACTTTGCCTTCTAGAAGATGCAGATGGAGGATTATCTATATCAGAAGGACCTCTATATTCCTCTAGGAGGAAAAGAGAAGAAACTAGAAAAGATGACAGATGATGAATGATTTTTACTGGATAGGAAGGCTTTAGGAACGATCCAACTCTCTTTGTCTAAGAGCGTCGCCTTCAACATATCCAAGGTGAAAACTACAAAAGAATTAATGGAAGCCCTAGCTACCATGTATGAAAAGCCCTCAACATCCAACAAGGTTCATCTTATGAAACATCTATTCAACATGAAGATATCAAATGGTGGGAGCGTGGCTGAACATCTAAACGAGTTCAATACAGTCACGAGCCAGTTGGAATTAATCCATTGGCATTATTTTTGAGGATGAGGTCAGGGCTTTATTGATCTTATCCAGTTTGCCAGACAGTTGGGATGGTTTGGTGATTGCTGTGAGCAATTCTTCAGGGTCGACAAAGCTGAAATTTGATGATGTGGCCGGTCTAATTCTCAGCGAAGAATCTAGAAGAAAGACATCAAGAGTTTCAGGGGATTCAGGGAATGCTCTAAACGTTGAAGGAAGAGGAAGATCGTTGAACACAGGAGGTAATAAACACGTGCGTTCTAAGTCGATGAAGAAGTCCAAGGAACCGAAAGACAAAAACAGGTATTGGCATTGCAGCAAGAAGGGGCACATGAAACGTGATTGTAGGGCGTTTAAAAAACAAGAAGGAAGCTCTCAAGGCGGGAAAGATTCAGTGAATCTATATAAGAGAGTGACACAGATACATTGATCTTGTCTCTTGATGCGAGGAATGAGTCTTGGGTTATAGACTCAGGTGCTTCGTTTCATGTCACTTTGTGTAAAGAAGTTCTGCGTAACTGTGTATCAAGTGACTTCGGGAGAGTCTGCCTCGGTGATGATGAGCAGTGCAGGATTGTTGGAAAGGGAGACGTTCATATGAATCAGAAAGACGGAATGACGTTGAAATTAAAGGATGTCAGACATGTACCGAGTTTGAGAAGGAATCTGATCTCAGTGGGGCAATTAGCCGATACCGATTATATGACGACATTCACCAGTGATTCGTGGAAGATCATAAAAGGTGCCTTGGTGATATCTCGAGGTAAAAAGGAAGGTACTTTGTACGTGACTTCAGGATCGTATATTCACTCGCAGTCGCATCAACTAGAGTGAATGGGCAGTTGTGGCATCAGAGGTTGTGACATATGAGTGAGAAATGGATGAAAGTGCTATTGTCAAAAGGGAAGCTACCAGGGCTGAAGTCTATTGACTTGGAATTCTGCGAGGACTGTGTGTATGGCAAGCAGAAGAAGGTAAGTTTCAAGAAGATGGGACGTGCTTTAAAGATGCATCTGTTGGAGCTTATACACACTGATGTGTGGGGACCGGCACAGTGAAAAGTTATGGTAGAAAATGAGACAAGTAAAACAGTAAAATGTCTTAGATCTGATAATGGGAGAGAGTATTACGATAAGAGGTTTGAGGAGTATTGTACAGCAAATGGAATCAAACATTAGAAAACGATTCTAGGGACACTGCAGCAGAACAGCGTGGCTGAGCATATTAACAGGACCATCCTTGAGCGCGCCACGAGTATGAGGTTACATGCAGGGTTGCCCAACACTTTTTGGGCAGATGCTGTGAATACCGCTGTATATCTCATCAATAGAAGTCCCTCAACACCATTGGATGGTGGGCTACCAGAAGAAACGTGGACTGGGAAAGAAGTGAATCTTTCACATCTCAGAGTGTTCGGTTGCACTTCATATGTTCACATTGATGTAGAGCACAAAAATAAGCTGGATGCGAAATCCAAGAGGTGTACGTTTATAGGCTACGGGCAGCATGATTTTGGTTACAGGTTTTGGGATGTAGAAAACAGGAAAATCATTAGAAGCAAGAACGTAGTCTTCAATGAAAAAGTGATGCATAAGGACAGTGTGCAAGGAAATAAGGCCAAGGAAAAGGAATTCATAGAGTCGGAAGAGTTACCGAACACGGGTGTTACAGCGCCACAGGATGATCATACACAGGAGCATTATGAGGCAGAGCCGCATATACCGGGTGTGAGGAAGTCTACTTGGGAGAGGAGATCTACGATCCGATACTCACCCTCTTTACATTATCTACTGTTGACAGATAATGGTAAACCAGAGTGTTTTGAAGAGGCATTACAGTCGGATACACGGGTTAAGTGGGAGCAGGCCATGGATGAGGAGATGGACTCTCCTGAGTCTAATCGTAGATAGGAGCTAGTCAATCTACCAAAGGGTAAGAAAGCTCTTCATAACAAGTGAGTTTATATACTAAAGGAGGAGCACGATGGTTCGAAACGATACAAGTCCAGATTGGTTGTGAAAGGGTTTCAACAAAAGGCAAGTATCAATTTCACCGAAATATTTTCACCTGTGGTGAAAATGTCTACGATTCGCATGGTCTTGAGTATAGTGGCTACAGACGACTTACATCTAGAGCAGCTAGATGTTAAGACAGCCTTTCTTCATGGGGATCTTGAAGAAGAGATATACATGCATCAGCCGACAAGATACGTGGCACTAGGTAAGGAGAACAAGGTGTGCAGACTGAAAAATAGTCTATATGGCCTGAAGCAGGCCTCGAGGCAGTGGTACAAGAAGTTCGACAGTTTCATGTCGGGAAACGGTTTCAGGAGATGTCATGCAGACCACTTTGTTACTTGAAGAGGTTTGATACATCGTACATCATCCTTCTTCTGTACGTTGATAATATGCTTGTGGCCGGTTCAAGCATGAAGGACATCTCAGATCTCAAAAGACAACTGTCTAGAGAATTTACCATAAAGGATTCAGGACTCTGAATAGTGCTGCAGTCAGTTGGGTCTCTCAGTTACAGAAGATAGTATCTATCAGTATGACAGAAGCAGAATATGTTGTGGCTACAGAAGCGTGTAAGGAGATGGTATGGATGCAAGGTTTCATGGAAGAGTTGGATAAAAAGCAAGCAGATTACAAGCTGTACAGTGACAGTCAGAGTGCAATACAATTGGCTAAGAATTCAGCCTTTCATTTAAAGACCAAGCATATTGCCATCAGATATCACTTCATACGTTCGTTACTGGAAGATGGATCAATTTCTCTGGAGAAGATTCATACAAGTGAGAATCCTGCAGACATGTTGACCAAGGCGGTCACACGAGACAAGCTGAAGCTCTGTTCAGCTTTGATTGGTCTTCAGCTTGAAGACAATGAGGTGGTGCACTCCGGATGAAGAAGACAAAGGTTTATGGCGATGTGTCTCCAAGTGGGAGATTGTTGAGAAGTGGAGCCACATCTGGGGCCGCGCACGACCGGTCGTGGAGCCCGCTCGACCGGTCGTGACCAGTCGTGGACTGGCACGACTCGAACTCCAGCGAGCATCAGTTTTTTGGGTCTGAGGTACTCAACCGGTCGTGGGCCATGCACGACCGATCGTGGGGTCCGCTCGACCGGTCGTGCAGTCTGCTCGACCGGTCGTGGTTACGCAGATTCGTTTCTGAATCTGATGCGGACTGCGGATTTCTGTGTCGCCTTTCGCAAGGGTGCGAAAGGGAAGTTGCCAAAACTATAAATTGGGGTCCCTAGGGCTATTCTAGGGTTAAGGTGAATATTGAAAAATATTTCTAAGGTGTGGGCAAGGGATTTTCTATATTCTTCCAAGGGAGAGGTTAGTATATTGCCTTGTAATCTTCGTTCTTCATAGTGGAAGTTTGCATCCGTGGTTTTTTTTACCATAGATTGGGGTTTTTTCACGTATATCTTATCTTGTGGTTTGTTTTGGATTGCTTTGATCTGTTTCTAGTTTATATTTCTTCCTGTTTATCGTTTGTGGGTGAGGCTTGAGATTGGATTTAGGCTCATTGCGTTGTTGGCGTACTACGCAACAATGTGACTATGTGTCGGCATTAGGAGTAAATAACAAGAGAAATTCTACTCACACCTTGAGGATATATTTCATTTCTCATTCTTTGATGGCATATCACCTGCCACAAGTAGAACAACTCAAAATTGTATGCGCGTTCGCATATGAGATATTATAACGAAGGATACATGGCCTTTATACGAACGACATGTGTAGCCAAGTAGTGTGCTTGGAAAGCTTACGAAGACCTAATGAGAAAGGAAGTCTATTGTAATCCTGATATACTCAGTAAGGCCATCTCACACAATTTTATCAAAACTGAAAACCTTTCCTAATATGATCAATTCTTTCATGACGACTACAAAGGTTTGAGAAGCTAATTCTTCCCAGAATGAAAGGAAATTAAAAGACGTGACGGGAAATCCAAGTCTGCTCGGACTAATTCCATAACCTTCGAAGATCTTTATAGCCAAGATGGCAAAGAGATCTCAATACAGATGATCACTCTCCCAAATACATGCAAGCACTCGATGTGGAGCAATATTAATGGTTTTTTTTTTCCAAAGAGAGGTCCAGCTATAATTGGGAGTGGTTATGTAAACCCTATATCTCAAAGTGAGATAATTGCGAAATCTCAACCAGAACCTGCTAGATGGTTAACATCTGGCTTGATGGAGTTTGGGCTTGAACGTTGGCATATTGGTGTGTTGTGCTTAATAGGGAATTGAATGTGCATGGCAATTTATCTGGCGTTACAGGTATTGAAATTATTTTCTTGTAGGCTATGCTGCTTCAAGTGAAGCATTTCAAAATAATAGCACTAGTTGTGAATGCTAAGTCTGAACTTTGTGGGATTTTTGATGAGATATTGGTGCAGGCATTATATCTTATATTATTTATTCATTTTCAAATTGTCTAAGATGATGGACTTCAAAAACCAGAACACTAGCCTGCTAGGCAATTGCAGGCTGTGCCCCTCACATTTCATCATAGTATATTACATTGTGCATCAAATAGAGTGAAGAGTTAGATGGAACAACTTGATTTAATTCAGTGAATGGATTGACAAACCTCATGCAGAAGACAGGAGCATCTGGCTAGAAGTTTCAGCTACACATTACTCTTTATTCCATCTTCTACAAATGATCAGTTTCAGTTTCCTGACATAAATGCAGCGTGGCTTTGGAGATGATAAGGTATGCTACACATTACTCTTTATTCCATCTTTTACAAATGATCAGTTTCCTGACATAAATGCAGTGTGGTTTTGGAGATGATCAGGTATGGGATAGAGAGTGGGTTTTACATTTGTCTCCAGCAGTGTATCATCTTCATTTTTTTCTTTTAACATGCTTAGGAGATGCATGTGTCATGAGGTCTGTTAATTCTACATGCTTGAATGGCCGCACCATTATTATAATTTCTATTAGGGCATGTACTACAATGGTAAGAGGTACTATTATTACATATATTTTTTGTATATAAAATGGCTACGGCTTTTTACTGTAGTTCTTTATCCAGTAACCGTAGCTCTTATTATCTTAAACTTATTGCTACGGATCTTGTTCCTCTTTTATCTACAAATATTATCCATAGCTGTATGTACATTTCGCTACAGAAGCAATAGCTACGAATCTTGCCATAGCCATTGAATCTATGGCTACGAATCTAATCCGTAGCTATTTTTAGCAATGACTACGGTCATGCTATTGATTATAACCGTAACCATAATTTTTATCTATGGATTTTATCCGTAACTTTGACCCATTTTCTAGTAGCGTTCCTCAGTTTTTATCTAGCCTTGCTATAAAATGTCTTGAATTTAAGGTAGTTTAAATTGTTGTTGTCTAGTGTCATCAGTATAGTATGCATAAAAGTGGTGTAAATATCCACAATCCATCATCGTCGGATTCCCAATCAATTGAATCCTTACTTGGAAGATCATACTCTGGTCACATCTTACTGACCATCTGCTTTAATTATTTTATTTCTTCACTGATCATGTTGAACTCTATTATAAATCTCAATAAAATAAATATTTCAACCATTAATCTTTTAATTCTTTTCATCAATTGCTATATTTTAAAAAAACACATGAGGTCGAGATTACCATTGAAAGAAAACTCATTTGCTTAAGGTAAAAATGAAACATAGAAAAGGACTAACCCTCCCCTTCTAAATCACATGTCACTGTAACATTAGTGGCTGGATAGTCAGGTTCACTTTCGTAGGTTTGATCATGTGACTAATTTGGCACTTAAGGTCGAGAGCGTTCAATTGAACTCGAGTCGAGTATGACTTTAGCATGCTCGCACTATCCTAATTGCACATGTTTGATAGAATACATGTCATCCGTTAACCCATGTGGCCTTATGTTTAATTAAATAATAATATTTTTTTTGGCATACTTAGTGGGATGATAATATGCTGTTCTTAATGTTTTTCAATAAAATAAGATGGTAGGAAAAGCAAGGATGGCTTGTTTTCTTCTTTAAGTGGTAGGATAATAACATGACGAAGAAAAGCAATTGGAACTCATCGATGCGAGCGTAGGATCCTCCTCACAATGATCGACCCTCAGAGATATTGTAAATCACATCCTCACCTTACAAGGAGATCTTCAACAGATCGTAGAGGACAATAAGGCCCAAGCAAAGTCATTCTCTAAAGCATTTGAAACTTTCTTTGGAAGACTTTTAACGTATGTGAACATATAATCTGTTGATAGTTCTGCTGCAGAACAAGAGGCATAACTTCTAGCTGAACCGCCTACTAGAGTCAGCTAGGTTGAAGGCCAACGCCAATCGATACCACCCTTGTCGGTGGCAAGGAGAAATGACTTAAACGGTCAATAATATAGCCAACAAGAATTTTCTCACCCTCATAATCTTCATATACTTTGGGGGGGGGGGGGTTAATAATCTTAGGGGGCAACCGACTATTCCGCAAGGCTAACAGAGGGTTGAGATAACCAGTGGCAACCTCTCATCCCATCACTTTTGGAGACTGTTAACCAAGTGGCACAAAGGCAATACCCTATGTAGACACAACGATCTCTTGGTCGGGATAACATCATAAGACTCATTTAAGAATATGGTGTACTGTCGAACGGCCGACGAGTTGCTCGATCAATTTACAAGAAACCCTATCTTGAGTAGGTAGCTAGATTAATACTTTAAGCTACTCGGAGGATTTAGGTTTCCCGAGTTTACTCTATTTTACAGAGCATGAAACTTCCATAGTCAAGCACATCGGTCGGTTCACCATGCAATGTGGTGAGGTATCAACCCATGATTTCTTGAAACTAAGGTTGTTTGGTAACTCCTTGACGGAAGCAACCTTTACCTGGTACATAAACCTCCTTACAAACTTGATCCAGACCTTGCTCGTGATGGAGGAGAAGTTTCATATATAATTCCATCGTATTAACCTGAGGTCTCTAAAGCTAATTTATCTAGATTTAACAAATTGCCTAGTAAATTGGCTGAGCAGTTCATCACTCGGTTCAAGGGCGCCAAAAACCGGTGCCCCATAATGCTTCATGAGACTAAGTTTTCCAAACTCTCTTTAGACAGCACAGACCTTAAGCTTCGCAAGAAGTTTGAAGGCATGCACTTTGGAGACTAGTTTGAATTGCTAACTAGAGCCACCTGCTACGAATGGATCCTCTGCAAGAAAAATCACCAAATGAACTCATCACAAGGCATGTTCTATTGCGATCATAACTACGATTTGGCCATCGCGGAGGTAACTCCCAAACGATCATATGAAGGGCATGATTCTAACTATGAGTTGGCCATTGTGGAGGTGGTAAGCAAATAAATATATGAATATCTGGCTTGAAAATGTTTTGAGGTTAAACCTCTGTAGGTGTGAATCCCTGGAAAGGTATCCCCGAATTCTTGAGATAATACTCTTTCGACATTACTAAGGTTGACGAAATCTTTGACCTATTGTTAAAGGTAATATTTATCAAACTCTCTAATTATCAGAAGATTCTGTTGGCTACAGAGTTGAAAAAGAGAGTATTACAAGTGACATGGTTCCAAAACCCATTCCACTAAGAATTGTGTCATTTTTTGGAATATAATCCAAGAGAACATTGATAAAAGCCTTCTGAAGTTTCCTAACAAGGAGGGTATGAAGGTTGACTGGAATCCTTTTCCGAAGACCATCAGCAACAATGTTGTCACGACCGAGATCAAAACGATCATCCGGATGAACGATGTGTAATGCCCTGAAACTCGCATCCTAAGTTCTGCACTTTAGACCTGATTGAGTTACCGAGTATTATTTTATGTGCACACGATTATTATTGAAGTAATTCATAATTTCCATGCATTAAAGAGATTAGCATTCAACATAAAAATAAAACAACCATAAGTATTCATCTTCATAAAATAAGTTCACATATATGTACATGTTTACACAATTGGGGACTTATTATTATTCTATTAGTCTAAGTTCAAGTCCCTAAATCTATGAAAAACTAAAAATAAGCTAGTTTTTGGGCTGCGGATTCTTCGAGCTCCTCCTTGGACAAGAAAGGCCATTTATCTTCCGATTCATCATCTTGCTCCATATATTCATGATTTACCTATCCGTCACCTGCATCATTTATTTGTTCAAAATTCCAAGGGTGAGTTAACCATAGTCAGTGATGGTTTCCCCCCAAGATAACATAACATACGAATCGTAAGTAAATATAATATATCAACATATACAACAAAAAGTAACTTTCAAAATCATGTACTTCCGTTAAAATGCATGAATGCATTTAATGCACTTTAGGAGTGGAGATGGATCCACCATGTCTTGTCCAAAGCAAAATTAGGTGTGGGAAATTATGTACCCGACAATGCCTAGCAACATTTCCAGCCTACAAAGTGGTGGGCCACAGCCTGACCCGTCCTGACCCCTATTTCTAGGCACATCCCAAGACGAGGGGAGTTGTTTATCTAGTTGTAACTTGGAAACATCCAACCCTATCCTTGATGGGGAGTTGTGATATGACGACATCCTAGCATCCCATGGTACCATGATTACATGATTAATCAATTACTAAGTTAATCTAGTTTACATACAATCTAATTATGGGAAGGTCTTATGAACTTAGAGGTCCTTCCAATCATCTTATAATCATAAATAATTCCATATAGACTCTTAACCCACCATGAATCCTATGGTCCATGCATGTCAACGAGTTCTTGACACAAATACGTGCCTACCATAAGTCATTGTCATAAAGTAATGTGCATCATTCGTGCCATCTCATGGTCACTAGATAAATCTGATTTATACCAAATTTCACCATTCTCATGGTCATAGTCATGAAGTGAAATTTCAATAATTGTTTAGGCCATCTAAGTCACAATCCATAAATAAAAGTGGCGTGTGCATCACAATCATCACATAATTTGTTCCAGGTCCATTCTCAATGCAAGTATCTAACATGGAAGTTGTTCTAAATATAAACCTGATATGGGTAGCCATGTTACATATCGATATGGTGTCGAATAGTATCCTATGGTATGGGACGTCCAAATGTTTCTTCTTCTTCTTCTTATTATTTTTTTTTTTTTAAATTTTAAATTTTAATTTTAAATTTTAATTTTTTTAATTTATTAAGGATATCAATATGGTGTCGAACAGTCTCATGGACCTAGATGGACGTCCAAATGTTTCAAGTATATGACACACATGTGCATAAAACCAACCATTATTGTGAGCCGATGAAGTATATCCACACATGAGCGGAACCCGCTAACTTAAAAGTTACAAAAATATAATTTAGGTTAGTTAGGTTCTAATAATATCATTCATTCCTTGATTTAAACATTTGACCCATCCGATGCATGAACTATACACATCTTATAGGTCCTGTTTGTGCATAGTTTAACAATAAGGCATAGTTTTGAGAATTAATTATTTCAATGCACATATCAAGTCTAATTAAACATTTTAATATGAAAAAATATATATATAAGAATTAAATAAAATAATTAGATCAGTGCATCACCGTATCAAAATTGTGTAACAAAAATTAGAATTTTTCCATGAAACAATGTTAAAACTATAGCTTTTCTATGCTGGAAGTTTATAAGCTTAAAAGGATCCCTCACCTTAAATTCTTAGTTCACTCTAGGTTGCTAGAATACCTAAAACGAATTTATGTTTAAGATTTAGAAACAAAAATATCAAAGTTAAAAGATTGTAGGTTTACGATTGTGTATAGATTCAATATAAGTTGTGGGTTTTAGAAATTCTAGACTTTAAATCTAAATTTCTAAATTTACTTAAAATTCTTAATTTAAAAATAAATCCTCTAATTAAATTCTAATTTAGAATTAAATTAGAAAAAGATCAAGATTTAATCGTAAACTAACGAGTATTCCATCTTGGTGCATGCGTACCATCCATTGTATATCATGGTAACATAAAAACACTTTGATATTTAATCACAGTGAAATGCTTCATACTGATGCACAAAACTAATTACTCACGTGCATTACCATTCACTAAAATCAAAACCTTCTAAGATAGACCAATTAACTGAAAGATATATCGTTCCAACTGTCATAAAAAAGAGTCTATTAATCAGAGTTTTCAGGTTCATTGATTAGCTGTTACCTATACGTGTGGGTCCTACCACGTGTATTTTATATATATATATCCGCGCCGTCCATCTATTTTCTCGTATCATTTTAGGATGTGTTTCCCAACCCATAAGAAGATCTAAATCTCAGGTAAACCATATCATTAGAAACACTGATAAATGAGCATTAAAAACTTTTTGTAAGCCATTAAAGTTTTGGATCAACCCGATCTTTATATTTTACCTTCATCTGGATATTCTTGAAATCATCAAGAAGTTGGATTGCAAATAAACATTAAAAAAATCCTTAAAATGGGCCCTTTAGAGTTTTTAATGGTGAGGCACTCAATCACGTGGTGTGGTCCACTTACGATTTAGCTCTTCATAATTTTTAAGACTACATCTTAAAATGGGCTGGAGAAACGGATGGACGGGATGGATATAAAACAAATCAATAAGGTGCGCCCCACAGTACCTAATCATCAAGCATGGGCTGAGTGATAAGAGAATCAAATGACTATTCTATTTTGGGAAAGAGGACAAACCTCCGGACGTGACCGTTACCTACGCCTGTCCTTGTAACGTACTGCATGAACTCCGTATCGGCCTCAAGCGCGCATATCGTTTCGGGCTTCAGGCAAACCTCGAGCTCCACGCTCCCACCCCCTTCACGACCCGGAAACGCCGATATCTTCCCATCGAACTTATTCGCCCGCCCGCTACGTACCGCTACGGGTGGGCCCCACCCGAAATCGTTATCGTACATAGGAAATCGGGCCGAGCTCCCCATCGTGATGGACGCCCCCTCGAAGTTCCCTAGCGGGAAGCACTTCGGGTCCCTCTCCCAATCCTCCACCACCCGGCGCACATTAGCGTCCCCGTGCGCCGCAATGCTCTTATTTAAAAGGCCTGCGCACCACTTCAAGTCCTGAGACAGGACCTCCCCCACGGAAGTGACGGTTGGGATACTCTGGATCGCGTTTCCGAAGTACAGAGCGTTGACACGTGGCTCGATCCTGTGGCGACAGTTCACCGCCATCCGGAACGTGGTATCGGCAGCTGCGGGTAGCTTCCTCGCACGCGTGATGGATCGCCACAGCTCCGCGCAGAGCGCTTGGAAGGACGAGATCTCTGCCGTTCGATCCACCACGGCCTGTGGATCTTGATGTTTCCAGAGGCTGCTTTGCGGAAGGCATTGCAAGACGGACGTTATCTTTCCGTTACTGATCCGTGGATCGTCGTGGCTTTCCTTCCGCATCATCTCCGCCACGTGGACGCCGTTATCGCCCAGCTGTTTCCGTCCGTTAGCTTGCGACTTCAGGTCGAGGATCGCCTCCCTGCTGAAATGGAACATCCGTTCCCGCAACGGCCCGTCGCCGGAGAACTTCGCTGTCGGGACTCCGTCAGGGAATCTCAGCACTGCCGTCGACTCGCTGAAGAAGTTTCGGCGGAAATCTGGCAGCCTCGAGATCGACCTCGCGCCCCGGCAGACCTCGGCGAACGCATTGAAGAAGTTCCAGAACGACGTCCCGTCAATGACGGCGTGATTAACGGCGCAGCCGATGAAGACACTGTCAGCCAGCTCTGTCACCTGGACGGCGAGCAACGGGCGGAAATGGCCGTCATAACTGACGACGCCGTCAAACGAGAAGGAGAAAAACCCCTTGACGGAATCCGGAACGTGAACGGGGGACAGGACGTCGAAGAGCGTCAGGTTTCCGGCATTGGCGTGGACGAAGTCGACGCCGGCGTCGTTGCAGGAGATGTGGATGTGGCCGGCGGGATCGGTTGTCAGACGGCCTGCGAGGGGAGGGAAGTGGGAGAGGGTTTCGGAAAGGCCGCGTCTGAGGATAGAGATGAGGGCGTCAGACGTTAAGGAAGGGCGGGTGAGTAAAACGCCTTTCTGGATGTATTGGCAGGAGAGCATTGGAAGATCTGAGACTGAGAGTCTGAGGTTTGGGAGGGTAGAGTTTTGGGTGGGAAAGACGGTGGATTTGGAGATTAGCGTCGGAGAGAAAGCTGGGACAGTGGACATTTTCGCTGTGGATGTTTTTCTTGTTTCGCTGTGGGCGAGTGGGAATGGAGTGAGGGTGAGGTTTATATAGGGGAGAGTAGTGGGGTTGGGTGCATGCATCTGGGGGTTTTGTTTTGCTGTTGCTGTTTTTAGCTTTTGGATGCGAGTCTTCTGCAACACCAGATTAGGGAGTTCCTACAACACCAAGTCTGTGGGGTCCACTGTAATGTCGGTGTGAAATCCACTCCGTCCATCAGTTTTTATCGCTCATGTTACGTTGAGAGATAAAAAATTATCTATATTCAATACTCAAATGGGCCACCTTATAAGAAAAGTGGATATTGAACTTCTACCATTGAAGCCGCACTGCGGCCCATATAAGTTTTGGATCAGACTGGTAGGATTTTTCCTTCCCTCATTCTGGTGGGGATCTTCTTATGAACAGTTTGGATGGCATATAAACATCAGAGTAAGCCCCACGAAGATTTCAATGGTGAGCGTTTCCCTTTCCCGCTGTTTCCTGTAGTGTGGTCCATTTGGGTCTTGAATCTGCCTAATTATTTGTATCTCTCCCTAAAATGAGCTGCATAAAGTGATTGACGGATTGGATTTTACTTGGATATCTTGGTGGGCCCTACTGTCAGTTGCAGAAACTCCTTGCAACTGGTGCTGCAGGAAATTCACGTGTCCTTCGTACGAACTTCAAAGTTTGGGCAAATTACTAAGGGCAGGTTTGATTTTGTAAAGTAAGTATAATTGCAACATAAATAGGTAATAATTATTTTCATGTGTAATTACAGCATAATTTTCTAGGATTGATTTAACTTTTACTTTTTTCAACGCTAAAATCGAAGACGCTGCCAAATATTTGGAGAGCCCGCTCTAACGTATGTGGTTTATCCACACCGCCCATCGGTTATGCCAATTGAATTTAGGGTATGAGCCAAACAATGAGCCAGATTTAAAGTTCAAGTGGACCACATCATAGGAAAAAGGGAATCGAACACCCACTGTTAAAAACTTCTTGGGGCCACTGTTTACTTTGGCGTGGGCCACTTCAACGTTGGATCTGCATCATTTTTCAGCTCATGCCTAAAAATGCCATTGTAAAGTAGATGAACAGCACGAATATATTATATACATCATGGTGGGGCCCACAAATTTAAGTTAATCCTTTTGGACCGTTTTCGCAAGCAAAAGTACCCGCCTATTTCCAAACAGGGTGAAATTGTAATAAGTAGGTATTTATGGGGCATTTACAATGAATTTGAAAAATCAAACAGGCCCTAAAGAGATTCAACCTTTCAAATATCCTAAGAGTGGCCCTTTACTAAGCTTCCGTAAATTATTTGGACCAAAATGCCCGTAAATTACTTGGACCAAAATGCCCCTCTCCTTGGTTCAGAAGTCGTATGGTCCTGAGAGATGGAATAACTACTCTCCTAAGAAAGTGACGGATCGACTACTCCCCTTTGCCACCAGGCAATGGTTGGTGCTTGGTGATCTGTGGGCCCCATCATGATGTATCTGTTTCATCCATGCCGTCCATAATCCATGCCGCCCATCCTTTTTGTCATGTCATAGAGGTAAGGCATCTGTCCTGTGTCATTTGAGGAGTAAAGCATTTTAGGAGTAAAGCATCTATGCCATCCATAATCCATGTCGTCCATAATCCTTTTTGCTGTGTCATTTTAGTAGTAAGGCCCCAAATATCAACTGATAAGGTGGATAGAAGTGGATACTGCCCAAGTCAGGACTTTTTGAGCCCACGGCGAGCTAGCCGATGGGGTAAATGGGTTGGATCACCCCATTGTGGGCCTTAAGTTATGGTACCAATAGTTTAGTAGAAAAGAAAGTGAACACGCTGAAAACCACAACCACAATCCAGGTAACATGACAACTACGACCTATATAACATGACAACTACGTCCCATATAACAAGACAACCACGACCTGTATAACATGACAACCACGATTCATGACAACTACAACCCATATAACATGACAACCATGACCCATATAACATGACAACCATGACCCTTACCTCATGACAACCACAACCTATATAGATGAGCACGTTACTTTTTTAACCTTGATGGACGGTAAGGATCTTATGTACATGTATGGGTTTTGATTGTCATGTAATCTGGGAGCAGGAAATGAGAACCACGACCCATATAACATGACAATCATGAGGGACGTTGTGGTTGTAATGTAGTAAGAGTCGTGATTGTTACGAGGTATGGGTCGTGGTTGTCATGCAATCTGGGAGCAAGAAATGAGAACCGCGACCCATTAATATGACGTTGTAATGTGGTAAGGGTCGTGGTTATGATGTAGTATGGGTCGTGGTTGTGATGTAATCTGGGAGGAGCAGGAAATGATAACCACGACCCATATAACATAACAACCATGAGGGTCATGGTTGTGATGTGGTAAGGGTCGTAATTGTCATGAGGTATGGGTCGTGATTGTGATGCAATCTGGGAGTAGGAAATGACAATCATGACCCATATAACACATGACAACCACGAGGGTCGTAGTTGTGATGTGGTAAGGGTCGTGGTTGTCATGAGATATGGGTCATGATTGTGATGCAATCTGGGAGGAGTAGGAAATGACAACCATGACCCATATAACATGACAACCACGAGGGTCGTGGTTGTGATGTGGTAATGGTCATAGTTATCATGAGGTATGGTTTGTGATTGTGATGCAATCTGGGAGGAGTAGGAAATGACAACCACGACTCGTATAACATGACAACCACAAGAGTCGTGGTGTGATGTGGTAAGGGTCGTGGTTGTCATGAAGTATGGGTCATGGTTGTGGTGTAATCTGGGAGGAGTAGGAAATGACAACCATGACTCATATAACACATAACAACCACGAGGGTTGTGGTTGTGATGTGGTAAGGGTCGTGGTTGTCATGAGGTATGGGTCGTGGTCGTAATGCAATCTGGGAGGAGCAGGAAATGACAACCACGACCCATATAACATGACAACCACGAGGATCGTGGTAGTGATGTGGCAATAGTCATGGTTGTCATGAGGTATGGTTTGTGGTTGTGATGCAATCTAGGAGGAGTAGGAAATGACAACCACGACCCGTATAACATGACAACCACAGGGGTCGTGGTTGTGATGTGGTAAGGGTCGTGGTTGTCATGAGACATGGGTCATGGTTGTGATGCAATCTGGGAGGAGTAGGAAATGACAATCACGACCCATATAACACATGACAACCACGAGGGTCGTGGTTGTGATGTGGTAAAGGTTGTGGTTGTCATGAGGTATGGGTCGTGGTTGTGATGCAATCTGGGAGTAGGAAATGACAACCATGACCCATATAACATGACAACCACGAGGGTCGTGGTTATGATGTGGTAAGGGTCGTGGTTGTCATGAGGTATGGTCCGTGGTTGTGATGCAATCTGGGAGGAGTAGGAAATGACAACCACGAGGGTTGTGGTTGTGATGTGGTAAGGGTCGTGGTTGTCATGAGGTATGGGTCGTGGGTGTGATGCAATCTGGGAGGAGCAGGAAATGACAACCACAACTCATATAACATGACAACCACGAGGGTCGTGGTTATGATGTGGTAAGGGTCGTGGTTGTCATGAGGTATGGGTCGTGGTTGTGATACAATCTAGGAGGAGTAGGAAATGACAACCACTATCCATATAACATGACAACCACGGGGGTCGTGGTTGTGATGTGGTAAGGGTCGTGGTTGTCATGAGGTATGGGTCGTGGTTGTGATGCAATCTAGGAGCAGGAAATCAGAACCATGACCCATATAACATGATATACGTAGATATCGTTTATCCCATGTACTCACCAAGTTGGTGCACATAAGATCATTACCGTCCATCAAAGCTAACACATATATGGGTCGTGGTCGTCATGTTATATGGGTCGTGGTTGTTATGTTATATGGGTCGTAGTTGTCATGAATCGTGGTTGTCATGTTATAAGGGTCGTGGTTGTCATGTTATATGGGTCGTGATTTGGATGGGTTATAGTTGCCATGATATATGGGTCGTGGTTGTCATGTTACCTGGATCGTGGTTGTCATATTATATGGGTTGTAGTTACCATGGATCATAATTATCATGTTATATGGGTCGTGGTTGTCATGTTATATGGGTCGCGGTTGTTGCATGTTCACTTCCTTTACTGCCAAATGAAAGGATATGGAGCATGGATTATAGCCTAAGGCACATAATGGGGTGATCCGTTCCGTCCACCTTGTCTGCTAGCTCGCCGTGGGCCCAAAAAGGATAGGTGGCATGGATTATACATATACATCAATGTGGCCTCACCATTATTTTCTATTTTCTGGCCCACATGAGTGCTGGATCAGGCTGATAGGCCCACAATGGAGTGATCCGTTCCGTCCACCTTGTCGGCCTACTCACCGTGGGTCCAAAAAATCCTGACTTGGGCAGTGTCCACTTCTAACAAACATCACAGTGAGCCTGGAAAGTTCCAACAGTGGGTTCCATTGTCCCCATTATTTTCTATTATGTGGCCCACACGAGCTCTGGATAAGGTTGATATTTGGGTCCTAGCCCTAAAATGACATGACAAAAAGGATGGGCGGCATGGATTATACACATACATCAATGTGGGCCCTACTAGTTTGGTATTTGCCCATGCACAAAAAAAGTTTCGTACACATTACTTTCTTAGCATTAAATATGACATAACTTCTTATTCCCTAAAAAACCTTACAACTGCTTAAATAAGGACAAGGCATTTTAGTCGAAGTAATTTACGGAAGCTTGGTAAAGGGCCACCTTAGGATATTTGAAAGTTAATTCTCGTTAGGTAATTTGCCCAAACTTTACTGAGAGAGTGCCGAAGAAGGTAATAGCCTGATTCAAAACATCCGTTCAACCGAAAAGGTTTCAATGGTAGCAGTGGCCATCCCCACCTTTCCAACATCCGTTCGGCCGAAAAGGTTTCAATGGTAGTGGTGGCCATCCCCACCTTTCCCTCTGGTATAGTCCCGTCGAGCTTTGGATCAGTTCTATTTTCGGGCGCATGTCCTAACATGCAATATTGCAGATGATGGATGGAGTGGATGTCATACAAATCATGCTGGTGGACCCACAGAGCACTTTGTTGTACGGGCTCCTCAGGAAATGTTGTATTATATTTTCGTCCAAATTCTCTCGTGAAAAAGTCCCATGCACGTTTTAACGGCGCAGGAAAACATGTCAAAAGCCGCAATTGCTAGATTACCCCCTGTTTAATTTCTAAGTACTGGTTTGGAAGAAGGTGAAGGGTAATTTTGTCATAGAAATTTTGATGGAAGAAAAAGTCCAAAGCGTGTCTTTTAAATTATAAAATAGAAACCGGATTGGTCGAAATTACATTCTTACCACTACTTTCTTAAACGAATCGCAATCTCACGTGAAAAAAATAAAATGCCGTTTTATCCAACCAACCCTTCCATGATGAATCCGAGCCGTCGACGACGTGGACCCACCGTGATATGATCTGGACAAAAATCAAGTTGGCCCACTCATTAGCCAGTGAGCACATTCAATTTACATTGATTTTATCATGCATGGTTGAGATGCTCCACGCACGTGCCATGTAATCAAGTGTACAACATGTAATGGTGAGACTTTGGATCATTTATCAATCATGCACACCAAGGAAAACGTATAACCCAAAGGATCCATTAATCTGGTGATCCTAACCATTAATCCAGTGTGCTCAACATGGGAAAATCATATTCACATGGACCGACTAATATGGTGATCCTAACCGTCTGATCATTGAATATAGAATATGGGCCACCAAATCTGGGGAAATGCCATGATAGAACAGAACAGTGTTTGAGGAAGTAAGCTGGAGCTTAATCCTATCCATCTGATCACTGGCCTTCAAAGATGTAAACACAAAATTTCATCCGACCCTTTTATCTGATCCGCCTCATCAGGATGAAGAGACACTAAAATGAAAGAACATTCTGACCTGACAGTGGGTGAACTAACAAGCTAACCAAAAAAAAAAAAAAAAGAACATTCTGACCCAAAACTCAGGGGGTCAACACTGCATGAACCTAGAGATTTTAGAAACGATCTTATATGTAAGGTGATGGGAGTACATGTGACCTGGGAATGGGCGTGATGAGGTCGAGCACTGTCTTCCTCATGGATAACTGTTCTGATTTCATGAAATTTTTCTAAACTCCTCACAGAAATACCTTGAATCCACAAGGAAAAGAAGAAAAATAGAAAGTAATTTCTAAAAAAATTGAAACAATTGTATTGATGATGAAAAATGAGATTACAACTCTTTAAATAAGGCTCTGAACCTTAGGGAGAAGTTTCAGAATTTAACTACAACTAAAACTCTTAGAAATCACAACTTACTATAAATAATAAATTTACTATTTATAGACGGTCGTGATTTTCACTAGACCTCATGGTTTTCGGCTAAAAATAGTGTCCTATTTGGCTCAACCATGATATTCTCCTAATTATTCGAAGCACTTTTCATGTTGGACATAACTCCTAAAGCTAAACTGATGAAGAATTATAATCAAACTAAAGCTTACTATAAATAGTAAAAACAAAAATAATCTGGGATGTCGACAGTCGATCTGGTGGAATCTCACAAATTCAGCATAAGCAATCCGGCATAGGAGGTTGGGTGGCTAAAGTAGCCCCTTCTACTCCAAAATCATATATGTACGTCGGCAAACTCATTCCAATTTGTAAGATATATCCATTTCAAGTTCTGACGGTATGGATTAACTCTGCCTCCTATCGGACCTTTTCTGGTCCATCTTGACCATGAAATTATCCACGACCCGCTCTACATCAATATGTCACACAAGCATGACAGTGGGCCCCACAGAGCTCGGGTGTTGAACACACTGCGTATAAGAGGTGCTGTAGAGGATTCTGGTCCTTTGATCTGATGATCTCCGATCACACAGGCAGTTTGATTATTTTCCCTACGAAGAAGACGGTTGTACAGTTGTGCTCGAGAATCATTGACGTAGAATTTCTACATATATCAATTATATTTTCCATTTTTACCCTTATTTTAGTCCGCAACCAGCCAACATGAGATATATACGAAATAAAAAAACAAGCAGAGGGTCTGAATGTAGGCATTTCACGTCCCTTCAATACTCTAAAAAAGCCTTATTACATGCATGCATATTGAGAATGCATTTTCTTCTTTATTATTAGTTACGTCCGCATGCAAACAAGATTAGGGTTTTGATAGAATGCGACCCCCACATTGCAGCTACCACCCTGGACCTTTTTCCACCGTTGGATGTAGTGCATGTTTAGTCCTGGCTATTCGCGTGAAGGTGAATTTCCAGCAACAGTACACGAAAAATACTGTAGGGCTTTAGTGATGTGTGTGTGACATCCAAACTGGGCGTGAGACCGAAAATTGGGCTGATCCAAAACTCCACTGGGCCCCACCATAGTATGGGATGCCTGCCATTTAAACCTTCAAGGGCCTATCATTATGCTTATATGCCATCCACTCCGTTCACGAGGAGAGCCCAACCAGAACGAAATCAAGAACTGAATATCAGCCACTTGTGTGGGACCAAGATGATTTCGATGTTAAACATTCGCATTCCCTGGTGATGTGGTCTACTGGACTTTGGATTGGCTTTATTTTTGGGCTCATGTCCTAACATGAACCGATGAAAATGATGAAAAGATTGGATGTCATATACATATCAAAGTAAGCCCCCCTAGAACTCTCATTGTTTTATAAAATTCGCATCTAATATTCATCTAGTAGCTGTTCACTAGATTGCTAGAGCAGATCGGGTAGTTAAGGAGCTAGACGGGATCTCTGCAACCCATATTGAGCTCCATCATTAGATGATAGATTTTTTTTTTTTTTTTTTAATGAACTTTGTTATAAAGCATTGTGTAAGTCTTGCATGGACGCTACATTTCGATTTTTGTGATGATCAGAATATTTTATAATAATAATAAAAATAAAAAATTCTCTAGACCAAAAATCAATATAAGTCGGCTCATCTAGCAGATCATACATGTGTGTGAGATCAATACTTCCAAAGAAAAATCCAACGTACGTGTGTGGCTGATTTGATGCCTACTGCCCTAATTTTTGTGTATATACATGCACACATACTTACAGCTCATCATATCATATTTGTCAACAGGTCACAGTACCCACTACATAATGAATGGCCCAGATTGATCACACGGGCCATCCGATTGTGGGAACCAGTCCCCAAGTGGTAGCCACATTGCAGGGCCCACATTCTATCAAAAACCAGAGAGAGAGAGAGAGAGAGAGAGAGAGAGAGAGAGAGAGAGCCCGGGCTAAGGGGAGCCCATTAACTCAGGACTGAATGAGTTGGTCAGAAAGGCAGAGCCCTTTAACTGTGGTCTGAAGTTATGGGTCCCAGTTTAAATGTATGACCAACCAAAAGTTATGGTCATTTAGTTATCTGCCTATTGGACGGTTAAAGATGATAAATATATATCCAGTGGTCCTACTTCAATATGTGTCTACAAATCAGAAGTTAGGATTGTAACCAATCTTACTTGATACAGTAGTTCACAATTTCCTAGGTTTAGTTTGAGCTAACATGCATCTCCTGTACAATATTTGAGGGCCCGTGTATCAAACTACATACTCTGCCGAAGTATTAGATAACTCCCATTTAAAGTGGGTGCCGTTTAAAAGTTTTGATTGAGAGTGCAATCCCTTTTTGGGCTGTTTTGCCGACGGATAACTCCCCTTTGAAGTGTATGTCGTTTAGTGTGGGGAAACGACACTAAATATATTACTCATCTGGACCGTCCATTAGGTTCGCTCCACTTGCATGGGCTACCTGAAAAACATCGTACAGAACGTATGATTCAAACCGGCCGCTCAATAGCATGAAAAAAAAAAAGGATGGATAAGATAAACTTTAGACAATAGATCCACTCATAGATTTTCGGGATCATTTAATTGTTGTTTCCAATGCAGCTGAAGAAGAGTGGATTGGACCTAAAGATGATCTGGATAGGTGATGTAGACCCAACATGTCTAAATGCAACTAGGTGCATGTGAAGGCTTTCTTACACTTAGCCAACTAGAGTAAATGTGATAGGGTACTATCTTAACAGGTAGCTATACTATTAAGAATTAGAAATTTTGGCAAACTTTTTCTTTTTAAATTATTAAGGATATATGCATTGTAGGGGAGAAACTATACAAAAACACTTCTGGCCCACCTAACAACAAAAAGGGGAATAGGCCTACCTAGCGTGAGAAACAAAAAGACAAAGCCCAAAACAATTTAACCCTCCCTTAGATTTCCCAATCCCACCCTATTCAGAAATAAAAGCCCTCTAATGGTTTGGGGAAGATCTGCCATGGATTGAAAAAATATTCTAGACTGGCCATCACTGTCCCTTCGAGCTAGGTCGTTAGCCAAGATGTTCATTTCCCTTGGGGTACGAGTGATGGAAACCTTCAAATCAACCACGAATCTCTTGATCCTGATCCACAGGTAGCACATGGTCCACGTGGGAGATGGGTTCCTCGCGAGGATCCCTATGAGTGCTTTGGTAGACCTAACCATGAAAATGAAATCATAAATAAATGGGTTGGGTTTGGATCCCCTTGGTCACCACTTGATTTGAAATGGACCCAACTTTGACCTAACTTAGACTCAGGCCAATAGTCCAGCCTAGAACTAAAATTCTTGCCCAACGATAAAATGGGTCGGTTTTAAATTTCTCTCAATCAGAGTACTCATGCATCTAAACTATGTTAGAAAGAAAAATTGTACTTAGATATGTAAATGATATGGTTCATATGGTGGGTGGGCACCCGTTTTCTTTTTGTGGGGGCTCATCTAAATGTAACTTCCATCCATCATTCAATAAAATCTCTCATAAAAAAAAGGTATCTGGATTAAAACCTCATTACTAGTTTACAAAAAAGGAGGAGAAAGAGACTTTCGAAAGTGACATGGTTCGGGTGGTGGTGAGACACGTTCATCAAGTTGACTGATGAGTCATGCCGACTCGAGACTATCACAATCGAGTTTCATATATAGTGACTCAGGTTAAATTCTCATCCAGTTGAGTTGAAACGGCTAATTTTGAGTTGAGTCACCCAATTTTAGAACTATGGTTGGACCACACATCTATGTTGAATATTGGCCTTTCGTACGTCACTATGGACCACACATCATGGAATATTTAATGCGACTGTTCAAGGAATCAATGGTCGAAAATTCAGATACAGAATAAGCTGGTAAACTCGGAAGTACATGACGGAATCTCTAGTCTACTAACATTTTTAAATTAAAAAAAAAAAAAAAACTCTAGTCTACTTGGAGTGTGATGCAGGAGCAATTCACGCGCTTGGTGGAGGAGTGACATGTTTGGCTATTGCTAGTTGGCGGAAATCAGTCCTGCCACCCAATGTTATTGCATGATACACTGTTTGGGCACACTGATTGGGAGGGTTGTTGTAATGGGTAGTTTTATTTTTATTTATTTATTTATTTTTGTTGGGTGATACGTTAGGTTAGTGGGTCGCAAAATGTTTAGTTGGAAAGTAGTATAAATACCAAGTTTTTCTGTCATTGCAGCAGTTTTAACAATTTGATTTTGAGAATTGAGAGATATTTGAGAGAGGAGCTTGTTATAGACCTTCTCTTTTCTTCTTGGGTGGGTTTTGGGAGTGTTTGGATTTTTGCTAAGCTCAGATGTGTGTGCAATACAGTTCACATAAGACCCAATATTAGAAACAGGTGGATGATTAGAGAACTTAAGCCAAGTTTTTCAGGGTCATACATTGTTCTGCAAACTGTGGCAAACCTGACTACCGGTCTAGCGCATCAATCTAGTGGTGAATTTCTGACGGATGGATTGGATCTCAGACCTATCATACCATGTTGGCACATGTGTACTGGCATGTACATGAGCTTTATTGGATGTGTGTGCTTGGCAAAGCTCATCAAATTTATAGATATTTGTTTAAGCATAAACTGATTGTTGAGCTTAAATTTCCATACCACTAATTTTTTTAATTTTATTTATTATTATTTTTTTAAAATAAAAATCTAACTTCATTAATTCTCTAATTACCTTTTTGAAGTTGAAATATTCATAAGCTAGGTTGATTAAGCCTATGGTTTTTTACTTGCGTGAAATAACAATGAAGGAAGAAAATCAATGACTTCCTCAAATAGG
This sequence comes from Magnolia sinica, assembly GCF_029962835.1. NCBI lineage: Eukaryota > Viridiplantae > Streptophyta > Magnoliopsida > Magnoliales > Magnoliaceae > Magnolia > Magnolia sinica. The sequence goes on along the minus strand of NW_026682815.1, from coordinate 271,393 downwards.
CAAAATCTTGAATACATAAGGTAGTTATTGAATTTGGGTCCTTACTCTTGCTCGGGTGGTAGACTCTCAAGAGTTTCAACACCCGGTCAAGGGTTCAAGTACCCATAGGTGGTGAAATTCCACTAAGGCATGAGTGTGTGGGGTGTGTGTGCGCATGTAAAAATAAAAAAAAAGAGAAAAGAAAAAGAAAAAGAAAGATAGCTATTGAATTCACAAGAAATGATAAGAGAAAACTCAAAATAAATTTATTAAATAATGTATGATGTATATCATGATTTCTCAATTACACCATTAATATAGAAAAATTAAAATCCCAAGTCAAAATTATCCAAAATATTAAAATTTTAACCCTAATTAAAAGTTACCCAAAATAGTAAGACTCATTTAAAACAGATAAACCTTACTGGAAAATGGATGGTTAGAGTGAAGGTGTTCAAAGGAAGCAGGTTGCTACACAGTGTGCCACACACCGCCCACCTGGTGATGTGTTGAGGTCACTAAGTTCTATGGGTCCCACAATGATGTATGTGTTATATTCACATTGTCCATCTATTTTGTGGGATCATTTTAGGGCTTGGCCAAAAAAATGAGGCAGATCCAAATCGCAACTAGACCATACCACAAAAGGCGATGGGGATTAAATGTCTACCATTGTAAACTTCTCAGGGGCCACTAAAGTTTTGGATTAAGCTCATATTTGTTTGGTCCGTTCATCCAAGTTTGTGTGACCTTATGAACAGGTTAGATAGAAAATAAACATCATGGTGGGCTTAGGAAAGTTTCAACTGTGGTCATCATTGTCCCCACCACTTTTTGTGGTGTGCTCCAGTTGTAGGGATGCACATTTAACCAGTAGAACCGGACCAGAACCGACCAAACGGTCCGGTTTGGTCCGGTTCTAGAGTGCACCGGTTCCGGTTCCAGTTCCAAAAATCCAAGAACCGGTGACAACGGTTCGGTTCTCGGTTTGGGGGTATGTAGAACCGAATCGAACCGTGAACCGATCCGTAGAACCAAACCGTGGATCCGATCCGTAGAACCGAACCGTGGAACCGAACCGTGGAACCAAACCGATGTATTTTATCATACCTTATAATTATTTTCTTTAGAATAATTATTTTCGTACATGTATTTTTACACACCTTATACAATATCTAAACCATTCATCAAATGGACCACAACATGGATGGACATGGGCTAGATAATAAAATTAAACATATAATTGGGTTGGATTATAAAAAGCCCAGAGCTGTGGAACCGATCCGGAATGGAACTGGTTTTAACGGTCATGGTGGGCTTAGGAAAGTTTCAACTGTGGTCATCATTGTCCCCACCACTTTTTGTGGTGTGCTCCAGTTGAGATTTAGATGTGAGGTAATTTTGGGCTCATGTCTTTAAAGGATATTGCAAAATGGATAGATGGTGTGGATGTAACACATATATCATTGTGGGGCCTACCGAACTTGGTGACGTCAACACACCATGAGCTCGCTCAATGGTGTGTGGGGCACACCACGCAATCCGCTTCAGGTGAAAGCGTCCATTGTCAAGGTCATGATCATTTGAATGCCTTCCACCATGAGATGAGGGTGATTGTAGGGTCATTCCCATACATGGTAGAAGCGGCAGTTTGCGTGGGTGTCACCAACCTCGATAGTGTGTTGATGTCACTAAGTTTCATAACCCCACCATGATGCATGTGCTATATCCACATTTCCCATCTATTTTGCAGGATCATTTTAGGGCATGAGCCTAATAATGAACCAGAAGTAAAGCTCAAGTGGACCACACCATGAGATTGTACGCCTGTTATTGAAAACTTTTTAAGGCCATTGAAGTTTTGGGTCCTTACTCCGGTGGTAGACTCTTAGGAGTTTCAACACCTGTTGAGGGTTCGAGTACCCATAGGTGGTGAAAATCCACTACGGCGTGAGCGTGCAGTGGTGTGTAAAAAAAAAAAAAGAAGCTAATTTTATTGTTTTTCCTTTAGGGCCCGTTTGGCCAGGTGGATGGGAAGGGATTGAATGGTACTAGGGTGGATGGCATGGATTTCTAGGTAAGGATGGTGTTGTCAGTGGATTGTCTTGAGATCCATGGGATTGCTCTATCTGTGGATTGCTATATCCAGTTTGTTTGGCATGCCCAGCCAATCCCGAGATTAAACCTTCCCCTCCCTTCCAATCTCTCGAACCAAACATGTCCTAGGCAAATTTGAACGGATCAGAGTGGATTGGATGGGATTTAAAGGTAATGATGGTGTTGTCAGTGGATTGTCTTAAGATCCATCGGATTGGGATCAGATCACCAACTCTGTTTGGCACGGCAGGCCAATCCCAGGATTTAACTTCCAATACCATCCAATTCCTTCCAATCCGACCGGCCAAACGGGCCCTTATTTAAGCTTGTGTGGCCTTACAAACAAGTTTGATGGCAAATAAACATAATAGTAGGCCCTAGGAAGGTTTCAACAGGGGGCATCATTGTCCCGCTGCTTTTTGTGGTGTGGTCTACTTGAACTTTTGATCTACCTCATTTTTTGGCTCATGCCCTAAAATGATCTAGCAAAATGGATGGATGGTGTAGATATAATACCTACATCATGGTGGGTCCTACAAAACTTAGTGACGTCAACATACCAGGCAATTGCTTCCATCCATGGTGGTCCAAGGCGAGGGAGCAGATTAAGTGAGACCCCGACCCTTATCATGGGGTTAGTATGGGCCCACCTTGATATATGTATTATGCATCCACATCGTCCATTCATTTTATTTTTTTTTCAAACCATTTTAGGGCATTATTCCATAAATGAAGTAGATTCAATTACCAGGTGGACCATAGCATAAGAAACAGTGGTAATTGACCATTAATGAGCCACAAAAGCTAATTTGGATCAAGCTAATATTTGTTTTTTTTTTTTCTCCTTTCATCCAGGCTCATTTGATCACCACTGATAATTCGATCTACTTCATTTTTTGGGATAATGCCTTAAAATGATTTGAAAAGATAGATGGACGACATGCATACGTAACAAATACATCAAGGTGGGCTAGCTCTACGCTAAACCCACGGTAAGGGCTGCACCGTCTTGGGTGAAGCCGGGGTCTCACATAATCCACTCACCAAGGTGATAGCAGGTGGGACCACTTATCTCTCACGTATAAATGGGCCGGGCTCCTGCCCAGGAAAAATCAAAATGTTGAATAGTCTCACCTGAACGTTTCAAAATTGGCGGAATCCAACCCCAAGCCCGGCCCCTGTCAGTGTTATAACTCAATTGCTCAATAAAGGGCGTGCAGCTTGCAACTCGGTGCACTCGCTCGATTGTAAACATTGTAATTAGGCACGCTTCTGCGACATCAGAGCCGCTCATCTGCCGATCCGTGCTGAGAGAATACTATATCTCAAAAATCAGGCCAATTTAAGTCATTAGGTGGGCCACACATGTACATCAAATTGGGACTGTTGGTCAGTACTCTTTAGTCATTCAATTGTTTTGTGCGTGCACATCTATCTGGCGCACCTGATGATCCTATGTCACACACGTGAGCGGCTGCACAAATAGCATTTGTCGATATGGTACAGCAATTATCACCACACGTGCCAAGAAGACACATGTGCTGAAGATGGGCCCGTTCGTCTAGAACATCTATCAACGTGATGATCCACTTACTAGGAGAGACCCGTGTTTGAGATCCACCCCATTCGTTGTACACCTCTATCCTAACCCAAATTCATGTGATCATCCCAACCCAACTTCACCAGACCAGATTTCAGAGGGGTTTGGAGTTTTCCAACCTAACCCAAGGACCTTTACAAACCAAACCATTTGCAACCGAACCCGGACATGGTTGGGTCAACAGGAACCCAAGTCACGGCCCTAATCTTTCTTCATTTTGGGGATTTGAATGGGCCTAACAAGGCCCTGGTATGCCTGAAGATACCCTGCCAACTAGGAAAATACACTCTACCGGGCCCAGGCCTACAAAATCAGAATTTTAATTTGGCGGCCCGAAACAGTTCAAAATCCAGGCCAAGCCAACCCAAGGCCAGGCCCATTAACAGCATTACGCCCAGGTCGAACCCATGGGCTTTTAGTGACACCACAACTCGACTGGACAATTCATTTCCCACTCAGATGAGTCGAGTCCTAACTTGACTTGAGATTGGACGAGTGAGTTCGAGTCGCCATGTCTTTTAACCATGGTTATCGCACATTGGATCTAGCCCCCTTTTCTAGCTCGATACTCCACTAGAGTGTGATGTTCCATACATATGCACAAACAACTTTCCATTTAGTATATGAAGAAAACATAAATTAATCCGTCCAAATCGGTACACTCACTGTCGATAGTTTACATAGTTAAAATTAGATTAATTCAATAATTCCTAACCATTGATGAAAATATATTTGCTTGGTATTAGTATATTGTTCTCCTTTTCATCTTAACCATTCATTAAATGTCAAGCAACATGCTAGTTAACTAGGATGTCAATTATATTTGTGTTATCACTTGAATTTAGGCTTGCAGTTACATCTATAGGCACTCAAATATTTGGACTAGCTAATAATAAAGAATAATGGGGCGGTAGTTGTGACCGAGGACCCTCCGATGCTTAAGTGAGATAGGTTAAGCCAAATTAGGGTGGAGCGGGAAATGTGAATTTTTGTGCATGCATTCCCTTATGACAAGAGATGTATTGATAAGATATTTAAGAGAGTGCATATCTGAGTAGACACTGTCAGATATGCTGTAAGATTTATATTTGAGTGAGGATCTGCTTCCAAGTATATATTTAATTTTGTCTCAATCGGTGTGATATTTGGCTAGAATTTCATTAGGTCAATTCTTACTTGATACGATGCGAGATTTCTTCCAAATATCTTTCATCCGATATTGATGTCAGTCTGATCAGATCGATCGGCAAGTTTTATAACCTAGCTATGAATCTGAGCAATTCAACTTAGCAGATGAGACTTTTTTCGGAGCTCAATTCTTGGGTCTCTCCGGGGTGTTCAGCTCAGCTCACCTATGTAGCCGGTATGTTGGTGGTTCGGTGAGCTTATCCGAGCGATTCTTGGCCAGCATCGTACTAGTCCCCCTCATAGATTTATCATGTAGTAGGTCAATTTGGTTTTTACGGTAACGATTTGAAACCGTTTCTTAGCTTAGCCAACAAATCTAAAATGGGTCCTACAACCTGAACAGCTTTTAATTATATGATATACTCATGGATTCTGAGTGCATGCATACTATCCATTGTACAAAACGCCTCTTATCATGGTAAGTTATAACAGAGAAAGACTTTTGATACTCTACCACAGTTCATTGCTTCATACTCCCGCACTAAAACATTTACCCACGTGCATTACGATTCACTAAAATCAAAACCTTCTTTGTGGACCCCACTTAAAATAAAACAATTAACTGAAAGATATAACGTTCCAACTGTTATGAAAACGAGTCAACGGTCTATATCCAATAACCAAAAGTTCATTAATCAGAGCTGTCAGGTTCATTCACTCAACATGAGTTTGGATAATGTCCTACCTAAGGTGGGCCCCACGAATCGGACAGCATATTTTGAACTTACAAGCATGCCACGTGTACAAATTTAAGCGCAAGTGTATCAATTATCACACTCTGACAGATGATCAAATGACTCTTCTATTCTCGGATGAGGCCAAACCTCCCAACATGACCGGTACCGTTACGCTATCCTCGTAACGTACTGCATGAACTCTGTATCGGCCTCGAGCGCGCGCATCGTATCGGGCTTCAAGCACACCTCCAGCTCCACGCTCCCACCTCCTTCCCGACCCGGAAACGCCGATATCTTCCCATCGAACTTATTCGCCCGACCGCTACGTACCGCCATGGGTGGGCCCCACCCGAAATCGTTATCGTACATTGGAAATCGGGTCGAGCTCCCCATCGTGATGGACGCCCCGTCGAAGTTTCCCAGCGGGAAGCATTTCGGGTCTCTCTCCCAATCCTCCACCCCCCGGCGCACCTTAGCGTCCCCGTGCGCCGCAATGTTCTTATTTAAAAGGTCCGCGCACCACTTCAAGTCCCGAGACAGGACTTCCCCTACAGAAGCGACAGTCGGGTTGCTCTGGATCGCGTTCCCGAAGTACAGCGGCTCAACACGTGGCTCGATCCTGTGGCGACAGTTCACCGCCATCCGGAACGTGGTATCGGCAGCTGCAGGTAGCTTCCTCGCGCGCGTGATGGATCGCCACAGCTGCGCGGAGAGCGCTTGGAAAGACGAGATCTCTGCCGTTCGATCCTGCGGATCTTGATGTTTCCAGAGGCTGCTTCGTAGAAGGCTCTGCAAGACGGACGTTATCTTTCCGTTACTGATCCGGGGATCGTCGTGGCTTTCCTTTCCCAGAATCTCCGCCATGTTGACGCCGTTATCTCCCAGCTGTTTACGTCCGTTAGCTCGCGACTTCAGCTCGAGGATGGATTCCCTGCTGAAATGGAAGATCCGCTCCTGCAACGGTCCGTTGCCGGAGAATATCGCTGTCGGGGCTCCGTCCGGGAACCTCAACACCGCCGTCGACTCGCCGAAGAAGTTCCGGCTGAAATCCGGCAGCCTCGAGATCCACTTCGCGCCCCTGCAGACCTCGGCGAACGCATTGAAGAAGTTCCAGAACGACGTCCCGTCGGTGACAGCATGATTAACGGCGCAGCCGACGAAGACGCCGTCAGCCAGCTCCGTCACCTGGACGGCGAGCAACGGGCGGAAATGGCCGTCATAACTGACGGTGCCGTCAAACGCGAAGGAGAAAAACCCCTTGACGGAATCCGGCACGTGGACAGGGTACAGGACGTCGAAGAGTGTCAGGTTTCCGGCATTGGCGTGGACGAAGTCGACACCAGCGTCGTTGCAGGAGATGTGGATGTGGCCGTCGGGATCGGTTGTCAGACGGCCGGCGAGGGGAGGGAAGTGGGAGAGGGTTTCGGACAGGCCGCGTCTGAGGATAGAGATAAGGGCGTCCGACGGTATGGAAGGGCGGGTGAGTAAGACGCCTTTCTGGATGTATTGGCAGGAGAGCATAGGAAGGTCTGAGACTGAGAGTCTGAGGTTTTGGAGGGTGGATTTTTGGGTGGGATAGACGGTGGATTTGGAGATTAGTGTAGGAGAGAAAGCTGGGACAGGAGACATTTTCGCTGTGGGTGTTTTTCTTGTTTCGCTGTGGGCGAGTGGGAATGGAGTGAGGGTGGGGTTTATATTGGGGAGAGAAGTGGGGTTGGGTGCATGCATTTGGGAGTTCTGGTTGTTGTAGCTGGTTTTTAGCTTTGGGCCAGTTCTGCAACACTGGACTAGGGAGTTCCTGCAACACCAAGCCCTGTGAGGCCCTGTGCAATGTCTTTGTTAAATCCACTCCGTCCATCAGTTTCTCCGGAACATGTTACATTAACAACTCAAAAATAAGCTAGCTTTAAGACTCAAATGGTCCACATTACAAGAAATAGTGGGAACTGAACTTCAACCATTGAAGCCTCACCGGGCCAAAAGAAGCTTTGGATCAAAATGATAAATTTTTTCCCCCTTTATTGTTGTGGGGATCGTCTTATGAACGGTTTGGATGGCATACTTATGTCACGGTGAGCCCCAAGAAGATTTCAATGGTGATCGTTTACCTTCTGCACTGTTTCCTGTAGTGTGGTCCTTTGGATTTTGAATCTGCCTAATTGCTTTCATCTCTCCCTACACATGAGCTGGATAAACTAATCAACGGATTGGATTTTATTGGACATCTTGGTGGGCCCCACATGTTATTGCAGGAACTCCTTACAATAGGTGCTCAGGAAATTCACGTCCTCTCTTACGGGGAAGGTACTTATGAATCGGATTCGGCAGTGATCCCTTCAGCACCGAGCTCGGCAGTGAAAAACCTGTGGGGCCAACATGATGTATATGTTTTATTCACTCCGATCCATTTATTTTGTTAGCTCATATTAAGATGAAAGTAAAAAAACAAGATGAGATAGATCCAAAGCTAAAGTAGATCACACCTTAAGAAGCAATGGGCAGAGTGACACGGTTATGAAATCTTACTAGCACCTATGGTGATATTTATTTGCCATCCATAAAGTCACATAATGCGGTCCAAATATAAGTAAAAAATGAATTAGGGATTTTATTTGCTAAGAATAGAGATTTTTTATTTTATGCATTTTTATTGAGCCATGTCATCAATAATAATTGATGATGTCAACATAGCTATGATAAATGCAATCTAATGTTATCAGTGATGATGTGGCTCAATAACATTACAAGGAATAGAAAATTTTTATTCCGGGCAAATAAAAGACCTGAGATCATAAAAAAATCATAGGGCTCAAAAAATATTTCAACAATTGGCATTCAATCTCCACTATTTCCTATGGTGTGTTTCACTTGAGTTTTTAATCTACTTCATATTCCAAATGATGACACAAAATGAATTGGGAAAATGGATGGACTGTGTAGGTAAAACACATACATCTCGGTTAGCCAAGCTCTGTAGTATAGGGGTCACTACAATAGTCTTTGGATTTGAAGTGTGGATTCGGTGACATGGATGGGATTTGATTTGTATGGTGTTGACTGCACACTTGTTATAATTGTGCTGATGTTCCTACTTATCAGTGCTCTATGGCCCATGATGAGAAATGGGCTTTATGTATCCCGTTCATCTATTCCGCGGGCTCATTTTAAGAATTGATCTAAATAATGAGGTAGATCCCATGCTTAAGTGGACCAAACTATAGAAAATAGTGATAATAGAACACTCAACATTAAAAGCTTCATGGAAGCCACTGTAACATTTGTTTGCTGTCTAACTTGTCAATAAGGTCGGACCTAGACAAAAGGAAAGTCGCCTCCAGGAAGATTTTAAGGGTGGGCATTGCAACGTGGCCCACCTGAGATTTGATAACCAACATCTAAAAACTAAGATACTGGAATGGTCACTTGCATTCCAACTTATGGTAATCACCACGTATTTGAGTTGTATCAGGCGCAGCTATGACATGTATGTGGAATCCAAAATCGAAGTTGCACCTCCTTTTGGTGTACTATACATTCGAACAATCATCCCTGTCAAAACCCCAGGTGGGCCATAACAGAGGTAGCAATGTACAATTGCATCTTATACTCGTGTGTGTATTTACTTGCTGTGGCCCACCTAAACTTTCAAATGGCTTGAGTTTCAGTGCATCCCTTCATCCTGGTGGGGCAAAACCGATGAATGGCTTTGATGAGATATAAAAAATACAATGGACCCACATTCCATCTTAAAGTTTCAACTTCTGATGCCACCCTCCCTAGTATCTCCCATTGATGATTTTCGCAAGGCGCATTTAAGTTTTTCGGTAGCACGCATCCAACGGACAGTTTGGATGGCACTCACATGGCACAATGGACCCCACATAGCTCAATCAGGTGTACTTATCAGAAATTCCAATGCATGTGATCATCCCCGTTCTTAAATTCTAACTCATGAACAGTGGGGCCAACTAATTGGACGGTGGGCACAGCTTATACTATGTGCATGTGCATGGATGGTGATAATCTGCCAGAGTACCAAAGATTTCATTTTTGTGTTTGCAAGTGCTGTCAACGGGCCGGGCTGGTAGGTTTCGGCCCGTATTTGAACTTTTTCGGGCCGACTCTATTCAAAATTCTGATTTGTCAGGCCCGACTGTTTGCAGAAGAGTTACAGCCGGAAATTGGCATGAAACAGGTGGAACTGTAGGATTGTTACAGACAATGGGGACATTTTTGGAACAAAAAAGGCTTCTCTTTTATGATGCACGCTTCTGGGAATCTTCCATCGAGAAGCCATAAATTCACTCGCACGAGTGCACTTTAAAAGTCCACTATCCTCACACGTGTATATGACTCAGCTTCTGTAAGATCTGGTCCGTTCATTAGGTGAGCCTATATCCTTACATTCTACAAACCTAAAATCAACCAAATAAAATCATCCGATGGGCCGTAATTTACATGGATTTCGAACCATTGTTCTTATTCTCTTAACCATTCATGTTTTCTCTATAATTTAGAGATATATAATAATAATTTATAGCCTAATTTTATAAAACAAATCTTAAATTGTTTGGATAGAATAATGTACGGATCCGATATATTACACGTGTAGCTTGTTTTCAAATATTAGGCGAGTGCACTCGAGTAAAATCATCGTCTCTCGGTGAGTGATTACGCGCTTTTTCATGGAGGTGCGTGTCATCACTGGGAAATGGGAAGGGAGAAAACACGAACGGTCTCGTTACCTCTGCTTGATGCATGTACGATGTATGTCCAGGAGCATTGGACCTTTCATCTAGTGGGCCACGACGAAATCGGGATACTGTATGACTGTCCTAACAACCTGTGAATTCCGTCTTGCATTGAATGTGGACATTTACTGCATTAATGCTGCTTACTGTTTGTTAGCTGGCCCATTAAAATTAATTTCATCTTATTTTAAGTAGTAGTGATTATGCATTCGAGATTGTACTTTATATAAATTATAAATTACTAAATTATTTTTAATCCTTATGTAAAACTTCTAATATGTATTTACTTGTAACTAAAACGAGATGGAACTTTTTTTAACTGATAACTAAATAGGTCCTTAACTTTCCAAGGAGATTGATTCATCCCTATAGCAAGAGCAGTCTCATGGCCTCTTTTCTTTTTGCCATTGTCATCTAGATATAAATTAAGGCTCTAATTACTTCTACTAAAGTTGGTGTTGGTACCGTACGGTGGGATATGATTACATGTCAAGCCTGTATTATAGATGGGCTCGTCCAGGTTGGTATATAGTAGAACAATTTTCAAACATGCTTTGTATGGATAGTATGTCCCATCATGTTGTTATGCATGTACTAACTTCATTTGCCTGCATGGCAACACCAAATCCACCAATGGTGACAACATATGGAAAGTGTTTCGTACCTCTCAAGGTGAGGGCCCCCCCTTCTTTTATAGCTGCTGGGGCATTTAATCGTACGAGGATTCTCTTCCTGGTATTGTGCGCGAGATCTTCTCCTGGGATCACGGGATCTTCTCCTGGGATCACGGAAACAGGATCGTGTCCGTCTCGTGCCTTCATCCGATCCCGTGAGCTTCGGGATCGGGAATCTTATCCCAAGACATCCGGAGTGCGGCTTCATCTTGTGACGGTCGATCCGATAAAGAGGTCCGCCCGAAGCATGCCCGAGACACTGACGACCCTGACGACCCGTCTCAACCTTTGTCTCGGTTTAGCGAATCATGCCTCGGATTTGACACATCCTTTGGTGGCCCGAGGCATTTAGTCCGAGTCTGCGGACTTGTATGTTTTGTCCCCAACAGTAAGCCCCCTTACTCCGAGTGTTTTCATATGACACTGAGGAGTAGCGAGTGCTGAGTCGGTTCATAACTTAGTCCGAGACGAGAAGTAGTCGTTAAGCGCATTCATTGAGACCTTTGATGGGGGACGGTTCAGCTTCTGACATCGTATGCGCCGTCAGCCATCAAATCGCAGATCCCGCCAATGAGGATTGGACACGTAGTAAAGCTATTATTGTTGTTAGTCGGCGTGCGCCACGTGTCGAGTGGGGGAATCGATGCAGGCGTCGAATCATTTCCCCATTAATGTCTCCGCCGTAGGGCGACCTTATAAAACGTCAGGGGTCCCGCACTTTGAACTTTTACTGCTCTTGCCATTCTCGCTCTGCGTTTTCTCTGGGATTTGCGTAGCCTTTCATCTCCTTCCTTTCTTCTCTCTTTACCGTCGGTGCTTCTTTCCGCCATTGTTCCTTTCTCCCTCCGGTGAGTTTCTCCTTCCTCTTTATTAGATAATAATAATGGCGGATAGGAGTTCTCAAAGCCCCCAGGGGGGAGTTTCCGGAGACGAAGGCGAAACGCAACGTTTTTGGAACGTAGCGGAATCGCCTTCTTTACTAACGGAGATAGCAGTGGATGCCAACGCTGCTTGTATGCCTGAGAGAGTTACCGACGATCCGGCGGAGCGCCCTGCTTCCGTCGTTCCTTCCCGTGGCGGGTCATCCTTATTAACCCGCCCGGGGAGGCCCAACTTACCAAGGGACATGGAGGAAGATGAAGAGGAAGAAGATGAAATTTTAATCGCCGGGGGAACCCCTGACCCAGTTCCTGCTGATGAATCGGCGCAGGCCGAGTCTGAAGGGGAAGAATCGGGGGAAGATTTAAACGGTCCGGTTCCTTCAGTCTTGACTGAGGCGGACTTGGATAGAATCCGAGTCGGGTATCATATCCCCGAGTCGGTCATCACATATCTTCCTCGCCCGAATGACCTGCCGGATCACCCTCCTGCTGGGGCAGTCGCAATTTACCAAGTATCGATGCAGTGCGGCTTGCGTCTGCCCCTTCAGACCATCGTCCGGGGAGTGTTATCTCGCATACAGATTGCCCCGGGGCAGATAGTCCCGAATGGGTGGAGGAACTTACTCGGATGCGCGGTGTTGTGGGCTGAGATGGAACAGCCACCGCTCACAGTCGACGAGTTTCTCCACCTGTACCAAGTGCGGGTAAATCCGAACTACCCTGGCTTCTACGTCTTCGCTGCTTGGCGAGGCGGAGGCGGTTCCCTGATAACCGACCCTCCCACTTCCAACAAACACTGGAGAGAGCGTTGGTTTTGGGCATGTGGTCGTTGGGAGACGGATGAATCCGAGTCCTACGAGGCTCGTGTCCCTCGGGCGTTTCAAAGAGCAGGTGCTTGGGTCTTCTCTCCCTCTCGCCCCCTTAAAATTTTTTGTTTTTGTAAATATTCTGAGTCTGAGGAGCTTGTGTTCGGCAGATATTCCAAAGAAGAGGTCGAAGCTCGGCACCACTGCCTCGGCTCGGATTAAAGAGTTGAGGTCGTTGGATCCGAGGGATAGGTCTTGGAAGGTGCTTCTACAGCCGGAGCGCCTTCACCTTGCAGGTCTGGACTCGGAAGTTACAGGTAATTGAGAACGAATCTTCTGGATTTTCCAAATTTCCCCCGACTTACTTCGCCTTATTCTCTTCTTTTTTGTTTTTGCAGATCTGCCCGAAGCTCGTCCCAACCTAAGGATTGTCCCCGAACCGGAGATGACTGGAGCTCGTCCTGCCCTTAGGCCAGTCACGAAGTTGAAGGCCCCTCCGCGGTCAGTTCTTCTTTCAGAGCCTCGGCCACCGAAGAGGCAAAGGGTGCTGCGGAAGGGGAAAGAGCCAGCGAGCTCTTCTGCTCCTCCGGTCGTCGTGATTCCCGACCCGGACGAAAGGGCGGAAGAGACGGCGACTGCTGCTTCGGATCCTCAGGCGGCACCTGATTCGGCACGCGTTGAGACGACGGTGCCGAGTCGGGAAGAAGAGACTGGGGCCGCGTCCTCCAGGGGGGAGGAAGAGACGAGGACCGCGTCCTTCCGAGGGGAGGAGACGAACCAGGAGGGACCGTCAATCCTGCAGCAAGTGGTGTCGGGGATGGTTCCTTGGGCCCTGGCCCATGGGTGTGAAAGAGAGTTCGTGAAACTCTACAACGCCCCGTCGTCACAGACCGTCAGCCACGCTGCCCGGATGCTTTTTGAACTCGCTCCTTGCTTAATCAAGGCCAGCAAGGAGCTATCCTCAACTCATCGACTGCAGGCTCTTCTGTCTGAGGCCGAAGGTTGACGCGAGGAGGCCGAGATCCGGGTCGGCGTCCTGACAGGCGAGGCGTCCCTTGCCCGGAAAGCTGCCGAAGACGCGAAGGCAGAGGCGGCTTCCTCCAGAAGAGCCCTGGACGAGGCGAAGGCTGAGGTCGCTCAAGCACTGGCCCTACTCTCCAAAGCTGAAGAAGAGAATCAGCGGGTTCTGGCAGCCCATGCTTCGTGCGCGGACGACTTAGCTCGGGCTAAGCTTGAGGCGGCGGAACACATCCAGCGGGCCGACGAGGCAGAGAAGTCCAGGGACCAAGCTGTCCAAGCTTTCCTTGATTCGGCCGAGTTTGAGGACGAGAGGGATCGCCTGTTCCAGAGCGGATATCTGGAATGCGTCAAGGATATCAAGAAGTCTTTTCCTGACCTTGACCTTTCAGAAATCGAAGGCGGGGCAGCCTCAGAGTCCGAGAATCCGGACGCCGCCGCTGAAGACACAACTGCCGGGGACGGGGCCGAAGCATGAAGACTTGGGTTTTTTTTTTTTTTTTATATATGTATTCGGTTGCTTTTGTACTTACACATATTCGGACGAATGAAAAAGAAAAGCATGTCTTTATTTGACTCGGCTTTACTCTTCCTCAGAGTCTTTTAAACATCAAATAGCAAGCTAAGGATAGTAGACCTTGAGGTGTTCAGCGTTCCATGGATGAGGCAATGACTGTCCGTTTAGGTCTTCTAGCCGATATGTTCCTGGTCTAATGGTGCCCGAGACGACATAGGGTCCTTCCCAATTGGGTCCCAGTGTACCCGACCCAGACTCCTTAGTGTTGGAAAACACTTTCCGAAGAACCATATCTCCCCTTCGGAATCTTCTAATCTTAACTCGTGTATTGTAGAACCGAGTCACTTGTCGTTGTCGAGCCTCCGTGCGCAGCCTCGCCCTTTCCCTTTGTTCGTCCAGAAGGTCGAGTCCGAGTGCAAGGAGTTCTTCATTCTCTTCTGCATTGAATAAGGTGATTCGAGCCGAAGGCAATCCGATTTCGACGGGAGTGACTGCTTCCGAGCCGTAAGCGAGTGAAAACGGAGTCTCCCCTGTGGCTGTTCGAGCGGTGGTTCGGTAGGCCCAAAGAATTTTCGGGAGCTCTTCGGCCCACGCTCCTTTGGCTCGGCCAAGCTTGGTCCGAAGATGTTGCTTGATAATCTTATTAACCGCTTCAACTTGTCCGTTGGTCTGAGGATGATGAGGTGAAGAGTAAACGTTTCTGATTCCGAGGTTGTCGCACATCCCGCGAAAGCTTCTGTTATCAAATTGCCTTCCATTGTCTGTAACAATGGTACGGGGTACCCCGAATCGGCAGATAATGTTTTTCCATACAAATTCGGTGATCTTCTGCTTGGTTATTTTAGCTAACGGTTCTGCCTCGGCCCACTTCGTGAAATAGTCCACCGCTACCACAGCAAATTTGGTCTGACCTTTTCCTATAGGGAGCGGTCCTATGATGTCGACGCCCCACTGTGCGAAAGGCCAGGGACCAGTCATCGGCGTCAGTGCCTCGGGTGCTTGCCTCGAAATTGCCACAAACCGTTGGCATCTGTCGCATTTTTGAACGAGCTCACGAGCGTCGTGTTGGATAGTGGGCCAGTAGTATCCCTGTCGTAAGACCTTGTAGGCGAGGGATCGCCCTAAAGAGCTATTTCATGATTCCTTCATAAATTTCCCGTAACACATAGTTTGCCTCTGGGTTTGAGGCACCGCAGAAAGGGCGTAGTATCCTTTCTTATAAAGGGTCCCGTTGAGTATGGTGTAACGGGAAGCTCGGATCTTAATTCGCCGGGCCTCGGTGCGATCCTCTGGCAATTTTCCTTCGTCAAGGAATTGGCGGATTGGATCAATCCAGGATGGTTCCGAGTCGATTGTATTGACGGCCTCGCTAATTGGCTCGTCTATACTTGGTTTATCGACGTATTCGACAGGGACGGACCTGGGTATATCGTCTTCTTCGGCTGAGGCGAGCTTTGCTAGCAAATCGGCTTTGCTGTTTTCCGTACGAGGGATCCGAGTTACACGACAGAATTGAAATCTGTTGATAAGTTCTTTCGCTTTCTCCATGTAAGCCCTTAGCCGGTCTTTCCGTGTCTGGTATACACCGGTAACTTGGTTAACAACCAACTGAGAGTCGCTGAAAACGCTTAGGTGCGTGACCTCCATGCTTGCGGCAAGTCGGAGGCCGAGTAGCAATGCTTCATATTCCGCCGTGTTGTTCGACGCTTGAAATCCAAGTCGTAAGGCATACTGTATATAGGTGTGATCGGGGGTTTCCAGCACCACCCCAGCCCCACTGGCCTTCGAGTTGGAAGAACCGTCGACATACAGATTCCATGGAATAGGGTAAGGGGAAGCGGTTGAGGTGGGCACTGCATCGATCCTTGGCACATCGTTCACTGAGAGTTCGGTTGAAGGTGTTCCTTCGGCGATAAAATCAGCTACGGCTTGTCCTTTGATTGCTGCCTTTGGTCGGTATTGAATATCAAACTCACTCAGCTCGATAGCCCATTTGGTGAGTCGGCCGGAAGTTTCTGGTTTCTGCAGTACCTGGCGAAGCGGAAGGTCGGTCATTACAATGATGGTGTGGTCATGGAAATACGGCCTAAGTCGCCGAGAGGAAGTTATTAAAGCCAAGGCTACTTTTTTCAAGCTTGGGTATCTCGTTTCTGCTGGAATAATGCTTTGCTGACGTAGTAAACCGGCAGTTGCCTTCCTTCGGATTCTCGTATCAAGGCCGAGCTAACCGCTGCCTCGGACACAGCTAGGTAAAGGAGCAAAGACTCCCCCGGTTCGAGTTTTGATAAGAGAGGTGCAGAACCGAGATATGATTTTAATTGTTGGAATGCTGCTTCACACTCTTCCGTCCAACCCATTGCTTGTCTTCCTTTCAATTGTTTGAAGAAAGGGAGACATTTATCCGTGGCTCTGGACAGGAACCGATTAAGTGCTGCGACTCGTCCGGTCAACCTTTGGATGTCTTTAATGGTTTTGGGGGATTCCATATCAATCAGAGCCTTTATCTTCTCAGGGTTCGCCTCTATTCCTCGCTGACTGACCAAGAAACCGAGGAATTTTCCGGATCCTACTCCAAAAGCACATTTACTTGGATTTAGCTTCATCCGGAACTTCCGTAGGATTAGAAACATTTCTTCCAAATCATTCACATGATCAGCCGCTCGTATGCTTTTGACGAGCATGTCGTCGATGTATACTTCCATGGTTTGGCCTATAAGACGAGCAAAGATTTTGTTGACTAACCTTTGATAAGTCGCGCCGGCGTTCTTCAAACCAAATGGCATTACTCGGTAACAATAAAGGCCTTTGTCGGTGACAAAGGTAGTTTTTGATTTATCTGTTTGATGCATTACAATTTGATTATATCCCGAATAAGCATCCATGAAGCTAAGGAGCTCATGTCCGGCTGTACTATCTACTAGCTGGTCTATCCTTGGAAGCGGAAAGCTATCTTTGGGGCAGGCTTTATTCAAGTCGGTATAATCAATACAGACTCGCCACTTCCCGTTGGACTTCTTTACAAGCACGACATTCGCGACCCACTCTGGATAGTGTATTTCTTCTATGAAATTAGCCCGGAGTAGTTTGTTGACTTCTTTCTCGATGATGGCGTATCGTTCAGGGCCGAGCGGTCGTCGCTTCTGTCGGATCGGTCGATATGACGGATCGACGTTAAGTCGATGAGTCACCACGGAGGGGTCGATCCCTTGCATATCTTCATGATTCCAAGCGAATACATCGGCGTACTTTCGGAGCAGGGCGATCAGCTTTTCTCTCAGGGGGGACTGCAGAGATGAGCCAACTCGCACTGTCTTGGATCCATCTGTTTCAACTAAGGCGATTGAGACAAGATCTTCGACCGGCTGTCCTCGTTCATAATTCTCGCCCCGAGGGTCCAACGATTCAATTGTTAATATGTTGGTCGGATTTTTGTCGGCGGCTCCTTTTACAGCTATCATGTAACATCGCCTCGCGTCTTGCTGGTCTCCTTTAACAATTCCGACTCCTGACTCGGTCGGGAATTTCATTGTAAGATGGTATGTGGATACCACGGCCTGGAGGAGACTCAATGAAGGTCGGCCGAGTATCGCGTTGTATACCGAGGGTTGATCGACGACCAGGAAGTCAACCATCATCGTCGTCTGATGTGGGGCAGTGCCAGCAGTGAGTGGTAATGAGACAGTCCCCTCAGGCAATACTTGTCCTCCAGAAAAACCGATCAATGGGGTCCGAACCGGGCGTAACGCGGTTCGTTCGATCCCCATTTTGTCGAACGCCCCAGTAAACAATACGTCTGCAGATGATCCTGTATCGACGAGTATTCGGAATACCCTTCGGTTAGCGATCGCCAAGGAGACGATCAACGCATCATCGTGGGGGTGATGGATACCTCGGGCGTCTTCCTCAGTGAACGATATGCAGTACCTTTCTCTTTTCTTTTCCTTTGATGGCCTATCGATAATCATGAGCTCGGACTGAGGCTGACTAAGTTTTCGTGCATGATTCCTTCGCGCGTTGTTTGAGTCGCCCCCACATTGTGGACCGCCGATAATCGTCCGGATTTCTTCCATAGGCTGACTCTCGGCCGGGCGCGCCTCAGCTGCCCCATATGTTCTCTGAGTCGGCCGTCTTTTATGAGTCGTTCGATCTCTTCTTTTAAGTGACGGCAATCACTAGTGTTATGCCCGTGATCGCGGTGATAATGGCAGAGTACTTATCTTTGTCCCGCCGATTAGGATTACTCCTGAGCTTTGGGCCACCTAACAAAGCCTTCGTTTTTATTTCCATCGTACCTCTTCCCGAGTCTTATTCAGGGAGTGTACGTGGAAAATCTTCGATCCGGCCGTTTTCGACCTTCGCTCGTCACGCGCTTGATCCTCTTTGCGTTTCCTTCCTCCGGTCGAGCTTTCTTTTTGGCCGACTCTTTGGCCGAGGTTTTAGTTTCACGCAGATTCGCGCTTCCTCGGCGTTGGCATATTTATCGGATCGCGCCATAAACTCTGCGAGTGTCGGGCGGAGTTTTGTCCAGAGATGCCAGAATGGCTTATCCCTAACTCCTTGCATGAGCGCATTGAGGGCCGTTTCTTCCGAATGTTTTCGAACTTGAAGGGATTCGAAATTAAAACGCTTGATGTAATCTTTCAATAGCTCTCCTGCTTCTGAACTACGCTTTCAGATGTGCCGGGGGCTTCAATTTCTTCTTTCCACCGCTGAAGTTGGTGAGGAAGGCCTCGCTCAGCTCAACGAATGAACCGATGGACTTTGGCTTCAGCTGTTTGAACCACAGTCGAGCTACATCAGTCAATGTAAGAGAAAAGGCCCGACACATTCCTGCATCCGAGGCATCATGGAGTTCCATATAGGTTCAAGCACTCAATATGCTCGGTCGGGTCGGTCTTGCCGGTGAAAGGAGTGATTTGAGGTAATCGAAACCTCTCGGGCAATCGGGCCTTCAGTACCGAGTCCACAGGGATGCCTTCGCTTCGGACCCGATTGAATATACATTCCGGCCGTGTTTTATGTCCGCCATCTCTTTTGCCATCTCTTCCCGCACTTCTTTTTTCAAGTTTTGAATGTCGGCCTTCCAAGGTTCGCTGCTTTCTGCAGTGCCTTCCATGGAAGGGCGATTGCGCCTTCTTCGCTCTATTTCGTGCCGAAGATCAGTCGGGGGCAGGGAAGCGTTGGCTGACTGCGCTGGAGATGGTTCTGATCCGCCTAGGGGTTGGCTTGGGCGGACAGATTGCGGCGCGGAAGGTTGAGGATCAACCGCTGTAGTTGGCGCCCGTGCCGTCTCCCCTTGAGGATGCGGGAGCGGCTGCATTTGTTGCTGATACATTCGTTCCAGCATCTGTTTCATCATATTCATATCAGATCGGATTTCCTGAACCTCTTTATCCAACCGTCCACCGTCGCGACCCTGCTGATTGTTGCTTGTCCGGGTCGCTCCTCGTTGGCGGTTGTTAGGTGGGTTCTGGGCCGCGGGGGCCACGACTGGACCCACCGGTCCTTCAATCTCATTTAAATCTTCCTCTGGGACCGTCCTTCTAGTCATCACCATTGGAATTAATATAGTGATACGAGATGGCTTTCTTGTACGTTTCCCACAGACGGCGCCAAACTGTTGATGCAAATATCCGGTTCGTCCTCCTGGACCCTCGTTTGCCTGCACAGAAAGAGGACAAAGGAGACCCTGGCTAGAGCAGGGGACCCTCCGATGCCAAAGTCAGGCCTGGACCCGGGGTCTGAAAGTATTGAAAGGGTTTTAGAGGGATTTTTTCGTACCTCTCAAGGTGAGGGCCCCCTGCTTCTTTTATAGCTGCTGGGGCATTTAATCGTACGAGGATTCTCTTCCTGGTATTGTGCGCGGGATCTTCTCCTGGGATCATGGAAACAGGATCGTGCCCGTCTCGTGCCTTCATCCGATCCCGTGAGCTTCGGGATCGGGAATCTTATCCCAAGACATCCGGAGTGCGGCTTCATCTTGTGACGGTCGATCCGATAAAGAGGTCCGCCCGAAGCATGCCCGAGACACTGACGACCCTGCCTTTGTCTCGGTTTAGCGAATCATGCCTCGGATTTGATACATCCTTTGGTGACCCGAGGCATTAAGTCCGAGTCTGCGGACTTGTATGTTTTGTCCCCGTTGGTATATAGTAGAACAATTTTCAAACATGCTTTGTATGGATAGTATGTCCCATCATGTTGTTATGCATGTACTAACTTCATTTGCCTGCATGGCAACACCAAATCCACCAATGGTGACAACATATGGAAAGTGAATTGTGTACTAAGTAACTCAATATGCTTGATGTATTGAGTAAACTCTATGAGGTTTACCATGATTATGTATCTTATCCCCTTTATCCATTCATTTTATTGTGTAATTTTAGTCCTTGGGATAAAACATGAAGCATATCGAAAGCTTAAATAAGCACATCATAGGAAACAGTGTGGATTAAACGTCTACCATTGGAAAATTCTTGCAGGCCACAAAAGTTTTGGATCAAGGTTATATTTGTGTTTTCCCTTCGTTCATATATCTATAACCTTATGAGCCAGTTGGATGAACATCATTGTGGGGCCCAGAAAGGTTTCAATGGTGGAAACCATTATTCCCACTACTTCATGTGGTATGATTCACTTTAACTTTGTATATGATTAAATTTTGAGCTCAACCCCATAAAAGATATGAAAAAATGGATGGACGGCATGGATAAACCCCATACGTTCAAGGTAGGCCCAATTGAGTTTACTCAGTATGATAAGAGCATACATAGTAACTCAATATGTAATCTGATTTCCAACAAATGATCCTAACCCTAAAATAGAGCATGTTATCAATTCCAAACTGCATGATCCTAGTTATGGGAATATTTCTATCCACATTGTTATTTCTAGCAATTTGAAATTATGGTTCTATGCTTTTTGTGTTAGCTAAGTTATAATGCAAGTTTATATTTATAGGTGGATCATTTACTCCTTGATTTGTGAAATAACATGCTTCTAATACAGTGCAATACATGCATGATCTATGATAATAGCATTTATTATTTCACATATCATGCAATATGAATTCATATGTACACCGACTTGAATTGGATTGGCCCACATGATCCTAACCCTAGAATACTGCATAAATGCAGTCAACTTTAATTGGGCCCTCTATCATAGCTCAGCTGAGTTTTGGATCAGCCTTGTTTTTTGACTCATGTACTAACATCACATGTTGGAAACGATGGATGGAGTGGATGTCATAAAGACATCGTGGTGGGCCCCACAAAGTATTTTGTTGTACGGGCTCTTTAAAGTTCCATGCATTCTAAGTACCAAATGAACCACCCAAACGGCATTGGAAAATATGTCCAAAGCCCCAATTACTAAAGTAGCCCCGATTTAATTTGTGAGTGCTGTTTTATCCGACAAACTCAAGCAATGAGTCCGTAGTTTCGAAGAATAATGAAGGGTAATTTTGTCCTAGAAATTTTGATAGAAGCAAAAGTCAAAAGCGTGTCTTTTCTGCATGTTCATGCACCCGTGTGGCACATTGAGGGGTATCCGCGCCAACCACCGACCTTTTCAGGGTGAAATTATCAAATTTTAAACGGATTGGTCGAAATTACAATATTACCTGCACTTCCATTAAAGAATCGCAGTCTCACGTGAAAATCAAGTTGGTCCACTCATGAAATGATCTGGACAAAATTCAAGTTGGCCAACTCACCATCCAAGGAACACATTCAATTTACACTTTATTTTTGAACGTATCATGCGTGGTTAAGATGCTCCACGCACGTGCCATTTAATCACGTGTGCAACATGTAATTGTGAGATTGAGAGTCATTTAACAATCATGGCCAGCAAGGAAAATTCATAACTCGAAGGACGCGCTAATTTGGTTATCCTGACCATTAATCTAGTGGGTACAACATGTGGAGGCATGTTTGATGTTGGTGAATTTGAATATAAAAATTTCTGCTCTAAAATCATGTTAAATCATTACTTTGTTTAAAAACTCGAGTGGGAAGAGAAATAGTGTATTAATGCATATTATTATATCTCGAATTTGATTGAACTTACAGCTCCACCTATGGGTCGTTGGATACCTGAACTTAATAGAAAAATGATAGACAATGGCGGCGCCAGTTGTAGTCGGAGACCCTCAATGCCTAAGTAAGGTTCACGAAGCTAGGGTATATGTGAATAGAGTCGGAATTTTTGTGCGTGCCTTTTTCCTAGGTGAGGTGATGTATTTATATGATTTCTGCATATCTGAATCGATCCGCTGGATATGTTGGATGAGGCCATATTGGAGTTGTCATTGCTCTCGGCAACATATCTGATTTTGCCTCGGTTGACGTGTTTTTTTAGGTAAGATCTCGTTGGATCGATCCTGCTCTTATACGATACAAGACTCTCTCGAATACTTTTGTTTTGAGGTCTAGGTTGGTACCTGAGTTTGAGGTTAGTATCTGAAGTCAAGTTCGGTTAAACAACTTGATGATTAGGTTGGTTGATTAATCTTATTACCAAACTTGAAGATTGACCGATTCAGCTCGGCAAACGGGTCCTCCATCAAAGCCCAGCTCAACTTCTCCGTTGGTAGACACATAGGTGACTCAGAGAGGTTGCTATATTAGCCTTTGCCACGTATCTCATATGGTTGATTAATTCGATTTTCCCCCTAACACATATTAACGGCCTTTAACACTCTAAAAAAGTAAATAAAAGTTTTGGCTAGGAGTGGATAATAGGTGCAATTGTCGACACAAGCCACCGGCAATAGTACTTGTCGGAGCGTTCCCACTTGATACATCAGCCTACCATACTTCGACAGACCAAATCCTCTACAACACCAGTTGTACACAGCATTTACAACACCCGAGTCTTTGAGGCCCAACGTATTGTGGTGTGATATCTACTTCATCCATCAGCTGCGTCTCTCAATGCTAAGCCCAGGGACCATAAATCAGCTTAATCCAAAGCTCCGATGGGTCACACCAAAGAGAACAATGTGGATGTAACATAAAATATAGGTCTGCGTGTGGCGCCCACCATGATGTATATGTTTCATCCGATCACTTCGTCAGGTCTGCCTCACCAGGATGAAGAGACATTCACACGCACATGAGTTTTGATCCACGCTGATTTTTTTTATATACGTATGGTGGTGATAGAGTATATGTCACACACACATGACAGTGGGCCCCACAGAGTCGGGTGTTATGCACGCACGTATAAGAGGTGTTGTAGAGGATTCTGGTCCTTTGAACATATGATCTCCGCTCGTATACGTATTTGGTCATTTTCTCTCTGGCAAGAACAAAAAGACGGTTGTTCGGTTGTGTTCGAGAACCGTTGAAATGGAATTTCTATGTTTATGAATTCTTTTTTCCATTTTTTTTATTCTACTTATTTTAGTGGCCCTGGTTAGGCAACCAGCCACCAGATGCATATGATATAAACAAAAAGGAGAGGGTCTGAATGTAGGCATTTCACGCCCCTTCAGTCCTCTAAAAAAACAACCCTTATTACATGCACATGGAGAATGCATTTTCTTCTCTATTATTAGTTACGTCCGCATGCAAACAAGATTAGGGTTTTGATAGAATGAGGCCCCATGCACATTGCAGATACCACCCTGGACCTTTTTCCAACGTTGGATTCAGTGCATGTTTAATTAGTTCTGACCATTCGTGTGGGAAGTCAATTTCCTGTGAGATGCCCTTACAAGAAAAATGCTCTGTGGGACCCACCGTGATGTATGTGTGACATCCAACGAAAATTGGGCTGATCCAAAACACATATGATCCCCACCAAGGTATGGGATGCCTGCCATTTAAACTCCCCAGGCCCTATATTGTGTTTATATGCCATCCAACCCGCTCACAAGGAGAGTCCAATCAAAATGAAAACAAGAACGACATACCAGCCTCTTCCGGAACTTGTGTCGGGCTCAAGATGGTTTCAATGCTAGACATTTTCATTTCCTGGTGGTGTGCCCCACTTGAGATTGGTTTGGCTTTTTATTTTTTGGTTTTTTGTAAATCAGAACCATTCAAAGCATGAGCCTTGGTTTGGCCTTATTTTTAAGTTATTTTCTAACCTTAGCCGGCCAAATGATGGGCAGAATGGATGTCATACACACGTCAGAGTGGGCCCATTAAACTTTCATTGTTGTATTAAATTCGTGTGCATTCATGGGGAAGCGGATTGACTGGTGTACCACACACCAGCTATATAGATGGTGAATTGACGTCAGCAAGTTTGGAGGTCACATCAAAAGGTATGTGTTATATCCAAACCGTCCATCCATTGTGAGAGCTCGTATTAAGGCTTGAGACAAAAAAATAAGCAGATCAGACTACACTGCAAAAAGCAATAGGGGATTGAATGTCTACCATTGAAACCCTTTTGGGGGTCACGAAAGTTTTGGATCAATATGAAATTTGTTTTTCCTCTTCATCCAAGTACTTTTTACCTCACGAAGAGATTGGATGGAAAATAAACGTTAAAATGGGCCCTATGAATTTTTTAATAATGAAAATCATTGCCCCTCTGCTATTTTTAGTGTGGTCCATTTGAGATTTGGATATGATTTATTTTTTGACTAATGCTCAAAAATGATCTCTAAAATTGAATGAAAATATAATAAATACATAATTGTGGGGCGATGTATCTTTGATGTTCTTTGAACCGTTCGTACAACTCGGAGATCGAGGAGCGTCGGCGCTCGCCTTCGCACGGCACGTGTCTAATCCGCTTCCATTCATGGGGTAGCATTCATTTTCTAGTGAGCCAAAAACCAATATAGGTCAGATCATCAGTCTGTTCGTACTTGTGTTTGAGACGAATACTTCCAAATAAAGGCCCAACCATGCAAATCCAACGTACTTGTGTAGCTGATTTTTTTGTACCTCCACGCGTACAGAAGATTACAGATCATCATACCATATTTATCTACAGCTCACACTGCGCACAACCTGATGAACGGCTCGGACTGATCACAGTGGGCCATCCGATTGTGGGAACCAGTGCCCAAGTGGTAGCCAAAACCCACACACAAAGAGCTCAGCGACCTAGGAATGTAAAGCGGGTCGCAGATAATTTCATGGCCAAGATGGACCAGAGGAGCCCTGATTGGAGGCGGAAGTTATCCGGACCGTCAGAACTTTAAAGTAGGCATTTCTCACAAATCAAAATGAGTTATTCGACGTACCATATATGATTTTGAGAAGGAGAAGCTATCTTAGTCGGGTACATTTTCCATGCCGAATTTGCAAGATTCCATCGGATCGATGTTCAAAAGCCCTTTTTAATTTCGTTTTTATTATTTGTAGTAAATTTTAGTTCAATCATAAATTTTGATTCATTGAGTTTTACCAGTTGTATCCAACATGAAAAGTGCTTAGAAAAATTAGAAGAATAACATGGTTAAACTAAATAGAACACTTACTATTTTTGGCTAAAAACCATGAAGTCTAGTAAGAATTATAACCATCTATAAATAGTAAGTTTACTATTTATAGTAAGTCATGACTTTTAGGGAGTTTGAGTTGTAGTTTGATTCCGAAACTTCTTGTAAGGTTTGTCTCACTATTTAAAGGGTGGTAAATTTATTTTATTATATATTAATCAAAATTTGAAATTTTAAAATTTATTTCTAATTTCTTATTTTCTCTCATAGATTCGAGGAGTGTCTATGAGGAGTCCAGATAAGCTCGTGGATTTGGAGTAATTATACCCTTGAGGAAGATGGTAATCAACTTCATCATGCCCATCCCTACATCACCTGGGTTCCTGTTTGTTTTTATTTCTGCCATCGGGCTCAGGCGTGTCTGATTAACTCAGGACTGAATTAGTCAGTCTGAATCACAGATCCCTTTTAACTGTGATCTGAAGTTATGGGTCCCGGTTTATATGTTTGACCAACCAAAAATACTTATGCTCAATTGGTTATCTGAATCTTGGATAAGTGGATATTGGACCATAAAAGATGATAAAATTCCAATGATCCTATTTCAACGATAAGTATCTGTAAATCAGAGGTTAGGATTGTAACCAATCTTACTTGGTACAGTGGTTCACAATTTACTAGGTAGTTAAAGCTAACATGCATCTCGTGTACGGTATCTGAGGGCTCGCATACCAAGCCATGGACTCTACCAGAGCATCAGATAGGTCCTCTTAAAGTGGGTGCAGATTAAAATTTTAATTTAGACAGAGGGAGCAGTCACTGTTTGGGCTGTTTCACCAAGGGATAACTTCCCTCCGAAGTATATGCCCATTAGCGTATGGAAATATTCCCATGTACCTAGTTGCATTTGGACCGTCCATATGGAAATATGGAGCCACGTGCTCTGCCAGAGTATCAAATAGGTCTCTCTTCAAGTGGGTGCAGTTTAAAATTTTAAACAGAGGGTGCAATTGCTATTTGGGCTGTTTCACCAAGGGATAACTTCTCTCTGAAGTTTATGCCTATTAGCGTATGGAAATATTCCCATGTACCTAGTTGCATTTGGACCGTCCATATGGAAATATCAAGCCACGTAAGCTGCTAGAGTATCAGATAGGTCTCTCTTCAAGTGGGCGCAGTTTAAAATTTTAGACAGAGGGTGTAAATGCTGTTTGGGCTGTTTTACCAAGGGATAACTTTCCTCTGAAGTGTATGCCTATTAGCATATGGAAATATTTCCATGTACCTAGTTGCATTTGGACCGTCCATATGGAAATATGAATCCACGTACTCTACCAGAGTATCAGATACTCTCTTTGAGTGGGTGTGGTTTAAAATTTTAGACAGAGCATGGAATCGCTGTTTGGGCTGTTTCACAAGGGATAACTTCCCTCTGAAGTGTATGCCTATTAGCATATGCAAATATTCCCATGTACCTAGTTGCATTTGGACTGTCCATATGGAAATATTGAGCCACGTACTCTGTCAGAGTGTCAGATAGGTCTCTCTTCAAGTGGGTGTGGTTTAAAACTTTAGACAGAGGGTGCAATCGCAGTTTGGGCTGTTTCACCAAGGGATAACTTCCATCTGAAGTGTATGCCTATTAGCATATGGAAATATTCCCATGTACCTTGTTGCATTTGGACCGTTCATATGGAAATATGGAGCCACGTGCTTTGCCAGAGTATCAGATTGGTCTCTCTTCAAGTGGATGTGGTTTAAAATTTTAAACGGAGGGTGCAATCACTGTTAAGGCTGTTTCACCAAGGAATAACTTTCCTCTAAAGTGTATGCCTATTAGCGTATGGAAATATTCCCATATACCTAGTTGCATTTGGACCGTCCATTAGGTCTACTCCACTTTCATTATAACTTGCCTGAAAAACATCACACATATTGTATGATTTAAACCATCCATTCAATGGCATGCAAAAATCGATGGATGGGATCATCTTTAGAAAATAGATCCAGTCATGGATGTTTAGGATCATCTGATTGTTGTTCGCAATGTAGGTGAATAAGAGTGGACTGGATATACGGATGATCAAGATAGGTGATGTAGACCCTATATGTCCAGATGCAGCTAGGTGCATGTCATGGTTTTGGGACACTTTGCCTATTAGAGTACATGTGATAGGGACACGGATTAGTTAGTGTTGCTAACACCACCCCCAGCAGTGGTGAGTAATGTTTTGATCGTTGTGGCCCCACCGTGATGTTGTGTTTTATATCCATGCTGTCAATCTGTTTTGCTAGCTCAGTTTAGAGGCCGGTCCAAAAACTGAAGCAGATCCAAATCTCAAGTGGACTGAACCACACGAAACAGTGATCATTGAACGCACATCATTAAAAACTTCCTAGGGCTCATCATAATGTTTATTTGTCATCCAACTTATTGATAAGTTCGGACATACCTAGATGAAGACAAAACACAAATATCAGTTTAATCCAAAAGTTTTGTAGCCTCATGAAGTTTTTAACGGTAGGTGTTCAATGACCACTGTTTTCTGTTGTGTGGTCGACTTGATGTTCAGATCTGCTTCATCTTAGGGTTCATGCCTAAAATGAACTGACAAAATGGATGGACGGCATGGATATCATCATGGTGGGCTCCATATATAGTGCATGCCCAACACATCGCATTCCACCGCTGGGGTAGCGATACTAATATGAATTAGAAAATTTGGCAAACTTATATCTCAGATCTAACCAAAACCTAAATCATAGATAAATGAGTTGGGTTTGGATTCTCTTAGTCCCCACTAGACTCGAGATTGACAGGCCAACTCATTTGACTCTTACCTAACTCAGACCCAATCCAACAATAGCCTAGAAGTGAAATTCAGGGCCAGCAATAAAAACCAGACTCTACACTTGTGCATTTGGAATTATATAAGTTAGAAGTAATTAAAAATGGTACTTAGATATCTACGTACATCTGTGAGAGGTCACGGGTTTGAAACCTCATTACTTTAGATATGTAGGTACATCTGTGAGAGGTCACGGGTTTGAAATCTCATTACTTTTTTCCCCGAAAGAAAAAATAAAAATAAAATTATTTAGATTTTCAAGAGAGTGAGTTGGTGTCGTTGTGAGACACGTTCATCAAATTGACTCAATGAGTCATGCTGAGTCGAGAACAAATCACTCTCACAACCGAGTTTCATGGTGACTCAGATTGAAATCTCATCCGGCCGGTTGAGTTGACTCAGCCAAGTTTTGAGTTGAGTCACTAAGTTTTAAAACTATAGTTGGACCACATATCTATGTTGAATATTGGCCTTACACAACATAACTTTTTTTCATGTCACTATAGTCCACTTGATGTGTGAGTTGGTTTGATCAATTAGCTAGGGTATATTTGTAGTTGGGCTCCATTTAACTATTGATCTAGATGTCCCACACTTGTCTCTGTGCCACGATTCAGCTCATCAATTTATTCTCATTGTGATGTAGCATTCCTCTAATACTTATGAACAACTGACAGCTATATCAATTCATCATCATCATCATCCAAGTCCTATTTCAATTAGTTGGAGTTGTCTATTTGAATTCTTTTCCATCATTCAACTCTACCAAGGGCTTTAAGTTTAGTTAGACCATATATTATCATATCGTCTTTTTTTGTTATCTTCACCCACTTTGTACCCCACCCCTCTTTAGAGCTTTCAACTTGTACAAACTCACTCCTAATTAGTATAGTTCTTAGTCTTCATTTTATATGACCAAACCATTTAAGTCTACTTTCCCTCATCTTATAACTACATATATTCTTCCTAAATTTCATCAAATGCATTCATTTTTAAATCTTTCCTTGGTTTATTGCTCTTCCATCTCTATCCTATAGACATGTTGTTCCTTAACTGTTTAAAAATTCTATTCCATAAAGCATGGCTAGTCTCATATATAGCCATCAAAGAAATTTCCCTTTTGAATTTGAGTGGGCCAGTTGTATCAATTGCGTTGAACATCACATTTTATTAAAAGAATGATTCCCAAAAACCAAAAATAAAAAATAAAATTAAAAAAAATCTAATGATAGAAAAGCTTTGATACTCTAGGAGTGCGATGGATGATGCAAATACACTTAGAAATGAGAAGATGTAAACTGGAGTTTAATCCTATCCATCTGATGATTGCCTTCAAAGATATGGTATAAATCCAAAATTTCTAATGGTTGACAATCAGCATGGGAAAGTGAATAAAAGTAACGGTTAGGATTAGATAATAGGTGTAATTGTTAACGTGGGCTACTAGGGTCCGGCTCCATGGCTCAACGGTAGATAGACTTTGTTTCAACATTGAGACCAGGGATCAAGTACCCATGTGGTGTGGGTGGGTATGTGGGTGTGGGTGTGTAAAAAAAGAAAAAACAGAAACAAAACGTGGGCTACTAGCAATATCACTTATTGGACTATTCCCACCCGATACATCAGCACACCATATTGTGGTGTGATATCTCTAGCCATCAGCTGCGTCTCTCAGTGCTAAGCTCGGGGGTCCAAAAATCAGTTTGATCCCCAGCTCAATTGGGCCACACCAAAGAGATCAGTTGGGATGGACGATCAAGTATAGGTTTCTGTGTGGGGCCACTGTGGTTATATGTTTCATCCCATCCTCTCATCAAATCTGCCTCACCAGAATGAAGGGACATTTCAGAAAAAAAAAAAAAAAAGAAAGAAAAAAAAAAGAAAAGAAAAGAAGAAGAACGAATTACAAGTTCTCCGTGGTGTGGCCCACATGAGTTTTGATACATGCTGATTTTTTAATATGTACGGTGATGGAGCTATGTCACACACACAAGACAGTGGGCCCCACAGAGCTTGGGTGTTGTACACGCTGCGTATAAGAGGTGTTACAGAGGATAATAGTCTTTTGATCCACGGACGTCCAATCACATGGGCAGTTTGGTCATTTTCCCTTTGGTTGGAACAAAAAGACGGTTTTCGGTTGTGTTCGAGAATCATTGACACGGAATTTCTTCGTTTATGAATTCTTTTTTCCATTTTTGCCCTTATTTTAGTGCCCGTCGGTAGGCAACCAGCCACCATTAGAAGTATCTGATATAAAGAAAAAGGACAGGGTCTGAATGTGGGCATTTCACGCCCCTTCAAGGCTCTAAAAAAACCTTTTTACACGTACAATAACAATGCATTTTCCTCTCTATTATTAGTTATGTCCGCATTCATACAATATTAGGGTTTTGATAGAATGCGGTCCCATGTTGCAGTTGTTGAGGTAATGAGTGACGTCTCTCTCCTCTGTTAGTCTCCTATAGAGAGAAGATATCTCTCTCTCTCTCTCTATTGAACTTAGATGCATGGTATGTGGTATAGCTTAGAGAGAGATGTCAAACAACCAGTTTGTCTAAAAGAAATTTGCTACTTCCGGGATTGGAACACTTGGCATTCCGCTCTAATGCCATGTCAAACAACCCCCATTTCTCTAAAAACTCGAGCCATCGTATCAATGTATATCAAGAGACCTTAACACCCCAACAAAATATATATATATATATATATATATATATAGAGAGAGAGAGAGAGAGAGAGAGAGAGAGAGAGAGAGAGAGATGTAAACTAGATGTGAGACCTAAAATGAAGCTGATGCAAAACTCCAATGGCCCCAGCAAGGGATGGGGATGCCCACCATTTAAACTTTCATAGGGCCCACCATTATGTTTATATGTCATCCAACCCATTCACAAGGAGAGTCCATCTAGAATGAAGGCAAGAAGCCCGTGACAGCCTGATCAAGAACTTGTGTGGGCCCAAGATAGTTTCAATGCTACGAGTTCCTATTTCGGCTATTACCAGTGATGTGGCTCACTTAACTTTATCTCAGCCTTACTTTTGGGCTATGCAAAAATGACAGACAAAGTGAAAGTCATAAATGCATCATGGTGTTTACCACAGTGCTATAGCTGTCGTATTAAATTCATGTCCATTCATCAGGTAGTATCCGTTGTCAAGATTCCCTGAACCAAAAATCAATACAGGTGGGCTCATCACGCAGATCTTACTTGTGAGTGAATGCTTCAAAGAAAGGAAAAAAAAAAAAAAAAAAAAAGGAAAAGAAAAGTCCAATCATGCAAATCCAAAGTGCATATGTGGCTCAGTTGATGAGCGTGCTGCCCTGACTTTTGGATATACACACACACACATGGACGGTTACAGCTCATCATACCATAACTATCTACAGTTCAGTGCACACTACCTAATGAATGGCACACATTTAAAACAATGGGTGGCTCACAAGAATATGATACAATGCGATCTTACATCTGTGTCTTAGCTGACAATGCCCTAAATCTTGGTCTTCTTTAGTCTATAGACTTGGGCGTAACCGAAAAGAATTATAGTACTAAAAAGAAAAGAAAATGGGCATTCCTTGTGATCCAGTACTTGATGTAAGTGGAAGAAAAAATTACACAATTCTTAATCTAAGTCGTTCTAGCGCTGACGTAGATGGATATGGTTACACTACTCTTATACTAAAGTCAATCCAACGTGACAACGTAGGTGGATTGTCCTAGTCTAAAATAGGCCATGCTAAGATAAAATAAAGGATAAGCAATGTTGTGATGTATATTTAATTTGATTTTATGTTGGGTCAGCAAGTGCTTGGAGCTCTTTGATTTTAATTCTATTTATAGAATTTTAGGATGGTTGTTGGAGAAAGATCTCCATAACCACTCATATTTGTTGATGTGGAAATAACCGTATGTGCCCAAAGAAATCATGTCCTATCAAACGACGCCATGTACGCGAGTTGTTTGTCATGGATTGCTCATTGATTCCACACACATCTTATTCATATTATGTGAATGAAAGTCTCTCTCAAGATGCCACATGTTGGTAATTGGCTATCATTTTTCCGTGTGATCGTGAATAATGCGTTGTGAAACTCAGCCAACTTGGCATAGTTATCCCATTTTTTAAGTATTTTCAATCGTAAGGCGTCTACATGATGCCAATGTGCAATGGCCAAATGCATCACGTGTTATGACTGTATTTCGGTTGAAACCCAACTTTGGTCGTGAGGCCACTATGATGATTAACTGGCTTTGCCACATGAGTGAAATACACAACACATGTATCATTGTTGTAGCCAATTGGACTTATCTTTTTGGAGCTACTCATGACTTTATGGATTTTAACTTATGGCAATCAAAATAGTTGAAGAAATTTTTTGTTTATTTATTTATTGAGATTTTGTCGTCATGCAACATCATCTAAGATGCTATATCTGAAGAAGAGTGGCAAGGACATACGGATGATCTATATAGGTGATGTAGACCCAACATGTCCAAATGCAACTAGGTGCATGTGAAGATTTTTGGTCTTGGTACACAACCTACTAGAGTGCATGTGATAGAGTACTATCTTAACAGGTACCATACTATTAAGGAATCCCGATCCTATGTTAGTCAAACCGGGAATTCATGTTTTCCTTTCCTGCATCCTGATTGGTTGACCAAAGTTGTGAGCACTCCTACATTAAATGTAGTTTATGATGCAACAAACAGAAATATCTTGTTTATGGCAAGTTAAGGATCCGGACTCACTATTATGAAGCAAACCTAATTCAGGCCTAACAGAAGCTGAAATCATTAATAAATGAGTTGGGTTTGGATCTTTGGATCATCTTAGTTCCTACTTGATTCGGGATTGACTGGCCAACTCATTTGACTTTGACCTAACTCATACTCAATCTATTAGTCAGCCAAGAACTAAATTTCAGGCCAGTAATAAAATGGGTCAGTTTTAAAATTCTCTCAACCAGACTCAACACTTGTGCATTTGGAACTAATTTTGAAAGAGAATTGGTACTTGGATATATACGTACATCTGTGAGAGGTCACGGGTTTGTACCCTCATTACTTCTTAAGAAAAGAAAAACAAGAGAGATAGAGAGATTTTCAAGAGAGTGACTTGGTTCAAGTCGTGTTGAGCCATGTTCATCAACTTGACTCATTGAGTCATGCCAAATCGAGACCAAAAATAATAATAATAATAAATAAATAAATAAAGAAAATTAAAATAACCAAGGCCAAATCACTCTCACAATCAAGTTTCACACCGACTCTGCTTGAAATCTTTTCCAGTTGAGTTGACTTGGCCAAGTTTCAAATTGACTCACCGAGTTTTACAACTATGGGTGGACCACACATCTATGTAGAATATTGGCCTTTCAAAACATACATTTTCATGTCACTATGGTTCACTTAATGTTTGAGTTAGTTTGATCAATCAACCAGGCTATATTTGCAGTTGGACTCATTTAACTATTGATCAGGATGTCGTACACTTGTCTCTGTGGTACGAATCAGCTCATCAATCTATTCTTGCACTGTGTTTGTAGCATTCCTGTTATGCTCATGAGCAACCGACAGGTATATCAATTCATCGTCATCATCCAAGCCCCGTACCATTTTATTTTACTTTTTGGTAAAAAGGGCCACACCCCTGTATCCTTGATGAGATGAGAAAACAATGTACAGAGCAGACCTTCGGGTGGGCTTCACACAAAAATGGGCATCACCTATCATATCAAAGAAACAAGAAAAGAAAAAACAGAAAAATTGGAGACAAGGAAACATAAAACAGCCTAAGGAAATAGAGAAACATAATCAGTCTCACCAACTACCAGAGTAGGGAAATCTAGACCAAAAAGCAGGGTTGAAACAATCAAAAGAAGCTGCACAATTAAGCTCCATGAACGAGAGACAATAACTATCAAAATGCGGGCCATGGAAGACAACTCAGAAACCAGTTTAATTACAGTCGTCTACAAAAAATCTTCTCAGCCATTTCACTCTACCAACTGCCATAAGTTCAATTAGATCATAGATCGTTGTCTTTTTTTACTACCACACTACTCGCGTCCTTGCGGACCTCGATCCCCTTTGCTCTTTCTTAGAGCCTTTAACTTCTACAGATTTACTCCTAATCAGTGCAGTTCTTAGTATCTGTTGCATGTGATGGAACCATCTAAGTCTACTTTTCTCATCTTACACCCATAGGTACTCCTAAACTCCCTCAAATGTCAAACTATCTAGGACTACTTTCCCTCATCTAACACTTATTGGTATTACTGAATTTCCTGAAATGCATTCATGCATTCTTTTATTCTAGTTTGCCTTGTGTTGCCCCTCATCCATCTCAATCATATAGACATGTTGTTCCTTAATTACCTAACATTCCATCTAGTAAAGCATGGCTAGTCTTATAGTCCTTATATAAATTTTCCATTTTAGTTTGAGTAGGCTAATTATATCAATTGCATCGAACATTTTAAGAAGGCTATACAATTTTTTATTAAAAGAACGGTGCAATACACAGAGAGAGAGAGAGAGAGAGAGAGAGAGAGAGAGAGAGAGAGAGAGAGAGAGAGATGGTCAATTACTCACCTTAGGTGAGCACACATGTGCACCTTTGCACACATGTCATGGGCATGAAATCCAAATGGTCCACATGATGCGGCACCCCATAGATCAGCATCCAGTAGCTACTGACAATGTCAGTACGCAATCTGCCTCATTAAATCAGGAGCAGATTAGGTGTGGCCCCGGCTTGGCACAAGACAGTGCGGCCCTTGCCATGTGGCCCACCTTGGTATGCATACTATATCCAAGCCGTTTATTAGTTTTTCCAAATTATTTTATGGCATGAGCCCAAACATAAAGCAGATTCAATTTTGAGTTGGACCATGCATACCATAAGAAGTATAAGAAATAATACTGATTGACCATCAATGGGCCACAAAAGTTTTGGATCAAGCTGATATTTGTTTTTCCCTTCATCCATGTTTATGTAACCTTATCAACAGGTTGGTAATGTGGACCTAAGAAGCTTTCAATGGTATGACGTTCATCACCACTGTTTCCAATAGTATGGTCCACCTGAGATTTTGATCTTCTTAATTTTTGGGATCATAAGCTAAAATGAACCGGACAATGGAAGGATGGAGTGGATATTGAATAAATAGATTAAGATGGGCCCCACAGTAAGGGCCACACCATCTTGGGTGAGGCTGGGCCACACCTAATCCACTCCTTAAATCACGTTCCAATCTTCCATCCATCCTTTCAAGGTTCCCTCTTTCTCCCGGCAACGAAAATATCCACCAAACCCTCAAGTGAACTGAAATCGCCACGATTCAGGTTGGAGATTTTTAAATTTTTGCTATAGTTTTTGCAAAATATTCTGTGATATTAGGTTTTGAATTTATCATTATTTTGAGTTTTTTTTTTTTTTTTTTTTTTTTGAGGTGTTTAATTTCTTATTGGGCTTAGGCGGGCCCTGTATGTGTTATTCAAGCTGAGCTTGGGCAGGACCATTTTGGCCCATAACAGGCCTAGTGTGAGTTGGTCTTTGGTTGGAAAATTTGGGCCGGGCTTAGATAGAGCTAGGCCCACCATAACTCAGCCCGTTGACACCCCTAATATTGAATGACAAAAAAGCTTTGATACTCAAGTAGAGCGTGATGGATGATACACATGCACTTAGAAGTTATTACTGCAAATGATCTGAATGAAACCGTCTAAATTATGGTTTCTTAATTACATGTGTCATGAGCCCAAAACTACGTTTGTTTGTTTATACATCCAAATTATAAAATTTCTTTTGATCTTGGCCCTCCATACGATTTTCATTGACTTTTCCTTACATCAATCTAGCTATCAGATTACTGGACATTTATTGGGCGGGTAAAATTTTAAAATATCCGATGGTCCTCTTTCAACAAAACCATCTACGAATCAAAGTTTAAGATCAGTAAACCAATAGTGATTTTGAGATTTCAACTATCAGCAACAGCGTCCAAAATGTAGTTGGCTTACCTTGAGTTAATCTTATACCATGTGTATCATTTCAGGGTGCCTGTATGTCAAGCATTATATCCTACCATTGTATCAAGAGGGGGTTACAAAAATGGGAAAAAGAAAAAAGAATAAAAGAAAAAGAAAAAGTGAGAGAGATGGCTAACAAGTTATCTCTACTGGCTGCCTACCAAGGGCTGTTACATGCATCTGGCACATAAGCTAATTGAGATGATATACATAAACAATAACATCCAAAGATGGTCCACCGTAGATGATGTTTCTGGTAGCGCCAATGCATCTCAAAGCCAATGCAGAAATGGTGGGCCCCACAGGGTGTGGAATTGTTATCGAGAACATTTCTTTAACCTTCTTAATATATTTTGATTGAACTTGATGCATGGCACTAATTGCTAGTTTATGATCTGAACTAAGGCAGGCCATGGTCAGAGCCGTCGTCGAGTTTTACACGTCTAGAATAAGTGCCAAAGATGGTCCCTCATCAATTCCATGCTCGGCCCATGCCGACTGCAAGCAGTGGTGGGTCCCACTAGGTCTAGATATAATCAATCTTGACCATCATCCCCCCAGCATGGGCTACAACATGAACCTGGCATATAAGCTAATTCCAACAGGTTCTGATGCAAAAGACAGACAAATCACTTTCATGTCTGGTAGCATGCATTGACCAGTGAAATCATTTCGAGTGGACCCACTTGGTTTAGTTGTCATTTCGAGAGGGACCCACATGGTTTAGTTGGAGAGAGAGAGAGAGAGAGAGAGAGAGAGAGGAGGGTGGGCCCCACATGGTGGAGAAATAATGACAGCCTAGAACCCTAAACCCTAAACCCTAAATTCATATTCAACATGCACGAATGGGCCAGCTTTATATATGGTTCAGTGCATTTTCATTGTGGGCTCCACGTGATGAATGGCCTAGTCTCGGACAGGATAGCAGGTTCACATGCATGTACAGTAAGCTTCTTCTCATTCCCACAGCCCATCATCTAAGAATTTCCATGTGACAAGATTCCAATGTTAGTTCACCACTTCAAAATGTCTCATCTTTCTTGCATGTGACACAGATTCACAATTATCTAGACCATCCATTTTGAACATAGCTCAAAAATCACATTGATCGAACAAATCTAATTAATTAACCATTGGTAGTGTCTATCAATGGATGGTTTAAAGTATATGATGATCCAAATTCAAAACACAATCAAATGGTATTGTCATCTTGCGTCCACGATGGGTCAGCAATTTGGACGGTATAACCATGCCATGTGTACGGTGGATGATCCACCATCATTATTAAAATGGTGAAAGCCTAACTCTTTCTCTTGCCCTGCCCTACAGGGTGCCACGTGAAATAACATGAGAGCTTGTTTCTGATATTCTTATGTTCTTGGACATGGTAACAAGACATGGGCCCTCCAATGCTCGTTTCTTGGATGTGTCATGTCACGAAAAATCACCATATAAAGAAGCATGGATACGATGATACCTAGCTGAAAATTAATGGTCAGCATACGGATGGGCTAGACTTTTATGTTGGATGTTTGTTTTGCAAAAGGATAGGGTATTCAACGGTACTAGACAAGTGGAGCCCACTTGATGTATTCGCACCATCTAACCCGCCTATCTGCTGTGTCACCTTAGAAAACCTCTAAACCAAAAAGCTCGGCCTAATTCATAACTAAGGTGAGACACAATAAAGGCAATGAGGTGAAAAGTAATGCCTGCCCTTGAATTTCAAGGGACATACCTGAGTTGCAAAACAGCCTGAATTTTTGCTTGACCCTTCATTTTGAAGGGATGAAGGGCTTGAACAGTCTTGATTATATATACACAACAAAGGAAGGTCTCCCATTCTAATCAACACGGGTTTTCCCTCTCAATCTCAATATGTTCCCTGCAATGTGGGCCATCTGTGTTTTGGACCTTGGCTCTAGAGGTTTTATGAGGTGACCCATCCTGTGGACAAGCTGACTTTCATGAAACACATCGCTGGCCGCTTGGCCCAAGTTGCCGGGCACTAGTACCATTGAAAGTCAGGCGGGTTCAACGACCGACCTGTGACTGACCCGACATTCGATTGGGCTTGGGAAGGATGTATTGGGTTTGGTCTTAGGCTTGGGCTACACAAACACTAACCCAATAAAACTTGGGTTGGGCTCGGGTTGAGGTCTCAGAATGCCCGACCCAACCCGGAACCTTATCAATATATGTGTATTACTTATAAATTATAATTGTGTGTGGATCATCTTTATTAAAGGCAAATGAGATTCCAGTGCCGTCGTCATTTTCGATAACTCAAGCTAACAATATACACCGGATTTCTCTCCCAAATAGACTGGGAGCTACACGACACGAATTCAAAGGAATAGTTGTCATATATTTTAGTTTATTTGTTTAGAAAAATTGAAGTTGTTTATGTCAATAACTATATATATAATTAATAAAATTATAGATACAAAAATTAAGACGTGTATTGAAATATAATAAACTAATGTAATAATGAAAATATTGACATGTATTCACCTGACTGAACCCACTTGGGTTAGGCTTGGGTTGACAATTTCCAGCCTGAGGTTAGGTTGGGTTGAATTAGGGTTGAGGTATGATAACCTTTCGTTGAGTTAGGGTTGAGCACCAACCCCACCCAACCCAGCCGACGTTCATCCTTGGTACCACCACCGAGGTACCCCTTAAAAAAATAATAGCGGCAACTCTTCAAACATACACCTGGCATAGCTGCATGGCAATCTAGACCGTCCAAATTTCTGGACCAAACATGGATGGAGCATAACAAAAAGAAGCATGCACTGAGAAGATAATATAAATATCTAATATTCACTTCAAATTTTAATTGCTCACTATTTTACTTTTAACCATTCATTTGATAGCCATTAATATTGCTTGATCAATGTGACTTTATAGATACACCCCTCAATGAGAACCACAATTTAAATGGTCTAGATAGTTGTAAGCTAATGTCACGTGTGAGGAGAATGAGTCACCGCAATTAGATGGTGGAAAACTGCACGGGAGTCTAACCCTAGATAGATATTTCTAAAACAATGCAAGAGAAATGTACGTAAAGGTAATACGTCAGTATCTTCCTTTTCCAATGTATGAAGTCACATGCATGAATGTTAGCTACAACTTACACAATGAAAAGGCATCTACATTGATTAGACACTACCATTTGGGGCCCGTAGATGACCGTACTAATGTAGAACTGGGAAACACATGCATGGAGTGTTGTCCGATGTTCTTTTAATTCATCAACACAAAGAGAAGTACAAGAGTGAAGAGACTCTAAATAAAATAGAAATTCAAATTTTATTAATTTTATTGGTCTACAATATTTATGTTCGTTGGTTGGGCTATAAATGTGTGCTGAATTTGAATGTTTAAAGCTTTTTTCAAATATTCTATTTTTCTCATCCAATTTTAACCTGATGAATTATTTGCATTTTTGACATGTGTCATCCACCTACCACCTGATCTTTCCCCTCAAGTAAGAGGACCATTGTTGAATCACAACCCTTGTTGGATTGCTACAATTACCTACAACACCTTGCATCAATGATAATGGGTAACAATATCGTAAAGTTATATTAACATACCACTCTGGCAAGTAGTGAAATGATTTCAAGGTCTAATTGGATTCACAAAATTTTGGATTAAGCCTAATTTCAATTTTAGTTGAACCCATGTCATCCATGTCACATTCTAGGCACTCTACTTAATTGTAATTATGTGCTTGGCTCATGTTTTTTCTTCTATAAATTTCAAATGAATAATCACACAAAAGTTGTTAGTGGGCTGCAGAAGCACACAGAGTTGGATCTAGGATAGCAATCCAATGGGAGCAAGCAAAAGGGAGAAGCACATAGAAATTTTAATGTGTAAAAGCTCTTTTGGGAAGAAAAAAAAAAAAAACTATGGTACAAAGCGACAGACGATTACCATAAAAGCAGAATTACAAAGTATACAACTTACTTGATTCAAATAATCTCGAATCTCACCCTTGTTATAACTCTTTGAAACCTTTGGACGATTGAAACCTTAGAATACTTTCCCAATTCCGATTGCACTCCAATAGCCTTTGGAGGAAACCCAATCCAAAAAGGAAACAAATCTAGTAAATTTGCAACTCTGCTAATATTTGTGTCAATCAGTTCGATGGCATCAAACGCCCTTTGATGTTATCGAAACTTATCCGTCGATGGCATCAAATTAACACCCAAATTGTTCAGAGACAAAACTCGATTTTCTAAAATATTTCAATTGCATCAAGCCATGTTCGATGTCATCAAAGGTGTAATCGAACACCCTTCAATGGCATCGAAAAAGAGCCTAGATAGGTCAGCGACTAACTGTAGAAAATTCAAAAAAATCTCGATGGGATCGAGCATTGTTCGACGTCATCGAAGGTAACATTGAACAGTCTGTCAATGGCATTGACAGGCCCAATAATAAACTCAATTTAAAACACTTATTAGAACAAAAGCAACACTTTGGTGGGAATCAAATTAGGTGCGCCCTGGGCCTCACTCAAGATTGTCCATTCCTTACAATGGGGCCCACCTTGATGTATTTATTCTACATACATGTTGTTCATCTATTTTGCTTGGTCATTTTAGAGCATATCCTAAAAATGAAGAAGATCCAAATTTCAAGTGGACCATACTATAGGAAACGGTGATGATGATCCTACAATTAAAAACTTCCCAAAGCCCACGGTAATGTTTATTTTCTAGCCAACCTATTGATAAGGTCACATAAACTTGGATGCAGGGTTGAAACAAATATCAGCTTGATCCAAAACTTTTATAGGCTATTAAATGGTCATTCACCACTGTTTCTTATGGTATAGTCCACCTTAGAATTGAATATGCTTCATTTTTGAGCTAATACCTTAAAATTATCTACTAAAACAGATGGACTCACGGTGGGCCCATAGAAAGGGATGCATTGTATTGGGTGAGGATGGGCCACACGTAATCTGCTCCCCACTTTAGCATGATAAATCTAAAATAGAGTGCATAGGCCGTGAAAAATTAGAATTAGAATCTGCTTAGGCAGATGAATCAGATAATTATTATTTTTTCCTTTTTATTTTATTCCTTGAAGCAGTGAATTAAACATGTCCTTATCAATGGCATTATCAAATGCATAGGTATGAACATGCAGCTAAGTTGGTCTGCAAAATCTTGACTCATCTTTCCAGAATTCTTTAAAGAGAAATCTTCAATAAGAGCAACTTGACCCTTTTATTTCTGGCCTACAGATAAGTGCCTACAAAGAGAAATACAACAATAGTCCACATTCAATTAAAGGAAAGAAAGAAATTTCCAATGTGGTGGCTTGGATCTTCCAACCTTGGAGAGATTCAGGGCACCTTCTATCCACTTGAACCATGGCCCCACATGTCAGAACCGAAACACTGGGTGGGGGGTCTATAATTCCTCATATAAGACATTTTCTAGAATACATCCTCATGTATTCAAATTTACAACACGATCCATTAGATCCGAGGTTGCGTTCGGTAATCCAAACTGTCTACAAGATGGGCCTTACCATCGATAGATGACACCTAGTGATGAAACCCAAATTGTAAATACCTAAGTACTTAGGATTATTATTTAACTTCCCATTGAATATGGACCGTTTGCTTGACTTTTGCATTACGGGCCATTGATTCGAACGTCTAGAATTTTCTATTCATGAATATTTTTTAGTGAGCCACCTTCATTGTTTTTTTTTTTTTTTTTTTTTTTAAAAAAAAATAAATAAAAAATAATAATAATAATAATTTTACACACACCGCCGCTAGTGGAATTTCACCACCTATGGATACTCGAACCCTTGACCGGGTGTTGAAACTCCTGAGAGTCTACCACCCCCTCAAGCGTAAGGATCCGCCACCTTCATTGTTAAGATCAATGATTTGGATCACTGGACACGACCCAGATTCAATGGATATCTAGCAAACTTCATTATACGATGCTCACACAGGCTACTAGATTAATAAGACGATTAGAACTGTCGGATCAGCAATTTATTTATTTATTTTTTATTTTTTTACAGAAAAGCTTGTGAACCGTGCTAGATCAAATGGATGGCCCAGGTTGATTGATGGGGCTCTCAAGGATCCCATGAAATATGGACCACATAACTTATGGTCTTTCTTCTTCTTCTTTTTTTTTTTCCACACGCACACACACCCCCACACACTCACGCTAGTGGAATTTCACCACCTATGGATACCCGATCCCTTGACCGGGTGTTGAAACTCCTAAGAGTCGACCACCCGAGCAAAAGTAAGGATCCAACTTATGGTCTTTTTGAGAGCACCGAATCACGTGCAATTGGAACATCGGATGGACTGTCCATTTTACGCATATGCTTCAACGGAACATCCAAGCTGTTAAAAGGATGGACCATGCCATGAAGATCACCAATTAGAACAAATAGTAATCAGGTGGACAGTCCTTGATTTCATCAATCTACCCCACCTGATGAACGGACCATCCTGGTTTTGGCCCCAACTGATTTGATAGGTCAATGTTGCGTTTGGTCATTTCCCTGGGATAGAGAGAACTGAAGAGGAAGGACAGAGGCTTCATTTGTTACGCTAGGCTTCTATGATAGTCCACCACCATTTAACCGGACACACAGCTAGGGGTGTACACCGAGTTAGCTCGGTTAGCTTGTTCGACTCGACTCGAAAAAGCCCAATTTGACTCGGTTCGAAGTTGAGTTCAAGCCGACTTGAGCTGATTTTTTGAGCTTGAATAAATTTCAAACCGAGTTCAAGCTTGTCCGAGCTTGACTCGACTCGAATCAAACCCTAGCTCGAATCGAACTAGTTCGGTGACACAGTTACTCTAATATTGGTGTTGCTCACCAAGTGTTTGAAGAAATAACTCAACGAAGTGAGCCTTGGTGACACGGAAGGTACTTATATGAAACAAATACCATTTTTCCAGTGTTTGTAAAAATGCCGCAAAGGCTCGATTTTGACTCGAACTTGGCTCGAATTGGCTAAGGCGCTGATCGAACCAAGCCGAGCGGCCAGTCAAGCTCAAGGACCGAGCCGAGCCGAGCCGAGTTCAAGCTGGGGTCATCTAGTCGCCAAGCCCAGCTCGACTTGGTGTACACCCCTACACAAAGCCTACTTGTAGTCCATCCAACCAAGATGATCAAAACCACTGACCTAAGCAATCTAAAAAATTACAGTGAGAACATGACATTGACCTCTTGATTTCACCCTTGGAATTTAGACTGCTCTGATTTTACTTGCAACCGTCAATTTTTGATAGCCATCAATTGGACGGTTAAAATTGCTTGATCGGTCAGATTACTTTAGATTGGAAGTCTATATTTGGTGTCATTTGTCTTCTTAGTTGAATGTGAACCATTAGTCTTAACTGTCGGTTTTCAAGACACAAATTGAAAGGATGGTCCCACTTACGAGATTTTCTGGGCATGACCCATCCAATGGGCGCCCCTCTATGGACGGTGATGAACCATAGCCTCTGATATTGGAAGATCTGACACCCTTTCACATTTACCCTTTTTGGTTGAATGTGGACTCTTTTGTTTCATGATGGCCTATTTGTGGGACACTGATTAGAGGGTTAGGATTTTCCAATCTCAAAGATTTTTGGGCCACCATCTGGAGCCCATAAGATCAACAACAGCATGTGTCACTAAAGCATGACCTCCATAGATGGGATCCTATGCAGCCATGGAAGAAGTAGAGGTGGGCATTGAGTCGAGTCAGACTGAGTTAGTCCAACCCGACTCGATCTGGTTTTGAAAAATGCTTGACCCAAACTCGATTCGACTCAGTACCGAGTCCAGCATGCCTGACTCGATCCGAGTCTGGGCTGGGCTGATCCGAACCGAGTCTGACCCAGTTGGAGAAATACTGAGTTGGATCGAGTTGGCGCCGATTTGGATTGGGTCATCGGGTTGGATGGAGGGGATAAAATGGATGGACGAAGGGGATAAAATACATAAATCATGGTGGACCTCATAGAGTTTACTCAGTCCGCAACCTGCTTCTTTCAATCTCCATCCTCTTAACATTAAAAAAAAAAAGACGCACCTGATGGGCAACTGGAAAAAAAATTCAAAAGATTGAGAGAGAGAGAGAGAGAGAGAGAGACCAAAGGGAGAGGGCGTGCGCTTGCAGTCCCGTTTTGTTTTTTGGATTAGGGTGTGCGGCGAGATAGGGTAGAGTGGATTAGAAATTAGGGTTACACACACACACACACACACACCCACCATACTT
Source organism: Magnolia sinica (assembly GCF_029962835.1). Classification (NCBI taxonomy): domain Eukaryota; kingdom Viridiplantae; phylum Streptophyta; class Magnoliopsida; order Magnoliales; family Magnoliaceae; genus Magnolia; species Magnolia sinica. The sequence continues at coordinate 226,618 of NW_026682815.1, read as the reverse complement.
GAGTTGAGTTGGGTTTTGAATCGGGTTGAGTCTAACGGATCGAGTTTCGGGTCGAGTCGGGTCGAGTTATTGGGTATGAATTCGGACTGGGTAGAGCCTACTCAGTTCGGACCGACTCACCCATTCGGTTTGGGTCGAGTTGGGTCCGAACAAGTCGGATGAGTTGAGTTACTCGGATCGAGCCGGTTCATGCCCAGCTCCAGGAAGAAGCATCGTTTAAAGAGTTGAGTGGGTCCGGATTCAGTCAGACGTGATCCGGTTCAACAACACAAGTGGAGATTTGCCAATTGCACCAAACACATTTTCCAGGAATCAACGCAGGAAAAGAGATGATCGTACCGGTTGGATGATAAGTTATTGCCAAGTTACTGCCGGCCCACTGGATAACTTTCAATCTATCATAAATCCAACCTGTCCAATAGTTTGGGCACACCATGAAGATCACCTCGTGCAAAAATCAGCCCATCCACTCATCAGGTGCACCACACCATAGAAAATAACATATAGCTGCTAATAAATAATAAAATACAAGTATAGCAGCCATACATTATCTTCTATGGTGTGTGCACCTGATGAACGGATGGGCTGATTTTTGCAGGAGGTAATCCTCGTGGTGGGGCCAACCTATTGCCTATTGGATGCTGCACAAACATAATATATTGCAAGTAATCCGGTGGGTGGACATATGAAATAAAATAAGAAAACAGAGACATGGAGTGACTGTCAGACCAATGAACCCAAATTCCTTAACCAGCATAGCCCATGGTTTGGGGATCCCAACCTAATGACCTCACGATGGATGGGGACATGCCCCAAAAACTTTTCAGTTTGGAAAATCATAGCTGCCGAATCGTAGACTTCTTTCCTGGAGCATGGCCATTTCTTCCTTAACCATCTATTTCTACACCACTTTCTGCCCACCCACGGGTGCTGCAATCACCCTTCACTGTCCCATGTCACATCAATGAGTGGGCACCACACCTGCTAGCATTGATTATAGAGCCCCAAACATCTGACGCAGGGAAGGACCTGATGAGGTCCATCACCATCTTCCTCAGGGATAACTACAAATCCATGGCTCCCTGGAAGAGTTTCCTTGAATCCACAAGGAATAAAATAGAAATAATTTCTAATAAATTTGAAAATAAATTGATTGATGATGAAAATGAAATTACAATCCTTTAAATAATGAGTTCAAACCTAGGACGGCTATTAGACTTCATGGTTTTTGACCAAAAAATAGTAAGTGTCCAATTTAGCCTAACCACATTATTCTCCTAACTTTTCTAAGCCCTTTTCAGGCACAACTCCTACAACTCAAAGGATCAAAAGTTATATGCCAACTAAAACTTACTATTTATAGTAAAAACGAAATTAAAAAGGACTTTTGACCGTCAATCTGATGGAATCTCACAAATCCAGCATGGGCAACCCAGCGTTAGTTGGCTAAAGTAGCTTCTCCTACCCAAAATCATATATGATACGTTGAAAAACTCATACTAGTTTGCGAGATCCGACTGTTTTAAGGTTCTGACGGTCCGGATCATTTCCGCCTCTGATCGGACCTTCTTTTGGTCCATCTTTGCCATGAAAGTGTCTGCAACCTGCTCAACATCAACATCTGGCCAATCAGATCCTACGGACCTGTTTCCAGAGGCCCCACTAATAAAAGGGTCAACATGCTTTAGATCCAATCAGTAATCTTAGGGCCATATCGATCATGAGGCCATGTGGGCACATTCATTAGCACAATTAGTCTCTTAGGTTTCCTATTTCTAGGCAGACAGTAGATGGTTAGTTTCCTCTCTCTATATATTTTTTTTCTTTCTTTCTTTTATGAATGGTTAGTTTCCTGCTCAACATAAAAAAACAAAGGTCACAATCCTTCAAAAAAGGAACATTGACAGCCCATTCAAAAATCAGACCCTTTGCCTTGGAGGAAACAGATTCCGCTGAACTTGAGATGTTCATGAAGCATCTACTATTTCTCTCTACCCAAACAGACCACCAGATAGCAAGGATTGCCATTCTCCAAAGCCGCTTTCTTTTCTTATCTGTGCTGACCCCATGCCAAGCTGAAAGGGGGGAGTCTATAGAGCCCGGGAAGCACCAACTGATGTTAAAGTGAAGACAGAAATCTGACCAGATTTTAACGATGAAGGGGCAGTGAATGAGGAGGTGGTCCGCCGATTCTTCGTTCCCCATGCAGCACAAGCAGATGTTGACTATCTGCATTCCTCTTTTTTTCAGATTATCCACTTTCAGAATCTTATTCTTCCCTACCAACCAGCCAAAACACAATCTTTGGAGGGGCCGAATATTTCCAGATGAATGGGGTCGGGATGCTTGTTGAAGGAACAGAATTGCTGAGAAGAAGATGGGAATAGAGCGATTTAACTGAAAATTTGCCGGATTTTTCCAATCTCCAAATAAGGCTGTCTTCGGATTGCTGATCAGGCATGACCTTATAGATGCATTGAATAAAGTCTGCGTACTCGTCGATTTCCCAGTCCTGGAGGTTCCTTCTGCAATTTACAGCCCATTCCACCTTGCCGGTCGACACAGAGAAACAATCAGCGATAGAGGCAGCCTTGTTGGAAGCAAGAATGAAAATATTTGGAAAGCGATATTTTAGGGGGATATCGCCAATCCATAGATCTTCCCAGAAACGGATATTGTTGCCTTGTTGGAAGCAATAAAGACCTGTTGCACGATCCTTCTAGCCAAGTGCCACTCTTACTTTGAACCGTGCTTCAGACTCATAGTCCCACTCCCACTTCATGGATGTTTGTACTTGCTAACCATTTGAAACAGATTCTTCCCAGTTCACTTCACGGTTTGTGCAACCTTCTAAAGACAGCAATCTTATTTCCTGTCACTTTGCCAAATTCTAAGGTTTTAATGTACTTGTATGAAGAACCCAGAAGTAGAAACATAAGATTCAGATCTCAGATCCATTATGCTGCGTCAATGGGACTACCTGTATGAAATGGCAACATCAGGTCTAGGTCTGCAACTTTGGTTTGGTCTGCGACTTGGGTTTGGGTCAACTCAAACCTGATTGACGCAACCCGAGTTTGGATCAGGTTGATTCGGGTTGTCTAGGCCATTGAGTTGGGTTTGGGTTGGAAAACACCAATCTGATATGAATTTGGGTTAGGGTTTGGTTGAGCTTCTTTCTTCTTCTTTTCTTCTTTTTTGAAATGTAAAAGAATTTATGTTAAAAAGAGCAGCAAGGGAAAGAAAATGCCAGAACAGCCCATTTATGTTCCTAAAACCGGAATCATCTCTCCCCCAAAATAGTCCAGAGGACTGCCAGCATGGCCTTTCTCCATTTGAATCTCCCCGACTAGATCGGCATTCCCTCATGCCAAGAGACAAATAAACCATCCGCTGAGAAAGGCAGAAGTTTAGGATCCTGTCCCACAAGCTTGAGGTGAAAGGGCAAATGATGAAGAGGTGATTAACTAATTCAGCATTTTTCTTGCAAAGGAAGCACACGTTCAGAATGATCAGACCCCTTTTTAGCAAATTATGGAAGGTGACAACTTATTTCTCCCCACGAGCCATGCAAAAGCAATAACTTTGGGCAAGGCTCCATATCTCCATATGTGAACTGTATGGCTGCAAGAGGCGGGGACAGGGGTGAACCTGGTTACATAGACTCCACAGAAAAAAGAACCCAATTTATCTCTGCACCAGACAGAGGAATCTGCTGTACCCAGGGACAGAGAGATGCCTCCAAGCCTCTGCAAAAGCTGGATAAATTCCTCTTCTTCCGCCTCATTAATCCCACCTACAAGGGGGAATCCAACTCCTAATGCGCCTTCACCACTGTAACAGTGCAACCGATATATTGTTTGAGGGAGAAAGGGCTGGAAAACACTGATATCAGGGGGAGATCTCCCACCCAAATGATGCCACTGATTTCATGAAGGAAGAAGCTCTGTACAAAGAGGCGAGTTTAGTTTGCTAGCCGAGAGAAGAAACTCCATATTTGCCCTTGATAATGGAGCTCCAAAGACTAAGATCTTCAATACCAGACCTCCAAACCCACTTGCACAAGAGGACTTCATCATGGCCTCAAGATTTTTGACACCAGCCCCGCCTTCCTTTGTAAGGCTTGCAGACTTCCCTCCAAACAAGCAGATAAAATTTGCAATTCGAGGCCACGCCTTGCCAAAGGAAATTCCTTCTTAGAGAGTACAATGCGGATCATAATCAATCTGATTGGAAATAATCACATGCATTTGGATCAGGTCCAGTTGGGCTAAGCATAGAGGAATTCAGGTTAGGTTTGGGTTGGGCATCTCGGGTTGGAATTCGGTCAGGTCATCTTGAGGTTGGGTTGGATTGGGTTGACCCTCAATCTGACCCAACCCGCCCAACTTGCACCCCTAATCAGGACAACATTACATTCTAATGCATGAGGGCCTTGTCAATCCTTAAAGGCGTATAGGCTTTGAAAAACACAGCATTAAATAATAACTCTAGCTGCCATCTTTAATTTATATCCATCTTGATGATTTGGTACGGATGAGATTGGATTAACTGTTACTTACAACAATGCTGCAGCCTCGCCCTTGGGTTTGATTACTGCTAGAAAGGCCTCTCTTTCTTTTCATGCCTAAATGTTTTGTCAGAAAATCTTCCAACACCACACCAAAATTGATCCACAAACCTGAGAATGCGGTGAAGCACAAGTGCATCTATTGCAAGATCTCTATATCCCATTAAACACCCCATAGGGTTGCATGGTTCCTGATGAGCACCTTGGCCCAATCAATTAGGTTGCTGGTGATTTGTCTGCATCATGATACACTCTTTTACCAGATGGAGCCATAGTAAGAGGCTAAAAGCTACCGCACCTCAGACTCTTCTGAATCTATAAACCATATTGGGTTGGAGAATTGAGCTATGTCTTCCCATAACAGTCTCTCACCAAGCACCTCTTACCAGGTTCCCTAAAGCCTAGTCAGTTTTATAAAATAGTGACAAAAAAATAAAATAAATGCATCGTCATCTTTAGAGAACCGAATTGCACAAAACTTCTAACACTGCAACACTACATCTTCCCATTCGCACTTCTGCTACTGCTGCTACTACAAAACTTTTACAATGGTGTCACTCCCGCTTCAACTCATGCTCCTTCATTCTTATACTTACCAATAATCTGAAACAAACATTTCAGCGCTCCTGCTCTGTTGCCCAAATCCCTTCCAGCTCCAACTCACACTTCTGATTCTCTTCACTGCTGCCATCTAACATAAAGTCCGCCAGAGATGAACTCCATGAAACAAGCACATTAAGACTCATACTAGTCCAAGACCAAGCCAAAACTCAAGAGAATCCCAAATCAACACCTTCTATGCATCTTCAAGGGTCCAGTGCCATGGGTGTCAAGGCTCATACCTGGACATAGCCATTTCGGCTTAATATTTTACATAGAAGTGACATATAGAATAATCTAGAATATTGTAGTGTAGTGTAGTGTAGATAACTCCGTAGTCTACCCTAGTAGAGTTTTACATGTATCTCTAGAAGATTTTGGAGTTCTCTAGTGAGTTTTGTAACTCGGAGAGTACTAGAACATCGAGAAGATTTCTAGAGAGGTCTTGGCCATTGGATGAGTGCCAAGTGGCACAATCCAAGCAATTGATGTAGGGTTTCTAAAGAGTTTGTAAGTTTATATAATGAGTAGTCCCCCTCATTTGGGGACTCAACTTCTCAGAGTTGTAATCTTCTCTTCATAGTGGAATACAAACTTGCTGATGCCATCTTCTGTTCTATTGCATTCTCACTAAGCCCTTGGGTCCTGATACTAGGTGGTACAAGTGGGAATTAAGCCAACTCCAATAGCATTGAGGCATTGCGTGATTGCCGCATGGGGAAGGGAGGGTGCTAAGGAGTTAGCAAAGTTCGTGACACTAGGCACAAAATTGCAATTATATCACATTCAATCTGGACTTGCAAGGAATATAACTGCAATTTGAGGGCCACTTCCTCATTAACAATACTAGGGAAGCAACATTAATTTTTTTCTATTTCCTATTAATTGAACTGAATGCTTGCACAATTCAACTCACATGCACCCGTACCTCTTGCATCGCATCCTTAACCAGATAAATTCAAAAAAGGATTTCAACATGTCAAAAGTGCCCAAAACTTGCTTATGTTTTTCTCGGTTCCTATAATTTCTCGTGATCTTTTGGGTTGATCTTTTGCTGCATACTAACAATCATCATAAATACATGCAAATTGATTCAAAAACCAGATACAACAAACCCATCTCTTTCAAATCAATGACAAACAAACACAAAAGAAAGGTCCAAACCACGAAAAGGGTTCTTCAACATCAATTCAAATAAACCAACGAACACTCCAAAATCAATAATCTACCCTTCACTGTTGTTTTCAATCCGACAACACAGAAACACAAATACCCAAATCCATGAAATGGCTTCTTCAATGTTGAATCAAACAAACCTAAAAAAGCACTAAAATGATCAATCTACACTTCAGAGCACCTTTTCTTCACTTCAAATCATATCCAACATAACTAAGATTATAACATCCATCAATACAAACAACTCAATTAAACAGCATCTTGAATTCTTCCATTCCATGAAAAGCCTGAAACTTACATAAATTCCATACATTCTCTATCAAGTTACCATAACTTGCCATGTTTTGCAAGACCCACAAGCATAAAGGCGTCACAGATTATATACACAGCACACAAGTTTGAAACACATGAAAAAAAAAAAAAAAAACCAAGCGCTCCGAATTATTCGATCATACCTCTTGCAAACACAAACCCATTTCAGTAATCGCCATGGTAATCGCTGAAATCATCCCTGCCTGCCAGATCACTCTCGACCCTCTCGGCAATCTTCCCTTCTTCATACTTCAACCCTTCCTCCAATGCCAAACCGCCCAAAGCCCCTGCTACAGCCCCCACGGCCAGACCCGTGCCAAATCCCATTTTACCCCCTTTCGGCTTCTGCTCGTATAAAGAAGCACCCGATGGTGCCGATGATGAGAAATCCACAGGCGCAGATGGCCCGCTTGGCCCACTACCATAACCAGGCACCCGATCAAAGAACGGCCTCGGCGGCAGCGGTGGCGACGGTGAGTAGTATCCAGGATAGTACCCAGAGTACGGGTCGGCGTAATTCCCATACGGATACTGAGATTGCAGCGGTGGGACTGGCGGAGGTGGGAGAGGATTCCCATACGAAGATGGCGAGAACCCACCTCTGTAATCACGGGCCGGCGGCGGTGGAGGGGCGCTCGAGTAATAATAAGAAGGGGCAATATGGTAATCAGGCGTGGGCGGGACGGGGCGCTCCCGGACGGCGAGTTTTACCCGGATCTTGCCATGGGGGCGACCCGACGGGCGGCGTAGCTCGAGGGTTATGAGTTTGTTTGTCTCGTCCGAGTCGATCAGGTCCTTGATCGGGTAGCGGACGGACCCGACGAGGGGTTTGGGGGTTTCGGAGGGCTTGGAGTGGAAGATCTCGAAGGTGAGAAAGGATTCATGGAGGGGGAGGTTGATGGCGAGGGTGAACCGCTCATTCCAGACCGGCCGAGTCGAGCCCGAGTCGTCGGGTTTGGTGGCGAGTTTCCGGTCCGGATCGATCCAGAAGACGGTGTAGGGCTTGAGTTCGCCGTTCCGCCAGTTTACATTCTTGAGGTGTTTGGCTGATACGATCGTGATTTCGAGGTCGAGGGGCTTTGGTGGAGGAGCACGAGCAGAGGCCATTGTGGAGTGCTAACGAGCGCCGGGGGTGCGAAGGTTAAGGGAGAGAGAGTATGGTAGAGGATAGAGATGTGGGTGCAGAGGATTTGATACTTCAGGTGGATTTAGTTTAGTGTCCGTCACGACGTACGCAATTGCGTATGTCGCCACTCACTGGGCCCTCATTCTGAGATGGTACGATCATTTAAACCTCCATGTTTCTTTACTTCTGAAAATAAGATATTTATTTCATAATAATAATTACTTTTATTATCCTAACCTTTGATTTTTAGAGTTCAATTCCAGCCATTGAAGGTTTTCTTTTCATTGTTTTCCAACCATTTGAGATTTTTCTTTTGATTGTTCTAAATTCACCTTCAAATAGACGGTTAATAATCATAGATTCAATATAAAATTTTCCCCTATCCACTATGGTGTATAAATTCCATATCATGGACGGTTCAGATCATGGAACTACTCATCTTGTAGGCCACTACGAGCCGCGACGGAAGCTGGATTTTCAGTCACGCTACAGGCGAATGACGGTATACACGTGGATTAATGACATTTTTGCCCTTGCACTTTTTTTCTGTGATGTGGATAGGGTTACATATTAATTAGTTACTCGCACCCGTACTCGCGCGGAGCCACTCTCTCAGACGCGGCGGGAATCCACCGACGCCACCGAGGTCTTAGATCCCTGTTGGAACCACCTTGATGCATTTTCCTTAAATCCACTCCGTCCATCCTTTATGTAACATTATTTCAGATCCAAATCTCGGGTGGACCACAATGTAGAAAAATATGGTGGTTGACCCAATGATTGCCTAAAGTGCTACGAACCGAGCCTCTTGAAAGTGACTATCTCATTGCTCGTTTCTCTAAAAAAGAGAAAATGGCTACTATTGTTTTGAGTTCAATCAAAATTATTCAAACGTCAATATTGATATTTAAACAAAAATTGAAAAGAAGAATATAAAGAACAAAAAAAAATTAAAAAGGAGAATAAATAATGTGAAAACCATAAATATAAAAAAGAAATTTAGAATTTATACTGGATAGCGGGAGAGAATTGATCCTCTATTAGTATTAAGTTTGGAATTTCACTGAGCACCATGATGCTCATTGTTTGGAATTCTTTCATTGGATGATTAGTGTTTTGAACTCATGACAGATTATTTACTAAGTGTGTTGAAATCTAGATTGACCTTGTTTTTAAACTTTATGCCTTATGGCCCGTTTGGCCAGGTGGATTGGCATGGATTGAATGGTATTAGGGTGGATGGCATAGATTTCAAGGTAATGATGGTGTTGTCAAGTGGGTTGTCTTAAGATCCATGGGATTGCTATATCAAGTCTGTTTAGCACGCCCAGTCAATCCCGGGGGTAAACCTTCCCATCCCTTTCAATCCCTCCAACCAAACACGTCCCAGGCAATTTTGAATGGATTAGGGTGGATTGGATGGGATTTAAAGGTAATGATGGTGTTGCTAGTGGATTGTCTTAAGATCCACGGATTGCTATATCCCGGGATCAGATCACCCGATTTGTTTGGCACACGCACCAATCCGGGATTTAACTTCCAATCCCTTCCAATACCATCCAATCCCTTCCAATCCACCCCGCCAAACGGGCCCTTATGGACCATAAAAGTTTTGAATCAAGCTGATATCATATAAGTATACAAAACTTATTCAACTAACAAATTTTTTATCTTGGATTTTAAAATAAAAAAATTCACATACTTTTGCTCGGAACTAACAAAATGCTAGTTGAGGGTATAATATTTGTGTAATATTGTATGATTAACCCCTATTTTGTAGTGTTTTCACATGTAAATTCGAGATAATATGATCTAATTATATGTGTTTTCATGTATAGGAAAGAATGGAAGGTCCAAGATAAATTTGAGCTAATAAATGAGAATTAGAGCTCACAAGAGATGATCAAGATCAAGTATGGAGGAACCTTGGGAAAATTAAAAGAATCGAATATATTTAATAACGAAGAAATGAAGAAAAAAAAGTCCTAAAAATTTCAAGGTCAACCCTCAATGCAACATCGACTTGCTATGGAAAATTTGGAAGTACTGGACAAGTCAGTCCAGTCAACCGTAGATGGGTCCAGTTGACCAAGGCTTGATAGATGATTTTCGGTCAACCAGGAATCACTTTGGTCGACTGATCAAATGCGAAAGTTGTCGTGTAAGTGCATATTTTTTAAATTTTGTGAAAGTAAAACCTATATAAAGAGGAATCTAAACACGAATTAGAGCGTCCCTAGGATTTGAAGAGAGAGAGAGAGAGAGAGAGAGAGGAGCTTCATTGATGCCTTCCTTCTTCGATCTATTCTTATCATTGTAGTTATTCATCTGTTTTTCTTTTGTTTGAGTTATTTATGTTTGGCTAATCTCTTAACAAAGGCTAAGGGGTGAACCTTTTAATGGATTCTTATTGTTAATTCATTGTAATTCAATGATTATATTTTGATTGATGAATTGGAATTGTTTTAATTGAATTCTTAGTATTGTTGAAAGTTTTGATTTGTAAAATCTCTTGATGTATTTTTAACTTCGGGTACAATAGATACTTGAAATTTCCTACGATCAATTACTTAATTCTTCATGAGAAATCAATCAATTGAGATTCATATATTGTTTGGGGATTATTATTTGATTAAATTTCTTTATATTCGGATTGGAAGAAATCATTATTCGATTACAATTGAGTTATTGCTTGAATCGACGAATTGGCATTAAGAGTTTATTAATTGAGGATCCCTAAATCCTTAGTTGTTATCTATTATTATTTTAATCATCTTAATTCGTTGGAAACCCTAACTTTAGATTTAATCTAGTTCTAGTAGTGTTTTTATCCAAATTAGCCATTATGGATCGAACTCATTCTTACGAAGTATATATTACTTTGCAACCCTACACTTGGGGTAACTAAGGTTACAATACACGGGTGCTCTGCCTTGTGTGATTCCCTAAAGGATCAATATATTTTACGAATGCTCCGCTCTAGGTGATTTTTTCCTAAAAGATTATCATCGATCCTCTGTCATGAGTCATTCCCTAAAAGAATCAACACTGATGCTTTGTCATGTACCATTCCTTAAAATGATCAACATACATGGGTGTTCTGACCTAGGTGATTTCCTAAAAGGATCAGTTTATTTTAGGGGTGCTCTATCGTATGTTTCCCTAAAAGATCGCATGGGTGCTCTGCCCTAGATTTCTCCAAAAAGATTATGAAGCATTGCTCTATTTAAATTTTATGAATTCCTATGTGCTAACATTCTATGAATTATTAATTAATTTCTATATTAACTTTATCTATTATGTTATGCTTATGTTTGATGTTGATGTGAAATTTTCAATTTGGGAATGATATGATCCTACTTGATTGGAAAGTCATTGGAGAATATCTATGCCTAGATCCACCATATTTTCCACAATTAGGAAAGCTATAGATATGGGAGAAGCTTTGGACATGTATAGGTCTCAATCCCTATTTAAATAAATGTGGGATGGAGGAGTTTAAAACCCATCGAACCTCCTCTAAAGCTCCAAATGTTTAGAAGTTTTCATAGCGATACAAACACCATGCGTGTGCTCACAATCTAAGCACACTACCTCTTACACTCACAAGAGTAATGGGGCCCATTGGTATGCCCGATCATAATATCCAACCTTTAGATAAATCTAAATCATTGATCAATTAGACCTACCTTATAGAACTTTGACACCTTAAAATCTTATCATCTCTCTAGTGTTGAAGAAAGCTTCATGAACCTAAGTAAATTGTTAAACTAAATAAATTCCTGTGACTCTTGCCTTTTTCTGTCTTTTAAAATATTATTTGGCTCCTTTCTCTTACAGCGTACCTTTGTTTGCATGGGTTGTGTGTGGGTATTATGTTTTTCTCATGACAAATAATCTCGAAGCCAAAGATTAATAAATCTATTAATATAAGATCAATGTTTGCATTCATGTTGTTCTAAACCATTAATTTAATAAAAACTTGGTAAACAATAAGGGTGGACGATGCTTTAGAAATCTCAAGCATGAGGCAATCCTCTACCTTTTGGTTGGTAGGTTAAGATGAGAAGTTGATGGCTAGGAAAGGATGGAAAAAAATGCAGCAGTGGCACTTAGAAATGTTGTGACAATTGTCAATGTCATCATTCAGTAAAGAAATGTGAAGAAAAATGATGGGTAAAATTATCTAATAGATGTGGTATAAGATATATGGTCCATCCATAATAACCCCATGAGATGGATGATCACTGTTAAAAGATAATCTAAGGCTCTAACATAAAGGTGGTGTCCTCACCTTTTCTAAAATAAATAAATAATAAGAATAATAAAAACAAACAAATAAATAAGATATCCAACTTTTATAGGAAGTGAATTAGGTGCAACCTTGGCTTTACAAAAAGTTTTGGATCAAACTGATATTTGGTTTTTATCTTTGTCAAAGTTTATATATGTGATCTTATTATCAATAGGTTGGATGGCAAATTAACATTATGAAACCATTCATCTCTTGCATGCACACTACGTGCTTGAATTCTTAAGGATCTCTCCGGATGATGTACCTAATAGAATTGTTATCACCAGATGCGGGTCTTTTCTATGTCTACCATACTAGTGGAAGTCTACGTAAGAAGTAGATGCGAGCCTTACCCATACCTACCAAATCATTAAAAGCTTGTCAAGCACAGATGCAGGTTTATGGTTATCCAATTCAAGTAAGTAGATGATTATCTTACTTAACGCATTCATGCATCTACGCATTTGCACTACGATTATGAATACATTCATTCAATTTATTTATATTGATGTATAGTTATTTGTGTATTACTGTATGTTGTTCTATTTTAATTTTAATGCAATAAACTATGTCAGAATTTCTCACTAGGTTTGACGAACTCACCCTCTATTGATGAAAAACTATTTAGATGTGACCGAAGTAAAACTATTGACATAAGAACAAGAGGATGTTTGCAAGGTAGAGAAGGATCCACACGACACATGGCCTTACTTGTCAGAAGAAAAATTGGCCACTTTGGACTGATCCTAGCTATTTAATTTAGTTCTAATTTATTATTTTTTAAACAAGTTATGATTTGATATATGTTACTTAAGATATTGATATTGATTCCATAATTATTTAACTTAAGTATATTAAATTAGACATATGAATAATACCCCAAAATGGGTGGGTCTTTAGTTGAATTTGAAATATATGAGCTTGAATGGATGTTAGTTTTGATGTATGGTATGTGATTGTATTTGGATGGAATTTAGATATTTATATTATTAATATCAAATTTATAACTTTGCATAAATGCATTGGATGTATTAAGTACACTTAGTATATAAAGTCACATCGTGAATCTTGGATTTGGGATGCATGCTCGGTACCCAAATTTTCGGTAATGACAAATACGGTGTAATCAAAGAATTACATTGATTAGGTGATCATACCGATTGATTAGAGAACCCTCGAGGACTACAAGTGGTTGGTTACGAAAACCCAAACCAATGGTCCAATGCTATTCAATGGAGATAATAGATCCTAATGCACGGAAAGTATAATGTGAGTAGTGTGACTTTTAGTACAGCCCATTACCCGTACAGAAATACGATGATGAGCGGTTTGAATTTTGAGTTTTACAATGTGCATGGAGATTGAAGACTGGTTTAGACAACTTCTTCCTTCTTTCTTCTTTCTACTTCAAGACATGCAACCACTAATGAGGCAGATCACAAGATAAAACAAAGGGAAAAGAAATGCCTACCAATTGAAACCTTTTTACACTCTGCTTTGATGTTTATATGCCATCCAAACCCTTTATAAGGTCATTTGCTCTGGGATGAAGTGAAAACACTAAAAATGTAAGACTAATATAAAACTTTTGCGCTATACAAAATTTTCAACGGTGGTCACTAAATCCCAATGTTTATTCTCATGTACATGGCCTACTTGAGCTATGAATTCGTCTCACTTTTTGTTGCATAACCTAAAATAAACTTGACGAATGAATGGATGGGGTGGACTTTTCACAAACATCATGGTGGACCTAGCTACATCCTAGCACAGTAACTTCCTGCCAAAGTCTTTGTTGGGAAGGGGTTTGGTTTTAACACAGGAGCATATTCGGTCTGGTTAGGTAACGCCAAGTTCGGTCGGGTTATAACGTTGACGCAACTTAACATGTGTGTTACGTATCAACCGTATCCATCGTATCCATCCATTTCACTGGCATGACCAAATATAAAGCAGATCCAAATCTGAGGTAGACCACACCACACGAAAGGTGATGAATGACAATTAAAAGCTTCTTAAGGCCACAAAAGTTTTAGATCAAGCTAATATTTGCATTTTGGTATGTGTGACCTTATCAATAGGTTGGATGGTAAATAAACATTAAGGTGGGCACTAAAAAGTTTTTAATGAAGTTAAACATTAAGGTGGGGCCTCAAAAGTTTTTAAGGGGTTGAATTACCATTCTCTCATGTGGAGCTGGAAAAATGGATGGAGGGTGTGGATATAGACATGACTGAATCTGCATGACGTCCAAATTATACACTGATTGCGTGGTGACCCTAACACCTTCTCACACACACCCCACATGGGTAACCATTGTCCATTGTTTTGCCAGCTCATTTTAGGGGCATGGCCCACAAAGCTCAACCATTAAAAAACTTCTTCAAGGCCACATAATTTCTGGATTAAGCACATCTCATGGAATCCTAACACCACGTAGTTGGTGGCCATGTGCTCACACGTAATCTTACAAGCACTGAATTAGTATTGACCAGACCTATAGTCAATCTTCAAGCTAAAAAACGAGGCAGATCCAATAATCAAGTGGACGACACCAATGAACCAGTGGTGATAATGAAACCTATGTAGTTGAAACTTCCTTAGTGCCCATCATAATAGTTAATTGCAATCTAACCTATTCATAAGGTCAGGTAGACCCAGAGGAAGGGAAAACACAAATATCAGCTTGATCCACAACTTCTATGACCCTAATAAGTTTTCAATTGTGTGTGTTTAATCCCCATTGTATCGTCCACTTGAGCCTTGCATACCCTAAAATATTATGGAAATGTACAGTTTACCTTATAGTGGCCCCTTAAAGGAAATGGATCTGTCACACCCTGAAATTCGGTATCTAAGTTGGCTAGGCTCAAATTCGAATTCCTGGACTGTGAGTTGACTTTAAACAAAATATGCACCACAACCCACACTATTTTCATGATTTTCAAGGTAATCAGAGTAACCAAAAGGGTAAAAATAATTGTCATTAAATAACATCCATAAATCAATCCTTGAATATTTAATTACATTGATATTTAAAAATAAATGATAATAAAATACATTAATTTTTAATTAACTTATAAAGAAACGAGAGGAAAAGTTTTCAATCTTACTCAACTGGTTTTTTATATACAAAACCTTCGAAATAATATACACAGGTGTGAGCGCGATGACTCGTATGGTCACATCCTTCCCAAAATTAAAAATTATATGATAATACCAATATAACACAATAACATAAATATGATCAATTGCAAGTATTGAATTTGCATTTTACATGACAATATTAATGATTTGGTATTCGTAATAACAAAATAGGATAAGACAATCGTCCAAGATCCTTTTTGCTTCAATCTAGGGCAAAGCACCTGTGTGTATTGATCCTTTAGGGAATGACCCTCCACAGAGCACCATTGTTGATCCTTTTAGGGAATGACTCTTGACAGAGCACCGGTGAATAAACTTTTAGGAAAGATACCTAGGACAGAGCACCCGTGTGTACATAACTTTTAGGAAGTCACCCACAGTAGAGCACCTGTGCTAATCCTTTCATGAATAACCCTGGGCAGATCACCTGTACCGTGCCGATTCTTTCAGGAATGACCATAGGCAAAGCAACCATAACAACTTGATCATTTCTAAGGCAGAGCACCCACAACGAAAGTCAATTAAATTCATTTTACAATATGAAACATAAATCAAATAAAATCCATGTTACGATACGATGATCAAATAAATTCAAATAATTTCAATTTACATAATAATGCTCAATAACTTTAATGTACGTACTGATTATCAACTAAATTCAACATAACGTAGGGGTTTCAACTGGGAAGATCACCTACCTGTTATGGAAAAATAATATGATAGGAGGATAATAATTTGAAGCAATGCTGATTTCTACGTGTACTAACTTGGATTGACAAACTCTAAACTTGACCCGACTTGGGAAGTAAAACTTCGTATAAATGCATCCATTTGCATAAAACTAGCTAATTTTCACACCGATAAGATTAGATCTTTTTCTAATCTAAATATGGAGAATTACATCAATGGAGAAAGGCTTCACGATCTCTGGACTGATCTAAGATTACTCAGTATGTTGGTGTAATGGTGGAGACAAATCAACAATATAGTAATATTATGAATTAAGTTTTTGAATGACTGATGGAAGGGAACTTACATTAGATATTATAGAAGGATCTTCAGGTCAGCTCGTACTCGGCGAGCTGAGTTGCACTCGACAGATTCAGTCGACTTGGTGGAATGGCTCAATACACACTGCCTCCACTCACGATCTCTCTCTCTCTCTCTCTCTCTCTCTCTCTCTCTCTCTCTTATTCATCTTCTCTTCTCTTTCTTTCACATTCTCTTGTTCCCTTCTTTCTATCTTCCTCTTTATATGATCTCAGTGATTCTCCCTCCATCTTTCTTCTCAAACATCTAGCAAGGGTTGGAGTTGGCAGTAGCAGCCTCGCAATCTCTCTCTCTTATTGATTCTTTCTATCTCTCTGTCTAGTTTTATGGATGTGAATAGGGTTGTTAAAAAGGTTCGAGGAGTCAACTTTGAGCAGGTAGCTCGGCGAGTTGCAGTTTCAGATTCATGAATTTTGACAGTTGGAGGGATGGTTTCTCTCGGTGAAGATCGAGAAGACATCAATGACAGATTTCATATCAAGGGTTGTTCTTTCGTTTTGATGCTAGTGGATGGTGAAGATGAGTCCAGGAAAGCTTCAGGATATCTTAGATCAAAGATTTGGATTAGAAAGTGTAGTGGGTTTGAGTTTTAAAAGTTGCGGCTGCCGTGCATTGAAAACTTGGAGGAGTGTAGAATGGTTTTTCAGTCATGAGAGACGCTGTAACCGCAAGGAGTTGTGAACCGAATCTGAAACAGAAGTTAGGTAAGGTCCACCACGAAGTCTGATGGGAATTAAAGCCATTCACGAGGTTTGCAACATCTCAATATAATGTGAGATCAAAAGTGAGGTAGATTCGTTGATCAGGTGGGCCGCACCAGAGGCTTTGGAGCAAAGGACCAAACTTGATAAAGTAATGTGGGATTCTGATATGAATGAACGGTCCAGATTTAAAAGGTGGGGCCCATGTGATGGATGGTCCTAGACTCAGATGGGTGCGGGAGTCTCTGTGTGAAGTATAAAAGGAGGAAGAAGATAAAAAAAGTAAGGGCGGTTGTCTCGAGTGGTGACATGCTGACGTCACTACGTAGAAGTTTTTTTTTTTTTTTCCAAAAACGAAAGTGAGCCATATAGAGATGTTGTGATAAATTCCAATCCATCCATCAGTCTTGACTGTCTATATTAGAGTAAGGGCTAAAAAATTAGGCTGATCCAAAACTCTAGTGGAACACATCATAAGAAACAGTAGTGTTTGGAATACCCACCATTAAAAAAAAAAGGAATGTTACAGGAGATGGTGTACCGCACAACCCCATATATCTGGTGTGGGTGCGTGTCGTGCGAAGACGAGCGGTGCCGCTACTCGAGCTCCGAGTTGTATGAACGGTTCAAAGGAGATCAAAGGTACATGGCCCCAAAGTGATGCATTTATTATATCCAAACCGTTCATCCATTTTGCGAGATAATTTGAGGGCATGATCCTAAAAATGATTCATATCCAAAGCTTAAGATGACCATACCACAAATAGCAGTGGGACAATGATTCTTACCGTTAAAGCATTCTTAGTGTCTACCATAACATTTCTTTTCCATCCAATCTGTTCATAAGGTCACACATACCTTGATGAAGAGGAAGAAAAATATCATATTGATCCAAAACTTCCTTGACCCCCAAAAGTATTTCAATGGTAGACATTTAATCCCTCACAGCTTTTTGCATTGTGGTCCACACAATCTTTGGATCTATCTCATTTTTCATCTCAAGCCTTACAACGAGCTCACCAAATGGAAGGACAGTTGGGATATAGCACATACCTCATGATGAGACCCACAGAACTTGGTGACGTCAACACATCAGCTAGGTTGGTGGTGTGTAGTACATCAGCCAATCCGCTTCGGAAACGGATCGACTACTCACCCTGCCACTAGCCAATGGCTAGTGATCGGTGCAATGTGGGCCTCACCATGATGTATTTGTTTCATCCATGCCGTCCACCCATTCAATCTTATCATTTCATGTTGTGAGACCAAAAATGAGGTAGATACAAATCTCAAGTGGACCGCACAAGGTTGATTGAACGCCCACCATTAAAAAAACTTCTCAGGGGCTACAATTTTTGGATCAATCTGATATATTTTTTCCCTTCATCCAAGTCTATATGACCTAATCAACAGGTTAGATGTCAAACAACTATTAATGTGGGCTTTAAGAGGTATTTAGTGGTGGACATTCAATCTATATTGTTTTCTCAGGTCTACCTGATATTTAGATATATCTCATTTTTGGTATCAAGCCTAAAATTAGGGTCCACATTGCACCGACCACTAGCCACCGGGGGTAGCGTGACTAGCCAAACGGCGTCCATCCGCTTCCCCCTCGGAGCGCGGATTTCCTTTGAAAGCCTTCTAACAGGAAGTTCCTGGGCTGGGATGCTAGGTGGGGTTAAAATAATGTTTGCGAGAAATCTACACCGTCCATCCCTTGTGGGAGGTCATTTTAGGAAATTCTACCAAAAATGTGTAGATCCAAAACTCCAGTTTTGTCTGGACGAGAGGGAAAACCATTTTCCACGGTTGAAACCTTCCTGGATCTAGCTTGATATTTATATGCCATACAAACCGTTTATAAGGTCATTCTCAGATGAAGTGAAAAAACTAAAAAGTTTGCCTGATATGAAACTTTGCGGCCATACAAATGTTTCAAACAGTGGTTATTGAATCTACATTGTTGCCTCTCATACAGCCCACTTGAGTTTTAGATACACTTCATTTTTGGCCTCATGTCCTAAAATGATCTCCCAAAACGG
The DNA here is from genome assembly GCF_029962835.1 of Magnolia sinica. Lineage (NCBI taxonomy): Eukaryota > Viridiplantae > Streptophyta > Magnoliopsida > Magnoliales > Magnoliaceae > Magnolia > Magnolia sinica. The sequence goes on along the minus strand of NW_026682815.1, from coordinate 207,597 downwards.
ATGTACGGTGTGGATTTATCACAAATATCATGGTGGGACCCACCTAGCATCCCAGCCCTTCCTGCCAAAGGCTTTGGCAGGAAATCCGCATACCCCTTCCATTCCTAGCTAGGGCGTCCTGCTGATATGCCAATAAGCCATATGCAAGCAACTACAAAAATAAATAAATAAGTAAAATGATAATAATAATAAATTTAATAAAAAAATCAATCTTTTTGAACCAACAATAAAAATATAATTTTTTTCTCACAATTTTTTTTATTACTAAATCAGGTTTCTCCACAAACAATGTTTCTAGTGTAACAATTTCAATCAAGCATATAAAGAAAAGCTAATAAAAACCTTCTTCCTACTTGTAATTCGCCTGCTTGCTATTGCATTCTCCTCCTTAACTAACAATAACCAAACATGCTTTCTCCCATGTACTACTCCACATTGATTAGGTCAGTAGTAGCTTCGTAACATATTCACCTTCATGCAGATTTCCCAACCCAGTTTCAATTCAATCTCACCTTCTGCTTCACTAAAAACCTCTACAAGAGGTATATAAGAATTAAAACCTAAAAAGAGCCGGTTGAATGGTACCCTTGCCCTTCCCGTCACAGTCTCATTTTTAGAGCTTCCAGGATCCTCCAAAGAACCTATTCTAACAAATTCCAGATACAAGTGTCTTTCACTCGGCTCAACAAGGAAGGTAAACGTCTGGTCCCATGTGGGCCATGGAAATCCTACGGTGGGAAGTGTCTGGAGTTTATAATCGGGGTGGGTCAACCCATGCAGTCACAAGATAAGCCTCATGAGTGTAAACATATGAGTCTTTGGCGTTCCTCGCGTGGTAGAGATTGAGTTGAAGATACCAGTGGGGGATAGGTTCTTCAATAATCACTTCCTTTTTCTTGTCCGTTGGATCATTGTCTTGCATGTTGTTTCTCTGAGTTGGACCTTCCATTGGCGGTTCTTGTATTGTTATGGATCTTCTACTATATAGATTCTTTCCTCCATGACTATTGCTTTCGTTGCACTCTCTTTCTTTCTCGTTTGAAAGGAAGAATATATAGTAACTTCCTATTTAAAAAAAGGGTAACTTCGTACACTTTCCAAATCCTCCCCATGGTGGTAGCTGTCATAGAGTAGGAAACAAATCCTTTAACGAGTCGCATCTTGCGACGCCTTTTATCTCGTGAGCGGATTCGGTCACGGTCAGGCAATGACCGTGCGACCCACCTTAATGTATTTTTTGAATATCCACGCCGTCCATCTGTTTGAACAGATCATTTCAGGGAATGAGCCAAAAAACTAAGCGGATCTAAATGGCAGGTGGACCATACTACAGGAAAGAATGGTGATTGAACACTTATCATTAAAACCTTCTTAAGGGCCCCCGTCATTTTTATTTGCCATCCAAACTGTTGATAAGGTCACACGGATCTGGATGAAGGGAAAACACGAATAGATTCATCCAAAAATTTTGTGGCTCACAAGAAGTTTTTAATGGTAGGCATTCGATCACCAATTTTTCCTTTGGTGTGGTTCACCTGAGATTTGGATCTACTTCATTTTTATCATCATTTTCTAGAATAAGCTAGAGAAAAGGATGGACCGGGTGGATCAAGGTCACCCCACGGTCAGGGCCTGCCTGACCGATCCGATTGGCCTCCTTGTTTTTTGTCCATCCCCGCCCCGACGGACACGGTATATGCAGCGGCTCTGTACGGTCCAGCGTGATGTATTGGTTTTATCCTTGCCGTCCATCAGTTTTTTTTTTCCAGATCATTTCAGTGCATGTCGTCAAAATAGGCAAATCCAATGCTTAAGTGGACCACACAACAAGGTAACCCCGACGAAAGTAAAACACAAATATCAGCTTACCAAATCTTCTCCTCAAGTTTTTAATGGTGGGGATCAAATACCCACCACTTTGTGGTCCACTTAAATCTTCAATCTTCTAAATTTTGGGGTCACAACCTTAAATATCTGAAAATTTGAATGGACGGGGTGAATAAAATCCGCACACATATGTGACATAGTTTTATTTTTTATTTTTAAATAAAAATAAAAAAATACAAACAAACAAATAGCCCCAGATCATTCGGGCAGGCCCTCAACCCAAAAATAAAAAACCCGTTGGGCCCGTCTATCATAAACTCCACACTACCAACAAAACTTCCCAGGTATCAACCCTCCCTTGGATGGCCCAGACGAGTTCAATCCAAAAGAAGAGGCCCCCACTTTTTTTTTTTTGTTAGCTTAACCACCTGGGGTAGATCCGAAAAGAGGGCGAATTTCCGAACACTTTGATTCTCACTCCCCAATCTAGGGAGGCAGGAAGTTCCTGCCCAAGGATGTTGGGTGGGACCCACCTCCATGGTTTTGGTAAATCTACCCTGTTCGAGCTTATTTTAGTACAGGATACATATAACAAAAACGAGGTTTATCCAAAACTCTTAAGTAGAAATACATACCGGTGAAACCTTCCTCGACTCCACCTTGATGTTTATATGCCATCCAAACTGTTTATAAGGTTGTTAGCACTGGGATGAATTGAAAATACAAAAAATTTAGACTGATACAAAGCTTTTATGGCTACAAGAATGTTTCAACGGTTCTCACTGAATCCCTACTATTTCCTCTCGTGTTGCCCATTGGAATTTTGAATCCACCTCATTTTTGGTCAAATATCCTAAAATGAGCTCGCAAAACGGATAAACGAAGTAGGTTTCTCACAAATATGGTGGTGGGCCCCACCCAGCCCCCCTGCGCATGAACTTCATGGGAAAGGCTTTTCTGGGAAATCCCCGTCCCCAATCTAGCCAAAAGGTCCGTGGAGGAAACGGATGGGCTACTCCCCGTACCACTAGCAACCGGTGGTTGGTGCTCTGTGGGCTCCACCATGATGTATGTGTTTCATCTATTCCGTTCTTCCAATTTTACATATAATTTTTAGGTTGAAGGAGGGATATAAATCTTAGGTTGACCACACCATAGGGAAACAGTAGTGATTGGATAGCCATCATTAAATTTAAAATCCTCCGGAGGCCCACTGTACTATTATTTGACATCCAATCTGGGAATTAGGTCATATAGACCCATATGAAGGGAAAAAACAAATATTCCAAAACTTTTATGTCCTCCGAAATGTTTTTAATGGTCGAAGTTCATTTAACATTGTTTTTGGAGTACGGTCCAATTGATCTTTTAATATGATTAATTTGTGTGTGTGTGTGTGTGTGTATATATATATATATATATATATAAACATATATATATATATATATATATATATATATATATATATATATATATATAAATGAGGTATATCATGGTGGTTATTGAATCTTCTCGGATGAAGTGAAAAAACCAAAAAGTTTGCCTGATATGAAACTTTGCGGCCATACAAATGTTTCAAACAGTGGTTATTGACTCTACACTGTTGCCTCTCATACAGCCCACTTGAGTTTTAGATACACTTCATTTTTGGCCTCATGTCCTGAAATGATCTCCCAAAATGGATGTACGGTGTGGATTTATCACAAATATCATGGCGGGACCCACCTAGCATCCCAGCCCTTCCTGCGAAAGGCTTTGGCAGGAAATCCGCGTCCCCCTTCCATTCCTAGCTAGGGCGTCCCGCTGATATGCCAATAAGCCATATGCAAGCAACTACAAAAATAAATAAATAAGTAAAATGATATTAATAATAAATTTAATAAAAAAATCAATCTTTTTGAACCAACAATAAAAATATAATTTTTTTTCTCACAAATTTTTTTATTACTAAATCAGGTTTCTCCATAAACAATGTTTCTAGTGTAACAATTTCAATCAAGCATATAAAGAAAAGCTAATAAAAACCTTCTTCCTACTTGTAATTCGCCTGCTTGCTATTGCATTCTCCTCCTTAACTAACAATAACCAAACATGCTTTCTCCCATGTACTACTCCACATCGATTAGGTCAGTAGTAGCTTCGTAACATATTCACCTTCATACAGATTTCCCAACCCAGTTTCAATTCTATCTCACCTTCTCCTTCACTAAAAACCTCTACAAGAGGTATACAAGAATTAAAACCTAAAATGAGCCTGTTGAATGGTACCCTTGCCCTTCCCATCCCAGTCTCGTTTTTAGAGCTTCCAGGATCCTCCAAAGAACCTACTCTAACAAATTCCAGATACAAGTGTCTTTCACTCGGCTCAACAAGGAAGGTAAACGTCTGGTCCCATGTGGGCCATGGAAATCCTACGGTGGGAAGTGTCTGGAGTTTATAATCGGGGTCGACCCATGCAGTCACAAGATAAGCCTCATGAGTGTAAACATATGAGTCTTTGGCGTTCCTCGCGTGGTAGAGATTGAGTTGAAGATACCAGTGGGGGATAGGTTCTTCAATAATCACTTCCTTTTTCTTGTCCGTTGGATCATCGTCTTGCATGTTGTTTCTCTGGGTTGGACCTTCCATTGGCGGTTCTTGTATTGTTATGGATCTTCTACTATATAGATTCTTTCCTCATGACTATTGCTTTCGTTGCACTCTCTTTCTTTCTCGTTTGAAAGGAAGAATATATAGTAACTTCCTATTTGTAGTTTTAAAGGGTAACTTCGTACACTTTCCAAATCCTCCCCATGGTGGTAGCTGTCATAGAGTAGGAAACAAATCCTTTAACGAGTCGCATCTTGCGACGCCTTTTATCTCGGGAGCGGATTCAGTCACGGTCAGGCCATGACCGTGCGACCCACCTTAATGTATTTTTTGAATATCCACGCCGTCCATCTGTTTGAACAGATCATTTCAGGGAATGAGCCAAAAAACTAAGCGGATCTAAATGGCAGGTGGACCATACTACAGGAAAGAATGGTGATTGAATGCTTATCATTAAAACCTTCTTAAGGGCCCCCGTCATTTTTATTTGCCATCCAAACTGTTGATAAGGTCACACAGATCTGGATGAAGGGAAAACACGAATAGATTCATCCAAAAATTTTGTGGCCCACAAGAAGTTTTTAATGGTAGGCATTCAATCACCAATTTTTCCTCTGGTGTGGTTCACCTAAGATTTGGATCTACTTCATTTTTATCGTCATGTTCTAGAATAAGCTAGAGAAAAGGATGGACGGGGTGGATCAAGGTCACCCCACGGTCAGGGCTTGCCTGACCGATCCGATCGGCTTCCTTGTTTTTCGTCCATCCCCGCCTCGACGGACATGGTATATGCAGCGGCTCTATACGGTCCAGCGTGATGTATTGGTTTTATCCTTGCCTTCCATCAGTTTTTTTTTTTTAGATCATTTCAGTGCATGTCGACAAAATAGGCAAATCCAATGCTTAAGTGGACCACACAACAAGGTAACCCCGACGAAAAGTAAAACACAAATATCAGCTTACCAAATCTTCTCCTCAAGTTTTTAATGGTGGGCATCAAATACCCACCACTTTGTGGTCCACTTATATCTTCAATCTTCTAAATTTTGGGGTCACAACCTTAAATATCTGAAAATTTGAATGGACGGGGTGAATAAAATCCGCACACATATGTGACATAATTTTATTTTTTATTTAAAAAAAAAAAATTACAAACAAACAAACAGCCCCAGATCATTCAGGCAGGCCCTCAACCCAAAAATAAAAAACCCGCCGGGCCCGTCTATCATAAACTCCACACTACCAACAAAACTTCCCCGGTATCAACCCTCCCTTGGATGGCCCAGACCAGTTCAATCTAAAAGAAGAGGCCCCCACTTCTTCTTCTTTTTTGTTAGCTTAACCACCTGGGGTAGATCCGAAAAGAGGGCGAATTTTCGAACACTTTGATTCTCACTCCCCAATCTAGGGAGGCAGGAAGTTCCTGCGCAAGGATGTTGGGTGGGACCCACCTCCATGTTTTTGGTAAATCTACCCTGTTCGAGCTTATTTTAGTACGAGATACATATAACAAAAACGAGGTGGATCCAAAACTCTTAAGTAGAAATACATACCGGTGAAACCTTCCTCGACTCCACCTTGATGTTTATATGCCATCCAAACCGTTTATAAGGTTGTTAGCACTGGGATGAAGTGAAAATACCAAAAATTTAGACTGATACAAAGCTTTTATGGCTACAAGAATGTTTCAACGGTTCTCACTAAATCCCTACTATTTCCTCTCGTGTTGCCCACTGGAATTTTGAATCCACCTCATTTTTGGTCAAATATCCTAAAATGAGCTCGCAAAACGGATAAACGAAGTAGGTTTCTCACAAATATGGTGGTGGGCCCCACCCAGCCCCCTTGCGCATGAACTTCATGGGAAAGGCTTTTGCGGGAAATCCCTGTCCCCAATCTAGCCAAAAGGTCCGTGGAGGACACGGATGGGCTACTCCCCGTGCCACCAGCAACCGGTGGTCGGTGCTCTGTGGGCCCCACCATGATGTATGTGTTTCATCCATTCCGTTCTTCCAATTTTACATATAATTTTTAGGTTGAAGGAGGGATATAAATCTCAGGTTGACCACACCATAGGGAAACAGTAGTGATTGGATATCCATCATTAAATTTAAAATCCTCCGGAGGCCCACTGTACTATTATTTGACATCCAATCTGTGAATTAGGTCATATAGACCCATATGAAGGGAAAAAACAAATATTAGATTGATCCAAAACTTTTATGTCCTCCGAAATGTTTTTAATGGTCGAAGTTCATTTAACATTGTTTCCTGTAATGTGGTCCACTTCAGATTGAGATATACCTCATTTATATATATATATATATATATATATATATACTATAAAATGATCTAGAAAAATAGATGGACGGAATGTATGAAACACATACATCATGGTGGGGCCCACGGAGCACCAACCACCGGCCATTGTCTGGTGGTCGGTGCTCCATGGGCCCCACCATGATGTGTGTTTCATCCATTCCATCCATCTATTTTTCTAGATCATTTTATGGTATGAGACCAAAAATTAGGTATATCCCATATTACATGAAACAGTGTTGAATGAACATCGACCATTAAATTTTTTTTTGAGAGCCATAAAAGTTTTGGATTAAGCTGATCTTTGTTTTTGTAACCTTTATCTAGGTCTGCATCACCTAATCAACAGATTGGAGGTCAAATAAACGGTACTGTGGGCCTTAGGAGGATTTTAATGGTCAATATCCAATTACCACTGTTTTCCTGTGGTGTTGTCTATCTGAGATTTATTTACCTCTCGTTTGTGGTTTCAAGGCCTAAAATGATCTGAAAAAAATGAATGAACGGCATGGATGAAACACATACATCATGTTGGGGCTCACAGAGCACCGACTACCAGCCACCCGGTTAGTGGCAAGGGGAGTAGCAATCCGTTTCCAAGGAAAATACGCAGGTGGCCGACTTTAGACGAGGATTTCCTGCCAAAGACTTTCGCTGCGCTCAGAACCTAAGTAGGGTTCACTATGATGTTTGTGATAAATCCATCTCGTCCATCTGTTGTGTGATCTGATTTGAGGACATGAGTTTAAAAACGAGCTGGATCCAATACTCAAGTGGTCCTAAAATGTGAGGATTTAACGTCCACAGTTGAAATATTTGTGGGGCTACACAAGTTTTGAATCAGGTTAATATTCTTGTTTTCAGGTCATCCCTGACGTTACGAGCAGTATGGATGTTGACCTCAGGGTGGTTTCAACGGCATGAATTTTCCTACCCACATTTTCCTTTAGTGCGGCCCACTCAAGTTTTGTTTCAATTACTAAAATGGGCTCGAAAAGATGGATGGACGGTGTGGATTTCTCACAAACATCAAGGTGCGCCTCATCTAGGTTTCTAGTGCAGGAACTTCGAAGTGACATCAACAAGTTCTGTGGGTCCGACCATGATATATGTGTTATATCCACACCGTTTGAGGGCATGAGCCAAAGAATGAGACAGATACAAAGTTGTAGTGGACCCCACCACAAAAAACAGTGGAGAGAGTGACGCACATAGTTAAAACTTTCCTAAGGTCCACCATGATGTTTACTTGTGATCCAACCTGTTCATAAGTCAACACATATATTAAAACAGGGAAGACATAAATATCATCTTGATCGAAACCTTTTGTAGCCATCAGAAGTTTTTAACGGTGGGCGTTACTCTCTCTACTGTTTCCCTGTGGTGGGGTGCACTCGAGATTTGGACTGGGTGCTTCATTTTTTCTTTTCACAATAGCTATGGACGAGTGTAACTTTTGGTCCATGATACGGAGTCATAATTTGGACCCTCTAATCTGGCTTTCTTGTGAGCATACGCAGTTTCTATGTGCCCTGCATCTTTGGAAAATGTACACGTGTTTCAGTCTGGACTAGTGGGGCTCATCGTTTGATAATCAGGACCATTAGTATGGTGCTACCCTCCGTGGATGGAGTATCACCTGGGATATCACAGATCAGAGCAATGTCACCGTCCGTACACAGAAAAGGTCCACAATTATGGAGGTCGGGGGTGGCAGGACTATGCGGGCCCCACCGTAATATATGTGTTTCATCCATGCCGTCCATTCGTTTTTTCAGCTCAGTTTAGACCATCATCCAAGAATTAAAGCACATCCAAAGCTCAAATGGACCACACCAAAGGAAACAGTGGGATAATGATGCCAACGGTGGAAACCTTTCTACGGCCTAAAGTAATGTTTATTTGTCATTTAATCTGTTCAAAAACATACACAGTCCTGAATGAAAGGAGAACAGAAATATCAGAACTTCTGTAGCCCCTAATAAGTTTTCAACGGTAGGTATTCATCCCCACTGCTTTCTATGGTTTGGTCTGCTTACTCTTTGGATATGCTTAGTTTTGAGCTCATGACCTAAAATACAAAATGGGCCAATGGCGTAGATAAAACACATATATTACAGTGGCCTTTATTTGATGACACTGAGGATCTAACGTAGTTGTGCCTGTATGGAACATGCGCAGGACTCGCCTTCTATCAAGTTTATCTCAACGGTCCATATGACGATGGTGATTTATGGTAGATTTGACCTCGTCAGATATAGTGATTTAAGTAAATTCACGTGGCAGCAAGATCTTTATAAGAGACAACCTCTGGGGTTCGAGCCCTTGCCTGGGTGGTAGACCTCTAGGAGTTTCAGCATAAGGTATGGAGTTTGAGTTCCTAAATTCCACTGTGGCGTGAGTGCAGGGGCGTATGCATGGATGGGTCTGGTGTGCATGTGTAAAAAAAATGTTATATATAAAAGAAATTCTTCGATTGTTACATAGTAAAGCCAACTATTTATCACAAAGGCCTAATGACACGTGCACAACTAATGGCCATCTTAGACTAATAGTAGTATAATTTATTCCGTTTATATTACTAGGGTGAATTGATTTAGAATAAGAGTACTCTAGTTCTCTTCAATCTACATTGAGGATCACAGAAAAGACCTTTATTTTTATTTTTTGCTTTCCGTAGTATAATTTTCTTTGTCTATACTTCAGTTGTTAGACTAAGAAAGATTTAAATTTAGAGTCACATCATCTATGCTATAAACATTGGATCACAAAGGAATTATATTTTTAAATTCGTTTTCCCTTCAAATAATCTAATTGAATTCCTTTTACCCATATGTTGTACGTATTGGATTATCTATGCGCTTGATTGCGCATACTAGTAATTGAATAGATGGCTAAATTACTTTAATTCTTAGTCATAAGTAACTACTTAGCTCCCATATGTCTATCTTGATGTTAAGGTCAGAGGCTTTCAGTTTGAATCAAGCTCTGAAAGGTTACGAAGTATTATGCATACCCATGAATGACCGAATTTCAAGCCAAACACTTTCTTTCTCACACCCCGTGAGACCCATATAATTTAGTGCTAGATCTGATTATATTTCTAAAACATTCCGTGTTGAAAAGAGTCCCTTAGCAGTAGTTTTCTTGCTATTTTTAGAAAGAATTGTAACATGATTTCGGGCAGCAGAGATGTTCATTATATCTGTTGAGGAGGACTTCGTGAATTGGACGGTTGAGATCTTCCTGTAAACACGAGATAGATCAGTGGAGAATCCTCTTGGATCCAACTTCGAACAGGAAATGGAAGTTTTTCCATTTGGAAAGCAGTTCGCACGCGCAAGGCTTTCTGTTTCTTCGAGTTCTCGGCACGCACACCCTTCGGTTCGCATGCATATACAATCGGACGACTGAGATATCTTAGACGGATGGTCTAGATGTGACTGATATGATCCTCTTAGATCACAGCCAAGTTGATTTCCAAACAAACAAGAAGTAGAAGGGAATCTTGCTTTCGTGCGTTGGTAGGAGAATAGGTTCCGATTTCTGTTTGGCACGACAGTTTCGCACGATGGAGTCCCTGTATGAGCGGAGGATGATAGTTATGATCTGATGGCCATGATCTGCCACTTGAATGGGCCTAGATTGATATGTTTGTTCTGTATCCACATCCATTTTTATAAATCATTTTAGGTTATTATAAAAATAAAAATAAAAATCAGATCTAATTATAAGGTGGACCATACCATAGGAAACAATGGTGATTGACCATTAATGGCCACAAAAGTTTTGGATCAATCTATATTAGTTTTTAATGCTACGGTGTTCTAACACTGCTATTTCCTGAAGTGTGGTCCGATCTTCTTGACTCTGGAATAATATATTAAAATAATCAGTAAAAACGGATGGGCGGAGAGTATACAGAATAGCCCGGAAGTGTTGACATGTAGAACTTGTATGGGCTCCATCATGATGTATTAGATCTACACCGTCAATCTATTTTCCCATGTTATTTTATGGGAGAAAGAATTAGGCAGATCCAAGGCTAAAGTAGGCCACATTGTAGAAACAACCGGAATTGAATGCCTACCGTTGAAAACTTCTTAACGCTATGAAGGTTTTCATCAAGTTGATATTTGTGTTTTATCCAGATCTGTGTGACGTCATGAAGAGGTTATATAGCACCCAAAGAAGGTTTCAACCGTAGTTATTCAATCCTCCAGTGCTTTATGTGGTGTGGTTCATTTTAGCTTTGGATGTGCCTCATTTTTTGAGTAATGCTTTAGAATGATCTTTAAAATTTGATGGACGGAGTGGATCTAAAACATAAATATCGTAAGGGTCAGAGAAGTTGAACACCGTAAAAGTCGGGTTTTGAGGAGGAAATCGGGTGTATCTTGCCAGCTGTAGTCAATGGGCGACGAAATAGACCAATGATGACTGACGACACTGAACTTTCCTGCCTTCGCAACAGTCCACACTCATATTAGATATATAATAAAATATAACATATTAGTGCTTACAGGGTCACGGGCTTCTCATCTCTTTTCTTTTTATATTTTATTTTATTTTATTTTATTTCAAATGCATGTATAGTATGATTTTACCGTCTGATCAGATGATTTTGGACACGGCGCGCCCTCCAACGAGCTCTATCAAACGCCCCAAATATCATGATAGAATTCTAAATGGTGAAAAAGATACATTTTAATGGCTTCTATCAATCTGCAATTTAAGACAAGTTGTGTATATATCTAATGTAAAAATTAATGAGTAATCTTGACACATACCTTACAAGCTTTGAAAGGAGTGGGTTATTTCACTAATTGGCTGACTCATTTGGCAGATGCAAATGTAATGGATGGTCGGTTGATGTGTTAAAATTAGAGACTTAGATTGTTATGATCGTATTCATGTATTTTTATACAGTTGGTTTCTTAAATGGATATATACAAAGTGATTTTTGAATATATTGTGTTTTATAAATATATGTTGTTGATGCAGAAATTTAACTCACCCTCACTGAGCTCAGAGCTCTTGTGCTGAGCCCTGTGTGCCTGCACAGGAGAAGTACAAATGAGACCCTGGTGAGGACAGGGGACTCTCCAATGTCAAAATCAGGCTAGGAATTTAGGTCTAAGTTGTGTAAGTGGAGTTTTGGGTGAGAGATTTTGCATATTTGTTTCGTTAGATGAGATTCCTGCTTGTACTATTTAGCGGGATACGAGCGTCCATTGATCTTGGCACGATCTCAGCCTTGAGACATGATCTATGCATGTAACTGTGTTGTTAGTTACCCCATAATCGTGGCAAGTCACTCAATGCTATCATGCGTTATTGGAATAAGCTCGGCTCAGCCATCTTAACTCAACTGGTTAACTAAAGACGGGTCGATCTGATCTCTCCTGAACCAAGCCTGGGATATGTTAGGTCAGTTGGGAGTGCCCTAAACTGGAGTCGTCAGGGTATCATACGATTGTTCATTTGTGGATGGTTTCGGCAAATTTAATTATCCGAGGCCTCCTATTCTACGCCATTGCTCGGATCGGTCTTATTCACTGATCTCTTTCGATGATATCTCTGGAATGCCTGCTTGTTTGGCTGAGCTGGCCCTGAAGCTTATTCGGTCCAGCCATTCATAACCATAGTTAGGCCGGGCCGAACTTAAAGGTGGTCGGATCATATTTTTCCATAATATATACCACTAGATTTAGGTGATTAGTTCACTTTTAAATAATAAATTAGGCTTATTTGAATGGATTAAAATTTTAATTTGAAATGTGAACGATTGGATATAGAGATATAATGGTTAGTTTATTACGTTTTGGTAATCCAAATTGAAAATTGACCGTCAAATATGTTTATCTAATGTTGAAAGGTTATATCAACGGTAAGTTTTGATTAACAAATGATAATATTAAAGTATTTAATGACCCATATTAGAAATCGATAATTGAATAACTTGATTTATGGAGAAATAATACTCCTTATTGCTTAAATTCAACATAAATTAGAAATAAACAAATAAAATCTATTGATCTACGCACATCATACCAACGTACGGATAATCACAAATCCAAATTCACATATCATTATAATGTATGTCATGTCATGTAGATAAATATAATATATATGTCTGAGTGCGCCCCTCGTTTACAAACACATCACGTGTATCCGTGATATTTCATTTCCATGTGCATCCACTTGCAAGAAATAATAGTGATAAGTCTCCTCCAAGTTGTAACCGCTTTCTTTCATAAAAGACACCACCATATAAACCAAAATGGTATTGCACTTTCTGCGATACTCGTGCCAGCTTCATATTTATTTATTTATTTATTTTTTGAACTTTTCTTTATTTATTTAGGTTTCCCGAGAAGGGCGGCCGCACACCGCATATGGCATTGTCGATTGACATGATAGCCAGCAGCCAGCACAAAGAGACACGCGGCCTCACCTAGCGTATAACACGTGTACGTATCTCTAAAATATGTGGTTGCTATTTGCTACGCACATGCCAACTTGCCGGATCTAATCCGCTCATCAGACATACCCTTAGCACCTATTTTTGGTACAAAACTCAGGATCGTACATTAACTTGACTAGATTAACGTGTACAAAAGAAGCCAACGATAACACAAACCGTCCACTAGAGGTCCACATTCAAAGTACATGTGTGGCCCACAAGATTAATTCACCAGCCTCATTTTCGCATCACAGAATCTTCTCACTGGGGCAAGCTTGATGATCGGCTTGGATTTCTCAACTTGGCACGTGTGGCTGCGAGTTGAGCAATTGCACTTGGCATTTATGTCATGTGCTGAGAAGTCATACGATACTCGACCGAGGACGTGCATTCACTCTACAAATAGGGAAGGTTGATGAATGTAGCGCCATCATCGGAGCCACTTCAATCTCTCAATTTCTACGTTTTAGAGAATGGAGTCCTCCTCACATATCAGGCCTAGGGTATTTTGGTCATTTATCCTACTCCATGCAATCTTCCTCAACTCCTCTTCACTGTCGGAGTCTACAAATGAGACCGATCGACTCGCATTGCTCGCATTCAAAGATAGTATTTCCGAAGATCCTAACGGTATCTTGAGCTCATGGAACCATTCTCTCCATTTCTGCCGATGGATGGGAGTCAGCTGCAGTCGCCGCCATCATCAAAGGGTCACTATCTTGAATCTCACGGGCCACAGCTTGGTGGGCCACTTATCACCTCACATCGGAAATCTCTCTTTCCTAAGAAGAATCAATCTCTCCAAAAACAAATTCCAAGGCGAAATCCCTCAAGAAATCGGCCGTCTGTTCCGTCTTCAGGTTCTCAACCTGACTAAAAATTCACTACAAGGAGAAATTCCATCCAATCTAAGCCACTGCTCAGAACTCCTAACCATTCACATGAAGTGGAATCAGCTCGTTGGAAAAATTCCCGCCGAGCTTGGTTCTTTGTCAAAGCTCATTTATCTTGCTGTCGCTTTCAATAATCTCAAAGGAAGCATTCCACCTTCGTTTGGGAACCTTTCCTCTCTCAATTTCCTTGATCTAGGAATTAACAATTTTGAAGGGCAAATTCCAAACCAGCTTGGTCATTTGGCAAGCGTGGCCTTTATTGAAATAGGTGGAAATCAGTTCTCAGGTACGATTCCATCATCGATTTATAATCTCTCATCTCTCCAGCTGTTCGGGGTGGCAAATAACAGGCTACGTGGAAGCATTTCACCCAACCTGGGCCTTGCCTTTCCACGGCTACGATGGCTTCTTCTAGGAGAAAACCAATTCACTGGAGCAATTCCAATTTCATTATCCAATGCTACAAGTCTCAGACTTGCTGATTTCAGCGCCAACAGTTTTAGTGGATCCGTGCCTGTGAATCTAGGAAGTCTTTCGGATCTCGACCGTTTCAATGTCGAGAGTAATCAGCTTGGAAGTAGGGAGGGTGATGACCTGAGATTCCTCACTTCACTGACCAACTGCACTAGTTTAAAAATTATAGGTGCAGGTTCTAATAATCTCTATGGTGAGTTGCCTGGCTCCATTGCTAATCTCTCAACACAGCTAACCATTCTGAGTTTGGGAGAAAATAAAATATTTGGAATTATTCCCAAGGGAATTGAGAATCTCATCAACTTGTATGCTTTGGCTCTGGGAGTGAATTCCTTGGAGGGTACTCTTCCAGATGCTATTGGGGAGCTTAACAAGTTGCAAGTCTTGAGTCTCTCTGTAAACAAATTTTCAGGTCGAATCCCACCTTCAATTGGTAATATTACTCGATTGAGCAGACTTTATTTGCTTGGAAATGATTTCCATGGAAGTATACCATCGAGTTTTGGAAATTGGGGATTTATGGAATCATTGATTATTTCTCAAAATAAATTCAATGGTACCATACTCAAACAAGTTGGCGCGGCTAAAATCGACATGTCTGGTAACTCATTCACTGGGTCTCTCCGGCTGGAAGTTGATAACTTAGAAAATATTAGGGAAATGGACGTCTCTGAGAATAAACTATCAGGTGAAATTCCGGATACGTTGGGAAAGTGTCAAAGCATGGAGTTGCTTTATATGCATGGAAACTTGTTTCAAGGAACAATTCCAGAGTCTCTAAAGAATTTAAAAGGTATCACAGTGCTAGATCTTTCGCGCAATAACTTGTCTGGGCAGATTCCAAAGTATTTCGAAGAATTTCATTTCTTAGAGTATTTGAATTTGTCATTTAATAATTTTGAGGGTGAAGTGCCCAAAGGAGGGATCTTTAGAAATGCCAGCGCAATTTCAGTTGATGGAAATAGAAAACTCTGTGGAGGTATACCAGAACTACAATTGCCAGGGTGCCCTAAGCAAGCTTCTAAGAACAGAGGAAAGCCTCTTTCTCCCAGAGTAAAATTCACAGTCATTACTGTGGTTTTATCTTCGTTTCTCCTGTCATCTATCATTGCAGCTCTTTATTGGAGAAGAAATTCTTCAAAGAGAGCTTCTTCTCCATCTTCCACAGAGAATCAGTTGTTACAAGTTTCTTATGCAGATCTCCTTCAAGCAACTGATGGGTTTTCTTCGGCTAATTTAGTTGGTGTGGGAAGTTTCGGTTCGGTATATAAAGGAGTTCTAGAATGCTTTGAAACACTTGTTGCAGTGAAGGTACTCAACCTCCTACAGCAAGGAGCTTTTAAGAGTTTTGCAGCTGAATGTGAAGCCTTCAGAAACATCCGACATCGAAATCTTGTGAAGATCTTAACGGTTTGCTCGAGCATTGATTTTAATGGCAATGATTTCAAAGCTCTAGTGTTTGAGTATCTGCCTAATGGTAGTCTGGAGAAGTGGTTGCATCCAAATGTAGATGAACAACTTCAACTGAGGAATTTGAATCTTACGCAAAGGCTAAATATAGCCATTGATGTTGCTTTGGCATTGGATTATCTTCATCATCATTCCCAAACACCGATCGTTCATCGTGACCTAAAACCAAGCAATGTTCTTCTTGATGATGATATGGTTGCCCATGTGGGTGACTTTGGTTTATCAAGGTTCCTCAATGAAGCTGCAGAAAGTTTCTCTCAAAATCAAACTAGCACATTTGGGATCAAGGGATCAATTGGGTACATTCCTCCAGGTAAAATTTTAATTAAATATCACTTTCACCCTCTCAATCTCTAACCACTATTTTTATCTTTCTTTAAATAGTTGCCTAACATTTATATGTGACATTTTTATATGGTAGAGTATGGGATGGGCGGTAAGGCGTCCACACATGGAGATGTATATAGTTATGGGATCTTTCTCCTGGAGATGATCACTGGCAAGCGGCCAACTGATGACATGTTTAAGGACAATCAGAGCCTTCATCACTTTGCTAAGTCAGCTTTTCCCAAGCAAGTAATGGAGATCATAGATCCGACACTTCTCTTAGAAAATGCTGAAGCTACTCAAGACAGTGAAAATCATAATAATTTGAGAAATAGAATGCATGATTGCTTGGTTTCATTGGTCAGCGTTGGTGTATTGTGTTCTGCAGAATCACCAAAGGAACGAATGGAGATGAAAGACATTGTCATGGAATTGCATGCAACTAAAGACTTATATCTCAAGGTTGGAATTCACCGGCAGAGACAAAATAGGCCCTTATTGTTAGGTGAAGGTTCATCTCACCTCAGTAACTACTAAGATTACATTTGCAGTTACATTGAAGAAGATTCTGACATAAAATAAAACTGCTTGATATTTTTCTAAGTAGCTCTAGATATATATTGTTCTAGTTTTGGATCTATGGGAAATATGTTCGTTTCCTTTATTTTATCTTGTTTAAGACAGGTAGATTGTATTATAAATATCAGGAGAAGAAATACTTCTCAAAATAAAGAGAATAATGGGTACCCCATCCTATTAAGTAACAGTTAGAATGTGAATGTGAATCATTGCTGTTATTGTCTAGAGGGAATAAAAGGACCGAAGTGCTACATACAGTGGGCATATGAACACCGACCACTGATTAGACGGATACGATTGTGCCATGGAGATTTGGTCCATAACCCATCCATTGAGGTGCTAACAGGATGGAGGATTGTCAATGTGGGCATTATCTAATTGTACAGTTATCTATTTCTATGTGATGGATTTGGATAGAGAAATTGACAACCGTAGACGCCACCTTTTACCCGGCCTCTTTTCAAAGCGCTCCCAAACTTTACTTTCCCAAAGTAAACTATTCTGTACGGACATAATATTTGCAGACGAAAATGCCCTTCATTCACGGGAAATCGGATTGCGTACTGAGTAAACTCAGTTGGCCCCACCGTGAATGTATGTAGTCTATACACGCCGTCCATCCGTTTTTCCATATAATTTAAGGCGTTGAGCCCAAAATGGAAGAATATCCAAAGATCAAGCATATCATACTACAGGAAACAGTGGGAATAATGATTTCCACCGTTGAAACCTTGTTACGCCCCACGGTGATGTTTATTTGTCATCCAAACTGTTCAAACAATCTTAAAGACATGGATGAAGGGAAAACATAAAAATAAACTTGATCCAAAACTTCTGTGGCCCTCAAGAATTTTTCAACGATAGATCTTCAATTCACATTGTTTCCTGTGGTGTGGTCCATTTGAGCGTTGAATATACTTAATTTTTTATCTAGAATTCTAAAATTATCCCATAAAAAGGATGAATCGAGTGGATAAAATACATAAATCATGATAGACCTCACAAAGTTTACTCAGTACGCTAATTGTACTGAGTAACAATCCACTTTTCATTGACAGTGGCTAAATACCTATCACTACGGTTATAATCCGTAGCAATAGTTTGTGTTCGCAAGTATTTTAGCCTGCGAATAGTGTGTCCGAACATAATCCGTAGCAATAGTTTGTGTTCGCAAGTATTTTAGCCTGCGAATAGTGTGTCCGAAGTTGCATTGACAGTGGTCAATTTCTCGTTTGAATATCCAAACCACAACTTGGGTAAATTCGTGAATGCGGGACCCACCATAATATGTGTTTTATATCTACGTTATCGATCCATTTTGCTAGTTTATTTTAATATTCAGATAAAAATTTCAGTGGACCACACAGGAAACTATGGTAATTAAATGCCCACTCAATGTTTATTTGTCATCCAACCGGTTGATAAAGTCACATGGACCTGCATGAAGGGATCGAAAATAAAGTTATTAGCTTGATCTAGAACTTTTATGGTCCTCAGGAATTTTCTAATGCTGGTCACTCAATCACCCCTATTTCCTGTGGTGCGGTCCACTAGAGATTCAGATCTGCTTAATTTTTGGGCCCATACGATAAAATCAGCCGGAAAAATGGATGGACCGCGTTGATATGAAACACCCGTGCTGTGCTGCACTGCAGCACTAGGCAATCCATGTCCCTTCATGACCGATCGAACAGTCAAAGTCAACGAGTCAACATTAGCAAGTCAAAGTCAAAAAGTCTTAGTAAGGTCGAGTCGGGAAATCCAGCATGTCCGCTCATCAGCTTGGCCACATGTTTTATATACAAAAGAAACGATCAGGTTTTTATTTTTTTATTTTATATATATATATTTTATATTATTTATTTATTATTATTATTATTATTATTTTTTTTTAGGGCTTATGAAAACGGACCACCGGATGATCAAAGGTAGAACGGAATCTAATCTTTTCTTCAGCAAAGCCTAAAATACCAAGCTTGTTCGGCCCACCATCTTTTTTGTATGTAAAATCCACCCGTATCATCAGGTTTCTATCTCTGATTCTAGGACCTGGATAAAAAATTCAACCATATAAATAACTCAGGTGGGCCACACCAAAGGGATTGATGGAAATGGGATGCCAACCATAGGTTTTTGTGTGGGACCATCATAGTGTGTATCTTTAATCAAACCCATTAATCAGCTGTGACTCATCAGGATGAAGTTTTTCTATTGGGCTGATGTTTAATTTTATACTGTCAAATAATGGTTCTCACCTGATGGGCGGAGTGGATTTATATATAAAACATGGTGTACCACAAAGCTAGAGTGTTTCAGTACACTATTCCATTCCGCTAGGAAAGATATATTACATGATTTTCGATATGAAGATATCCATGACATACCGGATAAGATCTAGTTATCATGGTGTATAAGTAGACCCATAGTTCACTGATGTTGGGCCCCATCATGAACGGACCATATCTGATATCTGATCCCAGCCATATATCTTTGGCCATTTTCGTCGACTTTGGACAAGTTGAAAGGTTAGCATTGTCTGATTGAAGAAATGTTGTCCGTCAATGGGAAGTGGGGATGGACCGATTCTGTACGTTACATTCGCAGGTGCAATCTATACAGGTGGAGCCAATGGCTCTAAGATCCCAACCGGTGCATTGGCCTTCCAAAATGGAACACATAATATCAGTGGATTGGATTATCAAGCTAGGGCCCCACTAAAAGGAACTGAAAATCGTCAGGAAGACTACATACATTCTCCGGAGCATTGCAAAACACCTGGTGATATGATCAACAAATTGATGCAGTGGTACAAATGGGCCCATGTTTTAGTGATCCAGACCGTTTGATCTTATGGGGGCCTACTATGGAAATGGAAATAAGGAAAATCACCAGAGATAGAGATTCCTAGACCTTATATCAGTATACTCTGAAGAGACAGTTAATAATAATTTTTTTTTTTTAAAAAAAACGTCGACGGCCTGAAAATGAGGACAGATAGCTGAGGGCTAGTATTTTTCCAGTCATGATCAATGGTCTAGATCAATATCCCATGGGCCCCATTTGTGTGGAAAAAGAAAGATCTTACAATGATAGTATGTTCTCAGTGTTCCCTACCAAATTGTACCATCCAATGGTGGAAACGAGCCCCTGCATTGTAGCTATGATCCAGGCCGCATTCTATGAAAACCCAATAGACAGTCGTTCATCAGATATACAGATCCCATTGTTTATTTGGGCCACACCTAATGAGAACGAGAAGATTAAACCTTTGATCATCAATCATCAGCTCAATGTAAATTTCAAGTCATGGCCCATCAAACCATCCCATCAACTCTAAGGAGAAGTAACATGGATTAGATGCCTGCTAAGTTAACTCTATCTAGTACATCTCATCAGGCAGGTCCACTTTAGATTAGGTGGGCCAGACATGGATGAAAGAGATGGATATTGAAAGAAATTGGACCAACAGACCATATCAACATACATTGGCTGGCTTCCTGATACATCTTGCTGTGTCACTAAAAAGAGTGTCCAAGCTGTTTGGGCCTGGCCCACTTTTATGGGCTTTGAAACTTTGATTTGGGCCACGTTTGATCTTTGCAAATTGCATATACTTATTGGGCCAAATCTGGGCTAAAATTCCTGACCTGATTTGTGTATTGTTGGGCTAGGCCCAGGAATGCAAGCCCAGACCCAGGGCATTGATCGTGCTCTTGATTTTGCCCATTCTCACTTGCACTTGCTGTATTTTCAGTCCAGGGAACATTCGTGATAGGGCCCTGTGTATAAACTTGCCATGTGGATTTGAATCCATACGTCAATGGCATGCAGCCTGTGTTCCAACGTTGAGGTCATCAGCACAAGTTCAGCCCATGAACCAGAGCAGTGAACGGCCCAGCCTACACATGTCCAAGTCTAGCCCATGAGCTATGGACATGTCTAAATTAGGGCTGAAAGTTGGCCGGGTTGGTGCTCAACCCAAGGTTCCTATACCTCAACCCTAACCCAACTCAACCAAACCTCAGGTTGGGAATTCTCAATCCAAGCCCAACCCAAGCGGGCTCGGTCTAGTTGGCTGGGTCGGTCGGGTAGATATATGCTAATATTTTCATTATTACATTAGTCTATTATATTTTCAATACACATCTTATTTTTTATACCTATAATTTTATTAATTATGTGTGTAGTTATTCATCATAAATAAGTTCATTTTTTATAAACAAACATGCTAAAATATAGGATAAATAATCCTTTAAAAGTCTTACGGTGTATCAAGCAATTTATTTGGGAAAGAGAAATCCGGCATATCTTGTTAGCTTGAGTAATCGGAAATGATGTGGACCAATGAAACCCAACGATATTGGAATTTCCTGTGCCTTCAATACAGACGATCCGCACTCAATTATAATTAATTTATAAGGAACTTATATATTGATCGGGTTCGGGTTGGGTTGGGCAACCCAAGACCTCAACCCGAGCCCAACCCAAGTTTTATTAGGTTGGTGTTTGTATGGCCCAAGCCTGAGATCAAACCCGAAACATCCCGCCCAAGCCCAACCCAATGTTGGGTCAATCATGTATGGGTCGGTCGGGTTGAATCCGCCCAACTTTCAGCCCTAGTGTAAATGCCTAGCATTACCTGAATTGGGCTTCAACAACCATTTTAGTCCATGAGGTTGTGGGTTTGGCTAATCTAACATGATAGAAATGTATCGGACTGCTGATCTTAGTACATACCTAACCTTAGATTTAAAGTAGTGAGCAACACAGAACATGAAATCAATCGAAGGGCATAGAGGCATCCTTTTAAGAAATCCATAGAGTTATATAACATTATAACCAAATCAAAGGACATAGTACAGGAAGACCTTCCTTAAAAAAATCAACTGTAACTATTGAATAAGGTACAAAAAAGGTAGTTTTCGACCAACCATCATATATAATGTCATGGCATCTTAAACCTCTACTTATATTAACAGATGAATGGGTGTCTTGTTCATGTATTTGAGTAGACAATGTGGTGGTAGTTAATATCTTGCTGAAAAACACGTTGAAAAAGTTATAGAAGACTTATTATGACATGATTGCTACGGAAGTAACAATCATTGATTTTATTGGTATAACAAATGTTAAAGGATTTTATGGATTGAATTAACCGTCGGAAATAAGAAAGCATTAACGGCTTTCTTTATAGTGTCGTCGCCATCTAACTATAATGCTCTCCTCCGATGAGACCGGATCCATGTGAAATTCTGTATGCCTTTATCCTTTCATCAATTCCTTATATTTTGTAATAAAGGAAATGTCGAATTGGTTTTGATTGATAATAAACCATTTCATGCAGAGTCCAACACATCAGAGGCTTACCTCTACTAAGACGATTTTGGACTTATAATTTTCACAGGTCGAGATTGATTAGGTCAACCAATTGGAGTTTTAGTATCGAAAAATATGTTGATTAAGATAAGAGATATAAGTCTAACTTTCAGTAAAGAATTAACTGCGCCGAGAACATTAGTTGTGTATCGGCCAGGTAGTCTTACATTGTCAAAAAGTTGCCATAAATATGGCCTTAAAGAAAAAGCAAAAAAGTAGCTGAAATCATCCAAAAGCTTAAGCTGTCAGAGTGGGAACTCTGCATGAGAACATACTGATAAGGGTGGAGGGACGTGTACACCATAAATAGGCCGGGCTTGATTTCCCGATCCTTGGGCTGGACCTTATTTTCTTGACCCCCCGTGGGAGAATAATATATTAGCGAGACATTTGCTACTCTCGAGATTCGAACATATGACTTCCACTTTGATACCATGGCAAACAACCATTTACTCCAAAAGCTTAAGCTGTTGGAGTGTAGTGTATCAATGTATATCAAGGGACTTTATTACTTCAACAAAGCGGACATCTAGGATCCATTGATCGAAGTTAATCTAGGAGATGACAATTGGCTGTAATCAACATACATCAGTGGTTGTTTATAATCAAAAGAACACAAGGTAATAGTCGAACTGCTATGAATATTGTTTTATGTGGGATTATCATGAAATGTCAAGCCTGAGTCGGAAGCTAGTCGCGCATCGATTGCCGATTAAAGAAGGGTTCAGACTAGTCAAGCAACCCCCACGAAGAATGACTATCAAGGTTACAACCAAATTCAAAGAAGAAGTGGAAAGACTCCTAATGGTCGGCTTCATCTAGCTGATTAGGTGATCCGAAAGTATCTCTACTATAGTTCTGGTGGTAGAAAAGAAAGCAAAATATGAATATGCATTGATTGCAGAAATCTGAATCATGCCACCATGAAGGATGACTATCCCATACTCATTGCCGAACAACTAATTGATCGGACAATAGGCCATAAGATAATACTATTCATAGATGGCCATTCAGGCTATAATCAAATTTATATTATGGGAAAAAATGTTGCAAAAATGGTTTTCTAATGTTCAAGAGATAACAATACGTTTTGCTAGAAAATAATACTGCATAATTTGGACTTAAGAATGCCAGAACAACTTATCAGATAGCCATGAATGTTATATTCTATGATATGATCAGTCATATACTAGATGTGTATATCAATAATGTAGTTATCAAATCATGTGATTTGGTTGACCACCTTGCTCATTTACATTGGTCATTTGAGTGTATGAGATTGCACAAATTGAAGAACACCCTGAAGTGTGCATTTGGTGTCTCGACAAGAAATTCCATTAAGTTTTTAGTGCATCAAAGAGGTATCGAAATAGAACGAAATAAGGCGCGGGAAATTATTGAGGCATAGTCTCCAAAGAATAAAAAGAAAGTATATAGATTTATTGGTCAAGTTAATTATCATATCGTATTTATTTTAAATTCGATAGGAAGGACTAACATTTTTCTTTTTCCATTGATTAAGCTAAAAACAGGAGAAACATTTGTATAAGAAGAATGTCACTAGCAAGATTTCAACAAAATAAATGAGTATTTAATAAAGTCGTCAGTTATGATTTGTCATGTAAAGAAAGATCTCTTTGGCTTTACATATCAGCGGCCAAAGAATCAATTGGAGTTTTGTTTGCAAAAGAGAATGACAATAAAAAAGAACTAATTGTTTAGTACCTAAGTAGATGATTGAACGATGCCAAAACTCAATATTAACAAGTAGAGAAGTTCTGTTTGTCTTTGTATTTCACATTTATTAAATTATGATACTAGTTCTTGTTCAACATTGTTCATGTAATCACCTCTACCGACGTCATTAAATATATGTTAACACAACTTATAATAAGATGTTGAATTGGAAAATGGATTATGACTTTATCAGAGTTTAGCTTTAGTTATGTTCCCTATAAAGTTGTTAAAGGACAAGTTATAGTTGATCTCATAGCATATCATCTAGTTAAAAATATATATGTTAATTCCACAAGAGATACCTGAGATATGTCATATCAACATATTATCATGGAAACTCTTTTTTTGACAATTCCAAAAATAGGTTGCCGCGAGAATAAGAGCTAGATTAGGATTTATCTAGCAAGTTGATAAATGGATACATTCGGAAATTCCGATCTCGATCCAGTGAATAGAGAATCGGTGTTTGACACGTTGGTACTAAGCTACCCATTCCTGAGGAGGTTTTGACTTCAATTAATGGATCTTATCTAGCTTCCAATATGTTCAATCAAGAGATTAATGGTTGATCAAGAAATTTTCTTCCTTATCAACTGGACAGAGCATGGCGATGATGGAAAGATCGGAAGAAGAGGTGGAATGAAAAGCAGGCCTAAGATAAAAATAAAAATTAGAATCTTCAAAATTGGATGAGAAGATTACCTCTGTGGAAGAGAAATGGAAAAGTGGCTTTAACAAAGTAATAAAGAAGAGGTTGATCATATTGCACTATGCTACTTTTAGCTAGGTCGATGATCCTGTTGTATTGGTAAGTTACAAATCTTTTTTACATATCCATCTCCAACCTTTTCCATTCGACCAGTACAACTATTGCACATTTGAAAGTCCTTAAAATTTTAAGGCAAAAAAGAGTTCATTGGAGAAAGAGTCCCAACCTCTACCAATCACTTGAGTAACGAGCGCATGATCGTTAACTGCATAGACGAACGGTCGAACTACAACCAAACATTCATTGGAGAAAGAGCCCCAACCTCTACCAGTCACTTAAGTAACGGGCGCATGATCGTTAACTGAATAGACAAACGGCAAACTACAGCCGAACACCTCTCTATCTCGATGTTAAGGATTGGTGTTCACAGTTTGAATAAAACCCAATCAATTTTGGCGCACCCATGAACCTCACATGTGTTCCACATGGTTGATTTGAGACTAACAATGACATGCACTATAAGTTCATGTTATTATCTTGTATAAGTGGTCCCATTGTTCACAGACTCAGAGCATTAGTTTGTTGGGGCCATCATAGATGCACCACATCACAAATGTAATCTCAATCATAAATCATTGGCCATTTTGGTTGAATGTAGACAATAGCTATAGTACTCACAACTGTTCATCCAAAGGCCACAAGCTGCATGGTTAGCACTGTCTCAACGAGGAGAAGTTGTCCATCGATGCATAGCTAGGATGGAGGGATATTGTACCTTACATTGGTAGGTTCAATCCATACAAGTGGGGCCAATGACTCATGTATCCTCACCAGTGCATAGGGCTAAAAGTCGGGCGTGTTGGGTTGGTGCTCAACCCTAACCCAACCCAAGGTTACTATACCTCAACCCTAACACAACCCAAGCTTGGGTTGGGAATTTTCAACCCAAGCCCGACCCAAGTCAGGGTTGGTCGGTTCGATACATGATAATATTTCATTATTACATTAGTCTATTGTATTTCAATACATGTCTTATTTTATATATATATATATATATATATATATATATATATATATATATATATATATATTTATAGTAAAGAATTTCATTTTTTTTCCTAAACAAACAAAGTAAATAGCTATTTATAGTAAAGAATTTCAATTTTTTTTTTTCTAAACAAACAAGCTAAAATATAGACAACTATTTCTTTAAAAGTCATGTTGTGTAGTACTCAATTTAGTTTGGAGAGAAAAATCCGGCATATCTTATTAGCTTTAGTCATTGAAAATGATGTGGATCAATGAGACCCAACAATACTGAAATTTCCTATGCCTCCGACGCAAACAATCCATACTCAATTATAATTTATTACTAATTTATATATTGAACAGGTTTGGGTTGGGTCAGGCAACCCACGACCTCAACCCGAGCCTGACCCAAGTTTTACTGGGGGTGGTCACGGGTGGGTGGGTTGAACCCGCCCAACTTTCAGCCTTACCAGTGCATTGCCCATCTCATCAACTTTCTTGTCCTTAGCATGTGTCGTGGAGGGAAAAAATTCAAATAAAATGTGGGCCCCTTATTATGACTTTCAGACAGTCATGATGATCCATATTTAAAAATAATTAAATAAATCGAATTTCATGGACGCATCTTCACGGATCGTTTCCCATCTGTTGGATTTTTCGCTTGACGAGCTTTCACTTTTAAAAAAATAAAAATACTGCTGCATGTATTCTCTGGTACGAAATTCGGGTTCGCACGTTCACTTGGCCGGCTTAACGTGTACGTGTGAAGGATGACACAGACTATCGACTAAAGGTCCACATTCAAAGTACTTGTGTGATCCACGGGATGAATTCACAAGCCTCATTTTTGGACCATGGAATCTGCTCGATGGGGTAAGCTTGATGACCGGCTTGGATTTCTCAACTTGGCACGTGTGGCCGCGAGTGGAGCAAGTGCACTTGGCATAAATGCCCTGCATGAGGAATCATATAATACTCGACCCGAGGATGTACTTTCACACTACAAATAGGGAAGGTTGGATGAATATTGCAGCGATCAGAGCCACCTCAAATGTTCTGTTCTCTCTCAATTTCTCTACGTGTAGAGAATAGAGTTTCCATATTTAAGTGTTAGGGTATTTTGGTCATTTACACTACTCCATGCAATCCTTCTCAACTCCGCTTCACGGTCGGAGCTTGCTAGCCCTTCATTGAGAAATGAGACCGATCGACTCGCATTGCTGGCATTCAAAGACGGTATTTCCGAAGATCCTCTGAGAGTCATGAGCTCATGGAACCCTTCTCTCCATTTCTGTCAATGGGAGGGAGTCACCTGCAGTCGCCGTCATCATCAAAGGGTCACCATCTTGAACCTCAGGGGCTACAGCTTGGTGGGTCACTTGTCACCTCACATTGGAACCTAGGCCTTGCTTTTCCACACCTGCAATGGATTACCGCAGGAACAAACCAATTCACGGGAACATTGCCAATTTCATTGTCCAATGCTTCAAGTCTTGAATTTGTTGATTTAGCTCCAACAGTTTTAGCGGACCCATGCCTATGAATCTAGGTAGTCTTTCGCGTCTCTTCCATTTCAATGTCGAGAAAAATCAGCTTGGAAACAGAGAAGGTGATGACATGAGCTTCCTCACTTCACTGACCAACTGCACCCGTCTAAAAGCTCTATGTGCAACTACTAATAATCTGGAGGGTGAATTGCCCAGCCCCATTGCTAATCTCTCGACACAGCTAAATATTCTGTTTTTAGGAGGAAACAAGATATTTGGAATTATTCCCAAAGGAATCGAGAATCTTGTCAGCTTGTATGCTCTGGATCTTGGTGGGAATTCCATGAAGGGTACTCTTCCGGACGCTCTTGGGAAGCTTAACAAGTTGCAAGCCTTCAATCTCTCTGTAAACAAATTTTCAGGACAAATCCCACCATCAATTGGCAATATCACTCGATTGAGCGCTCTATTCTTGAATGGAAATGATTTCCACGGAAACATACCGTCAAGTTTTCGAAATTGGGGATTTATGGAGCAATTGTTCATTTCTCAAAATAAATTCAATGGTACCTTACTCAAACGAGTTGGCGCAGCTAAAATCGACATGTCTCGTAACTCATTCACTGGTTCTCTCCTGCTGGGAGTTGATTACTTAGAAAATATTAGAGAAATGGACGTCTCAGAGAATAAGCTATCAGGTGAAATTCCAGATACGTAGGGAAAGTGTCAAAGCATGGAGTTGCTTTATATGCATGGCAACTTGTTTCAAGGAACCATTCCAGAGTCTCTTAAGGAATTTAAAAGGTATCATAGAGCTAGATTTTTCGCGCAATAACTTGTCTGGGCAGATTCCAAAATATTTGGAAGAATTTCATTTCTTACAGTATTTGAATTTGTCATTTAATAATTTCGAGGGTGAAGTGCCCAAAGGAGGAATTTTTAGAAATGCCAGCGCAATTTCAGTTGACGGAAATAGCAAACTCTGTGGAGGTATACCAGAACTACAATTGCCAGGGTGCCTTCAGCAAGCTTCTAAGAAAAGAGGAAAGCCTCTTGCTTCCAGAGTAAAAGTCACAGTCATTACTGTGGTTTTATCTTCGTTTCTCATTTCGTGTATCATTGTAGCTCTTTATTGGAGAAAAAATTCTCCAAAGAAAGCTTCTTCTCCATCTTCCACAGAGAATCAGTGGTTACAAGTTTCTTATGCAGATCTCCTTCAAGCAACAGATGGGTTTTCTTCAGCTAATGTAATTGGTGTGGGAAGTTTTGGTTCTGTATATAAAGGAATTCTAGAATGCTTTGAAACACTTGTTGCAGTGAAGGTACTCGACCTCCTAAAGCAAGGAGCTTTTAAGAGTTTTGCAGCTGAATGCAAAGCTTTAAGAAACATCCGACATTGAAATCCTGTCAAGATCTTAACAGTTTGCTCGAGCATTGATTTTAATGGCAATGATTTCAAAGCTCTAGTGTTCGAGTACATACCTAATGGTAGTCTGGAGAAGTGGTTGCATCCAAATGTAGACGAACAACCTCAATTGAGGAATTTGAATCTTACCTAAAGGCTAAATATAGCCATTGATGTGACTGCAGCATTAGATTATCTTCATCATCATTCCCAGACACCAATCATTCATCGTGACCTAAAGCCAAGCAGTGTTCTTCTTGATGATGATATGGTTGCCCATGTGGGTGACTTTGCTTTAGCAAGGTTCCTCTCTGAAGCTGCAGAAAGTTTCTCTCAAAATCAAACTAGCACATTTGGGATTAAGGGATCTATTGGGTACATTCCTCCAGGTAAGTTTTTAAATCTTTTTTTTTTTTCTTTTTCTTTCATTCGTCTGTCTTACAAAATGATTGGTAATTTTCTACATATTAATATTGTATATGGTGAAGCCTGTGATGAATGAAATGCTTGAAAAGTGATCTAATCAATGGATACTTCTATATGCATTAATACATTCTCCATATATAAGACTAAAAGCAATAATAACATAAATAAACTCTTAATAGGGAAGAAAGCCAAAAAGATGGAAGAATCTGACAACTGTGATTTTAGCTTAGTGATGATAGGCTACAGTCAGTTGCAAATTGAAAGGATGGATTTCTCTCTTGGGAGTTGGGACCTTTCACATATGATTGGACATATAGAAGACCCCACTCAGGGAAGACACATGTGAATGAAGATTGGAGAAAGAAGACCGAGGGCCCAAACTTTCCCGTACTTATGTTATTTGCGCGTTTTTGACTTAATTAGGGGTCTTTTAGTAAATTTATGTCTTTATTTGCTTATTTTAGGGGTATTTTAGTAATTTTATGTCTTTATTTGCTTATGTAAGTGGGCTAAAGCCCTAAACTCGAATTTTAACTATTGATTAATGAAAAGAAAACCCTTTGGTTGCCTCCTTCCTCTCTTCTCTCTAATGGTGCTTCTTCTCTCCCCTTGATCTTCTTCTTCTAATTTCTTCTTGTGCCCCTCCAACTTCTTCAAGGTAATAATTTTCTTCCTTTTATTTTCCAGTTTTGGCTAATCCTTCTTCGATCAAAATCTTGAGAACCGATCTAAACCCTAAACCCCCAAATTCTCAAATCCCTAATCCGAGAAACTTCTTGGTTCTTCGGACTAGTGATCTTCATTGATCGATTGGGTGTGACCATGCAAGATCGGGAGGTTCATCCCTCGCCAGATCTAACCTAAGTAGTAATTGAATTCCATAATCCATGGTTGTAGTGATGGCTCGCTCCATTGCATGTCTCCTTTATGATTTTCTCAGTTATGATGATTACTGTTTTAATTTTAAATCATTTATTCCTTTTATTTCCGCTGTTTAATTATGTCCATGAGCATGCATCATAATTAGGGCTGTCCTGCGTCAAATTTGGTATCAAAGCCTAGGCTTGCATGGTTTTTGTCTAGATCGAGTTATCAAATTAGGGTTTTGATTTTTAGGTTTAACTTAGGAAAGTTTCAGGTTTAAAAAGTTTTCAATTTTAGAAACTTTCTAATTTTAGAAAGTTCCTAATCTGGAAAATTTTCAGATTTGAGTTGTTTCTTGTTTCAACTTAATTATGTCAGTTCATAGTAGTTTTGCATTCATCACATTCATCTTGAAAGTCATAACACCTAGTAGTCTTCATTGTATGCCTACGAGAAGAGGTAGAGGTTTCGGACTTCAACCTACCATGAATAACGAGCAGTTATTTGAGCAACTTGCTTAATTGATACAAAAGATAACCGCCCTAGAAGCGGGTCAAAGGCGTGAGTTTGCCCGCCTTGAGAACCAAATTACCACTACCATGACTAAGGTGGAGCAACTAGAGGCGTCCCAAAAGGAAAACCCCGCTGTAGGGGAAGATGCGCACTCCCAAGTGGAAGGAATCATTGAAGAACGTGCTGTCACACGTGGTGGTAGTGAGGATAGAGATCGTGGTAACGGTCGTGGTGTAGTGCAAGAGGCACGAGCCACATGTGGTCATCAAGACCGCTATGATCCAGATGAGCGTGCGATGAAGAGTGTGAGAGTTGAGGCCCCGAGTTTTGATGGGCGCTTGGATCCCAAGGCGTTCCTTGACTGGGTTGCTGACATGGACCACTACTTTGAGTGGTATGGCATGTCGGAAAACCGTCAAATGCGGTTTGCTAAGATGAAGCTTGTGGGTCAAGCCAAGCTCTTCTGGACCAACACCGAGCGTAGGATAGAGAGAGTTGGTAGAGCCCCTATCACACATTGGTATGAGATGAAAGAGAAGTTGAAGGAGAAGTACCTTCCTCTCTCATACCGTCAGAAGCTCCTTGACCAATGGCAATCCTTACGCCAAGGGTCAATGCCTGCCGCTGACTACATCGCTAAATTTGAAGAGTATGTGATGCGATGTGATATCCGAGAAGACCTTCTAGTAATGCTCTCACGTTTCAAGACGGGCCTTTGTGCGGATCTTCGGCGCGAGCTTATTACTCGGCCCTTAACGGACTTAGATGAAGCATATCAAGTCGTGCAAGAGTTAGAGCAATATCTGAAGGCTCCTGTCGTTCGTCGTTTTGAGTCCCGAGACTCCAGTGCTAGATCTAGTTCCCAAGGAACTAGACCTAATATTGGTAGTCAACCTAGGGCACAGGCGACCATTCCGCCTAGGCCTAGGGAGGACAAGGGCAAAGGGGTTCTTGGTGCCGGTCCTAGTAACATGAGCCAAGTGAGGTGCTATGAGTGTGGCAACCTTGGCCACATGTCTAATCAGTGTCCTACGAAGAGCCGTGGGAGAGCCTTAGTTATAGGCGAGTCCCACGAGGGTGGAGATGACCAGGGTGATTATGAAGTTGAAGAGTATCACCCTGAAGGAGGACTTACTGATGAAGAAGAAGTGGATGGAGAAGCAACGCTTGCAGTAGTCAGGCGTGTGTTAGCTCAGTCTAGAAGTAGTGCTGACTGGCGTCGAAGCACTATCTTCTACACTATTGCCAAGTGTGGTGAAAAGAATTGTAAGGTGATAGTGGACAGTGGAAGTTGTCAGAATGTGATTTCCACTAGCACCTTAGATCGCTTAAAACTAAAATCCACACCTCATCCAGACCCGTATAAAGTTTCTTGGGTTGACAAGACATCCCTACCTGTCACCCAGCAATGTCTAGTCCTCATCGAGTTTGGGTCATACAAAGAGTCCCTGTGGTGTGATGTTTTACCTATGGATGTGGGACATGTTATCCTAGGTAGACCGTGGCTATTCGATAATGATATCACGATCTTTGGCTGTTTGAATGTGTGTACTTTTATGTATAATGGTAAAAAGATCAAACTTAATTCCATGCCACCTGAGAATACACTAGGGAAGAAGAAGGATGAGAAGGTAAGTGAGCTTAGAGAAATAGGAAAATCCAAACCTAAGTCTTTACATATAATCAGCGCAAGAGAGTTTGAAAAAGAGGCTAAGGAGGATTCTATAGTGTATGCCCTTGTGGCTAGAGAAATTACACCTGAGGTTCCATCAGAGTTGCCCCGTGAGGTGACCTCGGTCCTGAAGGAATACAGTGATGTATTTCCTGAAGACTTACCGAATGAGTTGCCACCTATGAGGGACATACAACATGCCATTGATCTTGTCCCAGGGTCTACTCTACCGAACCTTTCTCACTACAGAATGAACCCTGCAGCGCATGCAGAGTTGAAGAAGCAAGTTGATGAGCTTCGTAGAAATTGTCCTATATTTCTCAATTTATTTTTCGCATACCTTGCTCGGGACTAGCAAGATGCTGGTTGGGGGTTGTGTTGAGGGTCGAATATTGTATATCAAACCCCAGTTATTGCCAGGATTTACAAACATAGTACTGTTTATCGGCCTGATTTAATCATGTTTGTGATGTAAGGCGTATACACGAGCCTGGACTGGGAAAGGGTACTAAAAGCATGGATTTAACGATCTGAAGTTACCAAGGCAAGCGACGGATCCTAGGAGACCAAGATCGGCAGATTTGCACCCCAGGGATCCAAGAAAATCAAGAAATTGAAGCTCAAGTGGCCTGAAAAGTGTCCAGAATGCAAGATCACGGGGTTCCCACCGTCCGTTCAGCTCAAAACTTCATACATGGCCAGAGGCCCACAAATTAACAGTACATGTCGAATTTCAACCCTCACATCCCTCTGGAAGTGGTCCAACGGACAGATCAGCCCCTTTAATCGTTATGTGGGGCCCGCTTGATATCTGGATATACCTTAAAATTGGTCTAGACGATCTAAATGAGATGGAAAAATGGATGGATGGATTGGATTTTGCATATACATCAAGGTGGGGTCCATTTTATGCGAGCGGTGTACAGAGGAAGCATGCACTCGCCGTGCATCGAACAGACGGAGTCGGTCAGCAGGCGCTGACCTGACGTCCGTGTTTTAAAAGGAAACAAGGACCCCGATTCGTAGCAGGGCTTTGCAGGTGGGCCAATATCAGCATGTGTTTTTATGATCCACACCGTTCAATGTGATCAGGGGGTCAAACCGACCGCACACTGATCTACGGTCCGATTTTCCAAAAGCAGTGCATGTACAGGGAGTCCAAACGTTGGTCGGATGGATGAAGAACAGAGTCAGTGGGCCGCAATAGTGGAAGTAAAAATCATCTCTTTCTGCACTGAAATTCGACTGCAAGACCATTGAACGACCCTGATCTATAAAAAGAATATCACAGGTGGGTCACGCAGAGATCAGCGCTACCCCTTGTTTTCGCGTCCGGCCGCTGGCCGATTTCTGCGATCATTGTATAGCCATGATGATGATCGTAGGAACGATCTGGACCGTCCATCGGGTAGACCATCCCAAAATGTCCCAGGGGACGTTGTTCTCTTGGAAAAAAAAGGAAAGGATTTAGCGTATGCAGCACCCGTTCTCTCGATGCGGAAGTCCTTTCGCATAGTGATTCGCAGCGACTGCCTCCTGCTGCGTAAACTGATGCGAAACCAACTCCAACTCGATTATGGACGGCAGCACAGCTCTCCAGGGCTTGCTTTACCTATAAGAAGAGGGAGATTTCGAAGGGATGGGGGGGACTGTCACCGAAGGATATTAAGGGAGCTTGGTTGGAAGGCGCCAGGGAGGCTGGAACGTGAGAGAGGGAGAGATTATTGAAGGAGCTGGACGTCAGGGAGCTGTGGAGTTTAACAGGAAACGTGGGGAGCTTGGCTTGGGTAAACGAGAAAACAGGAAGAGGAAAGGGAAGTTTTTCCTTATTTTCTTTTTCTTTTTCTTATTTTTTCTGGGCTGTTATTCTTTTCTTTCCTTATGAACCCTAAGGATTTTAGCCTAATCATGGTCGGCTAAACCTCTTAGCTAGGGCTAAGAGGTGAAGCCTGTAGCGAGATGGGAGATTCTACTTTGTGCCTTTAATTTAATATTCATAAACTGAATTTGATTTAGTTGATTATTAAAGGAATATTTTTCTTAGTCTTTAATGGTCTGTTATGACTGAAATTACAATGGGTTTGCAATGGCTTTGAGTATTTCTTTTCCCTTTTTATGTTTATGAAGTCAGGAAGCCCTGTTGTTCATCATTGTTCCATGGGCATGGTAGGATGACAGTACCCCTCCTGACCTTCATAGTATGTTGATTGGTTGGTAATTAGTTTAATTCTTTTGTTAACTCTGTCTCCTGGGCATGGTTTGGTGATGGAATCCATTCTAATTCATATATCTTTCATCTCTTTAAAATTACATCAGAAGAAGTTCAGTGTAATTTTCATGATTTTTGAAGCAGACATAAGATCTCTCTGATCTCTACAAGTGGATCTTCTGAATCCCTAGTTTCCTTCCTCTGAATTCCTTAAAGTTTTAGATAATTATTCCACAATTATTCCTTAAAATTCTATTTGGTTAGATCACATCTTAGTCTAGTTCTAGTTCTACTTGGTTTCAGATAACGTACAGGTATCAGTCCCTGTGGATTCGACCTCGGTCTTACCGAGTTTATTACTACATCACAACCCTATACTTGGGGAGTGAACAACATGTGGTGTCTAAGGAAGGATAGCAAAATTATTGTCAAGTATAGGTTCCCTATACCTAAACTTGATGATATGCTTGACATGATGGCCAGGTCCACTATATTCTCTAAGAATGACCTCAAGAGTGGATATCACCAAATTCGTATACGCCCAGGAGATGAGTGGAAGACGGCGTTTAAGATGAAAGATGGGCTGTATGAGTGGTTGGTCATGCCCTTCGGCTTGACTAACGCACCCAGTACTTTCATGCGGGTGATGACACAAGCTTTGAGGCCGTTCATGAAAAAATTCCTAGTGGTGTACTTTGACGATATTCTTATTTATAGTACCACTAAGGAATTACACCTTGAACATTTAAAGAAGGTCTGTAGTGTCCTTAGGAAGAAAAAGTTGTACGCTAATCTTAAGAAATGTGCATTCATGTCTAACCAAGTTATGTTCTTAGGATTTATAGTGTCATCTGAAGGGATGCGCGCAGACCCCTGAAAAAGTCGGGGCCATAGTTGAGTGGCCATAACCAAGGAACATTCATGAGGTGCGAAATTTTCACGGCTTAACAACTTTTTATCGGTTCATTAGGAGTTTTAGCACGATCATGACTCCCATTACCAAGTGCATGAAAAAGGAAGAGTTCGTGTGGTCTAAAGCCACCGTAAAGGCTTTTAAAGAAATTAAGGGCAAGATGGTGGAAGCTCTGTCATGCGTCTTACTGACTTTTCTAAAGTCTTTGTAGTAGCGTGCGATGCGTCTGGTGTCGGTATAGGTGGAGTGTTGAGTCAAGAAGGACACCCAGTGGCCTATTTCAGTGAGAAACTGAATGAGGCAAAACAAAAATACTCCACTTACGACAAAGAATTTTATGCGGTAGTGTAATCCCTGAGACATTGGCGACACTACCTCCTACCGCAAGAATTCGTTTTGTTTTCTGACCATGAGGCTTTGAGATATTTGCATTCTCAGAAGAAACTCAACCCAAGGCATGCCAAGTGGGTAGCGTTTCTTCAGGAATATTCGTTTGTTTTGAAACACAAGGCCGGGGTTGAAAACAAACCAGCGGATGCCCTTAGTAGGAGAGTGGCGTTGCTCAACTCCTTGAGTGTAGAGGTAGTCGGATTTGAGCAACTGAAAAATGAATACCCCATATGTCCTGATTTTGGGGGTACTTACGCGTCGCTCTCTAGTGACCAGCATATTATGGGTGAATATGTTCTTAAAGATGGCTTTCTTTTCAAGGGAGACAGACTTTGTATTCCCCGTATGTCCCTTCGTGAATTCCTCATCTGGGAGCTTCATTCAGGAGGGATAGCTGGCTATTTTGGTCGTGATAAGACCATTGCCCTCGTGGAAGATCGTTTCTATTGGCCAAGCCTCAAGCGAGATGTAGTCAAAATTATAAGGCAGTGTCGTACTTATCAACCGGCAAAGCAAAGAAAGCAAAATACCGGACTGTACACGCCATTGCCAGTGTCACATACTGTGGCAAGACATTAGTATGGACTTCGTGTTTGGGGGCTTCCTAAGACTATAAAAAGCACGATTCCGTTTTTATCGTTGTGGACCGTTTTTCTAAAATGGCGCATTTCTTCCCATGTTCGAAGACTATCGATGCGTCTCATGTTGCTTGTCTCTTTTTGATGGTGTGGTGCGTCTCCATGGGTTACCTAAAACCATAGTGTCTGATCGTGATGTTCGATTTACTAGCTATTTTTGGAAGACACTATGGCACATTATGGGAACTCGTTTGCAATTTTCTACTGCTTACCACCCACAAACAGATGGTCAAACTGAAGTGGTAAACCGTAGCCTTAGAAATCTTCTATGTTGTCTAGTGGGTGAACATGTTAAGACTTGGGACCTAATTTTACCAACTGCTGAACTTGCTTATAATGGGTCAGTTAATAGATCTACAGGGTTGAGTCCTTTTGAAATTGTAAGTGGTTATAAACCTAGAATGCCCATAGATCTCTTACCTATGTCTGTTACCCAAAGGTCTTCTGAGTCAGCCGATGCATTCGCACGCCATATTCATGATTTGCATACATATTAGACAGCGGTTAAATAAGAACAATGATGATTATAAAGTTTCAGCTGATTCTCATCGTAGAGTGCAAGAATTTCAAGAATGAGACTATGTAATGGTGCGAATAAGGCCAGAGCGATTCTCTCAAGGATCTGCAAAGAAATTACAAGCGCGTAGTGCTGGACCATTCCAGATATTACAAAAGGTTGGGTCCCGACACCCATTTACCAGGTTCCGATCCTGGGATACTACAAGGAGGGTTTCAAATCATTAGTCTGATTCATAATGAGCATAACAAAAGCATAACCCACAATCAATAAGCACAAGAACACCACTACAAAATCCACTATGATCAAAAACTTTTTAAGTACAATACGACTGAAAGAAAATAAAATACAATGTATCAAAAGAAACAGAACTCCAGAAGCTCAGCTGCACGCTCCAACTACAACGAGACTATGGCTGCGACTGCGTCCTGACGTCACCTGCACGCATCAATCGTGCATAAGCTTATGGAAAGCTTAGAGGGTGGTGTAAGTGTGTGCGCAATATAAACGTGCTCAAAATGCAAGGTCAGAGTGATGCGGAATCATGGTGATGAGCACATGAATGCAATCAGCCGTACAAGGCTATGCGGTGCAAGATATGAATGCTATCGGCCATAACACGGCCATGCGATGCAAGATGCAACTCAAGCATGCCAATCCTCAACATGTATCAGTACAGTTTTATTCTGGATAATCACCGGGTCCAATACACTCCAAATGGCACTGCCGCTCTCCTAGCCGCACAGTCCAAGTGAGCATAAGAAACCTCACTATCCGCCTGACCAATAGTCTGCCAATACCTATCCGGCACGTCGATAGCGGACCCATTCACGAGCTGGTCAAACTCAGCCTAGTATTGCCCCCTACCCTCGGGCGAGTAAGGCCACACTCCTTTCCAACCGACCACGACACAGTGGGAGACGCGGCCTCCTGGTATTCGGCCCTCATGCGCTCATATATCCACTCGGTCTCGACATTGGAGTCATCCTCTGGTACCATCGGGTTTAGGGATTTTCACCCAGGGACATCTATGGTGCCCGTATGCTAGAACCAAATATTTTCAGTATCAATCCTGCCATCCACGATGTATCTGTGGAGGCTATGGCCCTGATGTCGCTAGGGCACATAGTAACTATAATCACACAAATGCAAGTGCATGAGTCACATTATCAGTCATGCAACAGTCTGTATATACCATGCACTTATATGGGGCAACTCCGCCTATCAGGGAGCCCATAAACAGTCTGCCCAAAGGCATATGCTATGATCGGTCACTCCTCACGTCAGGCATACATATGATGCGAATGATCATGAACCATGGATCTATACTAAACATGCATATAGGGATGGGCTCTGTGTATCACAGAAATGGGCCTAGACGGCCTGCAGAGTATAAATATGAACCTATCAGTGGCCTTAAGGAGTGTGACAATGCGGACATTTAACCAACATTGTCCTTACAATGTGGACGTCAAACTAACATTGTTCCCAAGGCTTAGCCCGCCATAAAGCACCATTACACAAACCATAGGAAATCACACATTGCAATGGACTAATATACATCTCATTGGGCCTCGACCCATAGTTCTCAGATACATTAAATGGGCCATCTCCTATGGGCCTTATATAAATCAAGTGGGCCGCATTAGTGGGCCTTATGTACATTGCAATGGGTCATACTCCATGAGCCTTTGAAAACATCACAATGGGTCTCGTAACATGGCCCTTATATATATCAGAGTGGGCCTCGACATCGGGCCACCAATACGTCGAATGGGCCTAACCTCATGGGCCTTATATATATATCAAGGTGGGCCTCCCCAATGGCCAGAAATACATCAATATGACTCCACCACATGGGCCTAGGGCCCACCATAATATTTATTTGAAATCCAACCTATTCATAAGGTCACTTGGACCTTGGGTAAGGCCCACTGAAATTTTTATTTGGAATCCAACTTATTCATAAGGTCACACAGGCAAGGGAGGAGGGGAACAACAATTTTCAGCTTGATCTGAAACTTCTGTGGACCCAAAAAGGGTTTCAATGGTAGAGTTCAATTCACACTGTTTCTTGTGATGTGGGCCGCCCGAGCGCTGGATTGGCCTGATTTTTGAGGGGGGTCCATATCAAATAATGGCCCACCAAATGGACGATGTGGATACAAAATATACATCATGGTGGGGCCCACGGATGGAGCCGTGGGTCCCGGCCTCGCCCGTCACGGCAGCAGCAGCTGCTGCTGCTTTTAAATTTTTTTTTTTTATTTATTTTTTTTTTGGTTTGGGGCCCAACGAGATGTGATTCACAATCCAGCCCGTCCATTATGTGTGTCCCACTTGACTGAGGGTACAGACCAAGTTTAAGCAACATCCAAAACTCAGGTGGGCCCTGCCAAATGATTTTATATGTTTTAGTATGTCTTCACATGATTTTCAATGATGTGGCCCACCGGAGTTCCATATACAGTTGAATTCTGGGGTGGATGGTTGAAATATGGGGACCCATCAAATGCACGGTGTTGATGGCCGAGATGCACCAAGGTGGGACCACAGCTGGGGGGGCCGTGAGCCCAGGCCGTCCGTCCGTCAGACGGTCTGGCGCAGCCGCAGGCAGCGCGCCTGCGTCTTTTTTTTTTTTTTTAAAATTTTTTTTTATGCGGATTTTTATAGACGGGGCCCACATCCGCAAGATCCACTCCAGCCATGGGTCCCTATGGCTTGATACAAGCCCATAGAGTCCAATATCGGGGTATTTTTGATATGCAGGAGCCTTAGGGAGTAAACCGAAAGTAGGAACACTGTTTCCTATGGTACGGCCCGCCAGAAAATGGGATCAACTTCATTTTTCGGCTCAACGCCTAAAATGAGTTGAGAAACAATATGGACGGCTCGGATCTTACATATACATCATGGTGGGGCCTGCATGAGTGGCCCACCACTCCCTTTCCCTTTTTTTTTTTTTTTTTTTTTTTTTTTAGTCCATTGTTGCAACGTCCAGCGTCCAGGGACGCTGTACGGTCTGTATATATTCATAAAAATGTGGTGGGTCCCACGTGAATGTGGCCCACCAATATATATATATATACAGATACATTTAATATTTATCTTATATTGTATATATATATAAGTACTTATTATATTATATATCATATACATAAGTATATAAAATATAACATACATATATATATATATACCTATAAAAGATGCATCGGACCCATCCCAACAATAGAGGGTGCGGATCATCACCTATAATAGAGTGGGCCACACCGTTTGATGTAGATGGACGGAGGAGATGTAACCTATTGGTGGGATCCACACCATTACAAAGAAAGAATGAGAGAGATAAAGAGAGATACACGGTGAGATAGAGGAACCCCGCCACTATGGGCCCTCTAGATTAAATCACATACATCCAAATGGGTCCCACCAACAAGTGGGCCCTAAAATTTAAATTAATGGAAAAACACCCACCTTATCTTCCTTCTCCTAGCTCCCTTGGACTCCTTAGCTCCTTACCTTCACTTTTAATGGAGATTGATGAAGGATGAATGGTTGAGATTGGAGATGAGAGGGTGGGCCACACTTGAAGTTGAGAGGGAGTGATGAATGAGTGAAATTTCTCATGGGATTTGGAAAATTTGCTAGAGAATGAGAGGGAGAGATAGAAATAATGGGTGGAGGGATGGGTGGAGTGGTGGTTGTAAGAAAGAAGTGATGAGGGGTATGGTTTAGTTTGAAATTGGTGGAGAAGAGGGATGGTTGAGGTTGAAAATGAGAAAAGAGGAATGGTGAGGTGGAAAGATGGTGGACTTTTGGAAAAAGAGGGAATGGGTGAGGTACTTTGAGGTATGGTTGCATTTATGGTTAATTAGTGGGACTAATTGTGTAGAGATTCCCTCGAAATCCGCAACGCGCGGTGTTTCTTCGGAATAAACGCTGATCGGCATCTTCTTACCTGGGTATCGGTTCGGTGCGCAAGTCACGGCGTTGGAACCGCGGCGACGACGCGATCACCAAGACATAAGTTTCGGATCGAGCCGACGTCGGTGTGCGGGACCTGGCTTAAGATCGTGCGCAAATACCGAATACGGTGCGAAGGTTGCCGGAATTTGACCGGAAGGACCGCGGAAGCTAATGAAATGGTAATGGTGCGAATAAGGCCAGAGCGATTCTTTCAAGGATCTGCAAAGAAATTACAAGCGCGTAGTGCTGGACCATTCAAGATATTACAAAAGGTTGGGTCCAACGCGTATCGGGTTGACCTTCCACCTGAAATGAGCATTAATCCAACTTTTAATGTGGAAGATCTAGTCCGTGCCCATACTCCCATTGTTGATATATCGTTCCTTTCATGGCCTTTTTCTGAGTTTGTTACCCAACCCCATCCACCCCCACCACCACCCAATACCCATAAAGAAGCAATTGAGGAAATCTTGGATGACGAGATAGTATCCACGAGAGATGGGGGTTTCCAAAGGTATCTTGTCAAGTGGAAGAACAAACCATCGTCTGAATCTACGTGGCTGTCGGGCGACGCATTGCAGGGTATTGATCCAGATCTACTCGAGCGCTACAAAAGTTTCAGCTCGTCGGAGTCGAGTTTTTCTCACCCGAGGGGAATTGATGCGAACACAAGCATATTCAAGGTGTACCAATGAAGAAAGCGCCAACCACAAGTGCCGTCCTTGTGGATAGACGACTATTGAGGAGCTGAAGACCTTTCACATGTGATTGGATATATAGAAGACCCTACTCAGGGAAGACACATGTGAAGGAAGATTGGAGAAAGAAGACCGAGCGCCCAAACTTTCCCGTACTTATGTTATTTGCGTGTTTTTGACTTAGTTAGGGGTCTTTTAGTAATTTTATGTCTTTATTTGCTTATTCTAGGGGTATTTTAGTAATTTTATGTCTTTATTTGCTTATTTAAGTGGGCTAAAGCCCTAAACTCGAATTTTAACTATTGATTAATGAAAAGCAAACCCTTTGGTTGCCTCCTTCCTCTCTTCTCTCTAATGGTGCTTCTTCTCTCCCCTTGATCTTCTTCTTCTAATTTCTTCTTGTGCCCCTCCAACTTCTTCAAGGTAATAATTTTCTTCCTTCTATTTTCCATTTTTGGCTAATCCTTCTTCGATCAAAATCTTGAGAACCGATCTAAACCCTAAACCCTCAAATTCTCAAATCCCTAATCCGAGAAACTTCTTGGTTCTTCGGACTAGTGATCTTCATTGATCGATTGGGTGTGACCATGCAAGATCGGGAGGTCTCATCCCTCGCCGGATCCAACCTAAGTAGTAATTGAATTCCATAATCCATGGTTGTAGTGATGGCCCGCTCCATTGCATGTTTCCTTTATGATTTTCTCAGTTATGATGATTACTGTTAGAATTTTAGATCATTTATTCCTTTTATTTCCGCTGTTTAATTATCTTCATGAGCATGCACCAAAAAGATGGAAGAATCTGACAACTGTGATTTTAGCTTAGTGATGATAGGCTACAGTCAGTTGCAAATTGAAAGGATGGATTTCTCTCTTGGGACCAAATGGTCCCACTTATGATCAACAAATTAGAAGGAATACCCATTAATTGTACATGACCCAAAAATATCTATGATTGGGAGATCATACAATTGAGAGTACGCAGTTTTGGGAAACCGTTCCATGGTTTGATGGGCATCAACAATTCATGGTAGACCCTCTTATCCAAGGTTATACACGATGATTAAAAGTTTTTTTTTTTTTTTTTTAACACACGCACACCCATGCATGCCGTAGTGGGATTTCACCACCTATGGGTATTGAACCCAAGACCTCGTGTTTAAACTCCTCGGAGTCTACCATTGAGGCAAGGACTGGGACCCTTACGATGATTAAATGTTGGCTAGATTGGGCCC
This sequence comes from Magnolia sinica, assembly GCF_029962835.1. Taxonomy (NCBI): domain Eukaryota; kingdom Viridiplantae; phylum Streptophyta; class Magnoliopsida; order Magnoliales; family Magnoliaceae; genus Magnolia; species Magnolia sinica. Next base: position 164,870 of record NW_026682815.1, on the reverse strand, counting down.
CACATGGATTCGGCTGTAATAAGATACATAGAATTGTTACTTAGATTATTTTTCAAGTGACGAAACAATATATATATAATTTTTTTTTAAAAAAAAAAAAAAAAGAGAGGAAAGAAAGAAAAAAGAAAGAACCAAAAGGAAAGAAAAGGGGAAGAGAGAAGAAAAAAGAGAAGAAACATACTGGATTCTTGTTCAATTTATATGATATTTTTTTAGGACTATTTGTAAAGATTGACTACACACTCATAATGTAGGGATTTAAAAAATATGTTGCGCCTAATTTCTTTGTTTCAGAAATTCTAAATTTTGGTAAAGGCTTAAATGTTAATTAATTAAATGAAATATTCCCTCTCTCTCTCTCTCTCTCTCTCTCTCTCTCTCTCTCTCTCTCTCTCTCTCTCTCTGACCGTTATTTTAATCTTTCTTTAAATAGTTGCCTAACGTTCAAATATGTGACATTTCTAAATGGTAGAGTTTGGGATGGGCGGTAAGGCGTCCATACATGGAGATGTATATAGTTATGGGATCCTTCTCCTGGAGATGATCACTGGGAAGCGGCCAACTGATGACATGTTTAAGGACAATCTGAGCCTCCATCACTTTGCAAAGTCAGCTTTTCCCAAACAAGTAATGGAGATCATAGATGCAAGACTTCTCTTAGAAGATTCTGAAGCTACTCAAGATAGCAGAAATCATAACAATTTGAGAAATAGGATGCATAATTGTTTGGTTTCATTGATCTGAGTTGGTATATCGTGTTCTGCAGAATCTCCAAGGGAGCGAATGGAGATGAGAAACATTGCCACAGAAATACATGCTATTAGAGACTCATATCTCGAAGTTGGGATTCGGCGACAGAGACAAAATGCACCTTATCTTTAGGTGATTGTTCATCTAAGATTAGATTAGTAGTTACAGTGAAGAAGATTCGGGCACAAAATAAAACTGCTTGATATTTTTCTAAGCAGCTCTACATATATATTGTTCTAGTATTGAATATCTGGGAAAGATGATTGTTTCCTTTATTTTATCTTTTTAGACAGTGTGATTGTATTATAAATATCATTAGATGAAATACATGTCAGAATAAAGAGAATATTGGGTGTTGAGACACTGAATCCTCACAAATTTTTTTATAACCCATTCCAAAAATGCCATTTTAATGTTGCCATGTACTCGCCAATGAGCTTAAGCCAACATATATATATATATATATATATATATATATATATATATATATATATATATATATATATATATATATATATATCGATCATCGTGGATTGACCTCGGTCTTCCCAAGAATGAAATAGAACCAATTATCAGGTGGACCAGTGTAGGAAACAATGGTAATTGACTATTGATTGACTATAGCATAAGATATATATATATATATATATATATATATATATGTTGGCTATAGCTCATTGGCGAGTACATGGCTACATTAAAATGGCATTATTGGAATGGGTCGAATCCCAAGGGACTGATACCTGTACGTTATCTGAAACTAAGTAGAACTAGAACTGGACTAAGATGTAATCTAAATCAAATAGAATTTAAGGAATAATTGTGGAATAATTATCGAAAACTTAAACAATTCAGGGAAGGAAAACTGGGGATTCAGAGGATCCACTTGTAGAGATCAGGGAGATCTTATGCCATCACCATGAAAATTAAACTGAACTTCTTTTAATATAGTTTTAAAGAGATGAAAGGTATATGAATTAGAATGGATTCCATCATCAAACCATGCCCAGGAGGCAAAGCAACCAACAGAATTAAACTAATTACCAACCACTCAACAATGCATGAAGGTTAGGAAGGATACCGTCATCCAACCATGCCCATGAGACGATGGTGAACAACAGGGCTTCCTGACGTCATAAACATCAAAAGGAGGGAGAAATACTCAAAGCCATCGCAGATCTATTGTAATTTCAGTCACAACAAACCATTAAAACAAACTGAAAGTATTCCTCTTAATTGAACTAAATCAACATCAATCAGTCTAGCGTAAATCAAAGGCATAGAGTCAGTCCCATCACGCCACAAGCTTCCCCTCTTAGCCCCAGCTAAGAGGTTTAGCCACACATAAACATGATTAGGCTAAATCTCAAAAAGAAAAGGAAAGAAGAAGAAGAAAACAAACAAAGAATAGGAAAAACAAACAAACTCTCTCTCCTGTGCTTCACGTCCTAACTGTTCCCCAAAACTCCCCTTTCTCCAGCTCTCCTAGGACGTTTTTATAGCTACTAGGGCCGGTGGAGAAGCTGTCGCAGCAGCTACACACGCGCAACGAAAGCTTTTTCGCAGCAAACTTCGGAGCCTTCAAACTTGCCACTTTCCTCGCTCAATTTTCAAAGAAACACCATCCCTTAGGATGTTTTTGAGTGTTCTACATGATGGACGGTTCAGATTTACCATATAATGAAAGATGGCGAGCCACAACCACCTGGAAATTCAAATTTTTGCGGATGTGTGAAAGCTTCCACACCTCTTCGCTGTCGTGATCGGTGGGCCCCACAGAGGTATTTTTAGGGAAATCCACCCCGTCCATTGGATTCAGGATGAAATTTCGGTCAAGAATGGGTGGTTTTGAACGTCCATTCACGAGGCCCAGAGAAGAAATCACGCCAAAAATTATTTTGAACGTCGCAGGACTGCCTGTTTGTGGCCTCTGTATCACGCACATGTACATGCATGGGTGTAAAATTTTAGCAAGGTTTTGTAGTATTCGAGGCCATCTACACGATGAACGGATCAGATTGGTCGGACAAGCCATGGGTGGGGCCCACAAACTTTCGCAAAATGGACTCTCGCCGGATGCGAAATAGAGACGCGAAAGCTTCCGCTATGACGTTGGTGGGGCCCACTTTAGTGTTATTTTGACACACGCTGTACATACGGGCCCATTGTGATGTATATGTAAGATCCGATCCATCCATTTGTTTTGTCACTCATTTAATGAGTTGAGCCCAAGATTGAAGCATTTTCGGATACAGGTGGGTCCTAAATCACTGATTTATGGGCTGATCTGTCCGTTGGGCCACTTCCAGAGGATCCAATGGCTGAAATTTGACATGTACGGTTAGTTGTGATTGTATTATAAATATCATAAGATGAAATACTTATCCGAATAAAGAGAATATTGGGTGTTGAGACACTGAATCCTCACAAATTTTTTTATAACCCATTCCAAAAATGCCATTTTAATGTTGCCATGTACTCGCCAATGAGCTTAAGCCAACATATATATATATATATATATATATATATCTTATGCTATAGTCAATCAATAGTCAATTACCATTGTTTCCTACACTGGTCCACCTGATAATTGGTTCTATTTCATTCTTTTGATAATCTCCTTAAATGATATGGAAAATTGGATGGACGACATGGATACATGGTACATACATCAAGGTGGGCCGCATAGTAAGGGCCACATCGTGTTGGGTGAGTCCAGGGTCTCACCTAATCTGCTCCCCACTGTTTACACGGTCTGACACACGCTACCTCGGTGGTATGTTGACAAGTTTTGTAAGCCCAAACATGCTGTGTGTTATATCCACATCATCTATCCATTTGGCAAGATCATTTCATGGCATAAGCCCGTAAATGATGTGGATCTAAAGCTCAAGTGGACTACAGGTTAGATGCCAAATAAACATCATGGTGGACTATAGGAAGGTTTCAACGGTCTGCGTCATTGTCCTATTGCTTTCTGTGGCGTGGTCTACTTGAGCTTTGGATATGGCTTATGTTTTTGAGCTCATGCCCTAAAATGAGCCCATAAAATAGATGGACAGCGTGGATGCAACACCTATATTTTAGAGGGACTCACAGAATATGGTGACGTGAACACATCACTGACATCGGTGGTCTGTGGATCGCTTCCAGGCCAAAGAGACCTTCAGCCCCACTCTTCTGCATACCTTTTTCTTAAATCTTAAGCCCCATCTCTTTTTTAACATGAGTCAGAAAAGTCCTTGTCATCAACGATATTTCGGGCCCACATAAGAGCTCTCGGACGGCCATTATGACTCGTTTAAGCAAAAGTCCGTGGACACATCCCTACGGATCATTCCAGTTGGAATTCTCTGTTGGAAGGTGCATCAACGAGCCACATGGCAGCCTTTCATATCACACGTAATACACTGAAAATTCAACGTCAAAGGTAATATTAGGCCAATAGTATAAGGCTGAAAAACATCTTTATTATAAGAAAGAATTTTGAGTTAATAAAGACTTTTTTTTTAAAAAGAAAACAAAGAAAAGAAAAACAGGCACCCACCTGAGAATATATTGACAAAGGAAAGATTACTGCCTGGCTATTCGGGGAGCCCACAAAGACAGGCCCACCTATCATATAGGCAAAAGGGTTGCCACCCCAAAACATACACACCACCCTAAAATGAACAACTCTACGAGGACAACAACCCCAAACCTCCGGCGCCTCCCCCAGCTGGAGACCTCGAGGCTGGAAGGCCCAAACACCGAGGGAAGGGGCCAGCACCTCCCCTCGCTTCTCACAGCTCCCAACCCCACTTGATCCAGGAAGAGAAGCCCCCTGACCGCACACAGAAGATCGGCCCTGGCGACGAACTGGGTTGAGATTTGACAGCTGCTGCCTGATCTGGCCATCCCATCCGCCCGCCCATTACCTTCCCTAAGGATGTGGGCGAATTTGACCTGGCCCAGCGGAGTTACTAATGACCTTCAATACTATATATTTCTTGCAAAATCGTAAGGGTTTTGTCTTTTCCTAATGAATTTCTAGTACTCGAACAGTGTTTGAAATGATCAAACATTGGTTGTCTACTTTCGTTTCTAAAAAGTGGTGGGTCTAATATTGTGGGTCCGCCTATGTGGGGTGTGTACGGCATCCTATAAGAAAAGGAGGTGACGGAAATGTATAGCCTAATAAATCACCAATTGAGATGTCCTTAAAGGAAGCTGATTGCTTGCAATATCCCCTAATGTGGGGCCCACCGTGATGTATGTGTTTTATCCATGCCATTCATCCTTGATCATTTTTAGGCTCCAGCAGATCCAAAGCTTAAGCAAACCACACAAAAGGAAACAGTGGTGGTTGAATGTCCACTATTAGAAATTTCTTGGAGCCATAAAAGTTTTGGATCAAACTGATATTTGTGCTTTCACCTTGGTTCAGTTACATGCGTGAACTTATGAATATGTTAGATGGCGAATAAGCATTATGGTAGGCTGTAAGAAGTTTTGAATGATGGACGTTTAATTGTCACTATTTCCCGTGATACGGTCATTGAGAGATTTGTTATCTGTTTATTTTTGAGGTAAAGCCCTCAAATGAGCTGAAAAATCCAACGGATAGTGTGGACATACATTATGGTGGGCCCGCAATCATGTAAGTCAGTGGTTCTCTGGATACTGCACGGCCTGATCACCTCGAAGCACCTTTTTTGTTGTCCACTTGTGCTGTGGGACTCACTCAAGATAGTACGGCCCTTACCGTGGGACCACCTTGATGTAAGTATTATGTATCCGGATGTCTATCCATTTTTCCATATCATTTTAGGGTATTATTCCAAAAAAGAAACATATCCAATTATCAGGTGGACCATGTGATAAGAAGCAGTGGTGATTGACCATTAATGGGCCACAAAAGTTTTGAATCAAGCTAATATTTATTTTTTCCCTTCATCCAGGCTTATTTGACCTATTCAACAGATTGGATGGTAAATAAACAGCATCGAGACATTAAAGTGTGCCCTAAGAAGTTTTTAATAATAGGACAGTCAATCACCACTGTTTCTTATAGTATGGTTCAATTGTTAATTTGATCTACTGCAATTTTTGAGATAACACTCTAAGATGATCTAGAAAAACGGATGGATAGCTTGAATACATGATACAGACATCTAAGGTGGGCCCCACGGTAAGTGCCTCACCGTATTGGGTGAGGCCGGGGTCTCACCTGATCCGCTCTCGTTTATATATATATATATATATATATATATATATATATATTAATAATATGTGTGGGCACTTTGTTATGGTTATCTGACGGTAATGACGATCCATGTTATTTTCCAAGACGTCTTGACGTGCTTTAACAACCTCTCCTTGCGTTTGCGATTTCAGATCACGGAATGGAGGTCTACATTCAAAGTAATTGTGTGGCCCACAAATCATTCAACCTCCTCATTTTCAGATCACGAAATCTGTTTTCTGGGACAAGCGTGATAAGCGGCTTGGATTTCACAACTTGGTACGTGTGGCTGACAGTGCAGCACGTGTACGTGGCATTTCTCTCACAGCAAATGCACCGTGACGAGGAATCATATCATACTCGACCCGAGGCTGTGCGTTCTCAGTACAAATAGGGAGGGTTGGATGAATGTAGCGATAAGAACCACCCCAAGCGTTTTATTCTCTCTCAATCTATACGTCTAGAGAATGGAGTTACCATATCTGAGTGTTAGGGTATTTTGGTCATTTACCCTACTCCATGCAATCCTTCTCAACTCCTTTTCACAGTCGATGTCTACAACGGCTTTATTGAGAAATGAGACAGATCGACTAGCATTGCTCGCATTCAAAGACGGTATTTTGGTAGATCCTCTCGGAATCTTGAGCTCATGGAACCATTCTCTCCATTTCTGTCAATGGGAGGGAATCACCTGCAGTCCCCGTCATCAAAGGGTCGCCATCTTAAAACTCAGGGGCCACAGCTTGGTGGGCCACTTGTCACCTCACATTGGAAATCTCTCTTTCCTGAGAAGAATCGATCTCTCCACCAACAAATTCCAAGGCCAAATCCCTCAAGAAATCGGCCGTTTATTCCGTCTTCAGAATCTCAACCTAACTGAAAATTCATTCCAAGGAGAGATTCCATCCAATCTGAGCCACTGCTCAGAACTCGTAATCATTCACATCGACCGGAATCAGCTCGTTGGAGAGCTTCCTGCTGAGCTTGGCTCTTTGTCGAAGCTCATTTTCCTTTCTGTCTTGATCAATAATCTCAGTGGAAGCATCCCATCTTCATTGGGGAATCTTTCCTCTCTCATGCTTCTTGATCTAGCGAGTAACAATTTGGGCGGGCAAATTCCAAACCAGCTTGATCAATTGCCAGGCATGATCTATTTTCAAATATCTGGAAATCAGTTATCAGGTACGATTCCACCATCGATGTATAATCTCTCATCCATCCAGCTCTTTAACGTGGCAATTAACCGTCTACATGGAAGCATTCCTTCCAACCTTGGCCTGGCTTTTCCACACCTGGAAGAATTTCTTATAGCAGGAAACCAATTCACTGGAACGGTACCAATTTCATTGTCCAATGCTTCAAGTCTCCAAACCGTTGATATTAGCAACAACAACTTTAGTGGACCCATGCCTGCGAATCTAGGAAGTCTTTTGGGTCTCCAGCGTTTCAATATCGAGAGAAATCAGCTTGGAAGCATGGAAGGTGATGACCTGAGCTTCCTCACTTCACTGACCAACTGCACCAATTTAAAAATCATAGCTGCTGCTACTAATAATCTCTATGGTGAGTTGCCTGGCTCCATTGCTAATCTCTCGACAGGGCTAAATATGCTGAGTTTAGGAAGAAACAAGATATTTGGAATCATTCCCAAGGGAATTGGGAATCTCGTCAGCTTGTATGCTTTGTTTCTGCATGAGAACTCCTTGAAGGGTACTCTTCCAGATGCTATTGGGAAGCTTAGCAAGTTGCAAGCCTTGAGTCTCCAAACAAATAAATTTTCAGGGAAAATCCCACCTTCAATTGGCAACATCAGTCGATTGAGCGTTCTTGAGTTGAACAAAAATGATTTCCATGGAAGCATACCATCAAGTTTTGGAAATTGGGGATTTATGGAAAGAATGTTCATTGATGAAAATAAACTCACTGGTGCCATACTGAAACAAGTCGGTGCAATTGAAATCAACCTGTCTCGTAATTCATTTACTGGGTCTCTCCTGCTGGAAGTTGATAACTTGGTAAACATTCAGGGAATTGATATCTCAGAGAACAAACTATCAGGTGAAATTCCAGATACATTGGGAAATTGTCAAAGCCTGGAGTTGCTCTATATGAATGGCAACTTGCTTCAAGGAACCATTCCGGAGTCTTTAAGGACATTGAAATCTATCCAAAGGCTAGATCTTTCGCGCAATAACTTTAATGGGCAGATTCCAAAGTATTTTGAAGAACTTCTTTTCTTGCAGTATTTGAATTTGTCGTTTAATAATTTCGAGGGTGAAGTGCCCAAAGGAGGAATCTTTAGAAATATCGGTGCAATTTCAGTTGAAGGAAATAGCAAACTCTGTGGAGGTATACCAGAACTACAATTGCCAGGGTGCCCTAAGCAAGCTTCTAAGAAACAAGGAAAGCCTCTTGCTCCCAGAGCAAAAGTCACAGTCATTACTGTGGTTTTGTCTTTGTTTCTCCTGTCGTGTATCGTTGCAGCTCTTTATTGGAGAAGAAATTCTCAAAAGAAAGCTTCTTCTCCATCTTCCACACACAATCAGTGGTTACAAGTTTCTTATGCAGATCTCCTTCAAGCAACAGATGGGTTTTCTTCAGCTAATTTAATTGGTGTGGGAAGTTTCGGTTCTGTATATAAAGGACTTCTAGAATGCTTTGAAACACTTGTTGCAGTGAAGGTACTCAACCTCCTACAGCAAGGAGCTTTTAAGAGTTTTGCAGCTGAATGCGAAGCTTTAAGAAACATCCGACATCGAAATCTTGTCAAGATCTTAACAGTTTGCTCAAGCATTGATTTTAATGGCAATGATTTCAAAGCTCTAGTGTTTGAGTACATGCCTAATGGTAGTCTGGAGAAGTGGTTGCATCCAAATGTAGATGAACAACCTCAATTGAGGAATTTGAATCTTACACAAAGGCTGAATATAGCCATTGATGTGGCTTTGGCATTAGATTATCTTCATCATCATTACCAAACACCAATTGTTCATCGGGACCTAAAACCAAGCAATGTTCTTCTTGATGATGACATGGTTGCCCATGTGGGTGACTTTGGTTTAGCAAGGTTCCTCTCTGAAGTTGCAGAAAGTTGCTCTCAAAATCAGACTAGCACATCTGGGATTAAGGGATCTATTGGGTATATTCCTCCAGGTAAGGATTTTAGTCCTTTATCTTTTTATTTTTATTCATTTATCTTGCAAAATGATTGGTAATTTCCATATATTAATATTATGGTGAAGCTTGTTAAGAATGATATGCATGAAAATGATCTAATTAATGGATATTTCTACATACATTACTGCATTCTTCATATATAGGACTAAATACAGTAATAACAGAATTAAACTCTTAATAGGGAAGAAAGCCAAAAGATGGAAGAATATTGTGACAAATGTGATTTTAATTTGGTGGTGATGAGCTACAGTCATTTACGAATTGAAAGGATGGATTTCTCTCTTGGGACCAAGTGGTCCCACTTGTCCCACTTACGATGAACAAAATAGAAGGAATACCTGTTGATCATACATGACTCAAAAATAACGGTGAATGTTACAATTGAGATCATGCACTTTTGTGAATGGTGGTGATTATCCCATCAAGCTGATTTAGTGGGCATCAGCAATTCATGATATACCTTCTTATCCAAGGGTAAATGATGATTAAATGTTGGCTAGATTGGCCTCACATTAATTCACACTATAATAAATAAGGTACGAAGAATTGTTACTAGATTATTTCTCAATCTGTGATAAACTGTGTGAAAACAGAGGATTCTTGTTCTATTTATAGGATATTTTCTTAGAAGGACTATTTGTTGGGACAAACCATACACTCATAATACAAAGATTGAAGAAATATGTTTAGCCAAATTCCTTATTCTCAGATATTCTAAATTTTGGGAGAGGCAGAAATGTTTATTATATAAATGAAATATTCCCTTTTTCTCCCTCTCAATATCTAACCACTATTTTTATCTTTCTTTAAATAGTTGCCTAACATTCAAACACATGACATTTGTAAATCGTAGAGCATGGGATGGGCGGTAAGGCATCCACACATGGGGATGTATACAGTTATGGGATCCTTCTGCTCGAGATGATCACCGGAAAGCGGCCAACTGATGACATGTTTAAGGACAATCAGAACCTTCATCACTTTGCAAAGTCGTCTTTTCCTGAACAAGTAATGGAGATTATAGATCCAAGACTTCTCTTAGAAGATGCTGAAGCTATTCAAGACAGTGAAAATCATAACAATTTGAGAAATAGAATGCATGATTGCTTGGTTTCATTGGTCAGCGTTGGTGTATCATGTTCTGCAGAATCGCCAAAGGAACGAATGAAGATGAGAGACGTTGTTATGGAAATGCATGCAATTAGAGACTTATATCTGGAGGTTGGGATTCACCGACAGACAAAATAGGCCCCTATTGTTAGGTGAGTGTTCATCTTACCTCATTAACTACTAAGATTAGATTAGCAGTTACATTGAAGAAGATTCCGACATAAAATAAAACTGTTTGATATTTTATTTAAGAAGCTCTAGTTATATATTGCTCTGATGTTGAATCTAGGGGAAGATGTTTTCTTCTTCTTTTTTTTCCTTTCCTTTCTTTAATCCTGTTTTAAACAGAGACTTTGTAGCTGATACAATTATTAGAATGGGTAAATAAAAGGGCCAAGGTGCTTCCCTGTCTATCATGCTTATGATGATTCCGACGGTTTAATTTAGTTACATGATTGCCACGTGTAGAAAATGAGTTTTTGTCTAAGAGCAGCAGGGTTCAAGGTGCAACTTGTTTTTTTCACGCTACGCATCGTGCAGTGTTGCCCAAAAAGAGCAAGCTGTTTTGGGCCCGGCCCACTATTTGTAGGCTTTGAATCTTTGATTTGGGCCAGTATGAGCTTTGCATATATATACTCATTTGGCCAAATCTGGGCTAAAATTCCTCCAATTAGTGTATGGTTGGGCTCAGTCCAGAAACGCATGTAGGTTCCCAATGGGTTTGAACCCATAGCTCATTGGCATCCAAGTTAAGTTCATGAGCTCAAGTCTAACCCATCAATTAGAGAAGTAAATGGCCCAACCTAAGTTGTCCAAGTTTAGACCATGAGCAACCCTAATTTGGTTTGAACAACCATTTGACTTTTAGTACATGGGGTTAAGCTCATCCCATAAACTGGCATGGCAAATGGGCCAAGCAGCTTGATTTAGGTGCTTTTGTAGCCTACATGAAGAGCAGGGCAGCCTGAATTTTTTGGTGACACAATATTCACAATTGGACCACTTGGCATCTCATCTAGGGAAATTTGTCTCTTCTTCACGTGAAAATATAACTTTTGCTCTTTTACTGAAAAGAATATCTGACATAGGGAAGAGCATGAAGGGATGAAGAGAAAGATCACCATCTTTCTCAAGTAAACAGGACCTTAAATCCACAAGACATTATGGCTCTAGAATCCATGAGAGTTAAGAAAATTTGAAAATAATTTGCAATCAGTCTTTCTTTCAGCCAAGATTATAAAGCTTTAAATAATAAAATGAAATCCTAATTAATAGTGCTAATACAAATAAATTGAAACTTTTTCTAAAATAGTAAAATTTACCAAAAATAAAAGGTTTTAACCTAACTACACAGAATGATTCATGGCATGATAAGAAGCAAACTCTAAGAAGACACCAAGTACTAAAACTCTAAGAATAAAAAGTTATGTTCGAGATGAAACTTATTAAAAATAGGAAGTTTTTTAAAAAATGGAAGACTTGAGTAGGAATGAATTGTTTTCTCATGAATTAAACAGAGGGACGTCAGTTAGCCCCAAAATGAAATTTCAGTCGAAATTCCTGTAACTCATTTCAAATCTAAAGTTATGATTGATTTACGATTGGTTCTTTGAACGGCATTTTTCTCAATCCAGAATGAATTTCTCCAATCTGGATGTGCCTAAGGCCCAATTACATCATGCCCCACATAAAGCTAGGCCCAAATCTGATGGATTACGTCCACTTCCATTTGGACTTTTTTTTTTTCAGTCCATCTAAGCAAGAAATAGGTCTGCATCTGCTCTACAACAATATCTCAGCAATGAATTTTACTAGTACTGCCATCCAAAAATACCTTACCATCTATGTTAGCATTTAGGCTGCAAATTGCAATTTTCTTTCTAAGTTGTATTCAAAAGTGACACAATTTCACATTTAGGTTGCTTGCTTAAAACCAACACAAGAAAGCATTTGCCATTTCTCCTGGATTTAACTAAATGTTTGCAATTCAACATACATGTTCTTGCAACAAAATGCAGCCTTGCGTTTGTAGGTGAACTTACAATCTTATTAGAAATTATTTTTGTATCTATGGTAGCGTATGGACTGGGCGGTGAGGCATCAACACAACATAAGGAGATGTCTACAGTTATGGAATCCTTTGTTGGAGATGTTCTCCAGAAATTAGAGGCCCACCGATGACTCATTTAAAGATCATCTGACCCTCCATCAATTAGCTAACATAACATTTCCCGAACGACTGATGGAGATTGCAGATCAGCGGTTGCTCTCAGAAGGAGAAACTATGGACATAGGAAGCAGGTGCTAGGAGCGCTTGGCAATTAAAATTAGTTTATTTTTCTTGGTGGAATTGGCAGGACCCGCAATTTGTATCTGTCTCATTTTCGAGACTATATATGCCCTACAATAAGCTGTCAAAATGGATGGATGGTGTGGATGTACACCACATACATTTTGATCGGCTCCAGGGTGAGGTTCGCTCTCACCTGGTTGGATCCTGGGTCCCAGCTAATCTGCCTCCTGTTGGCGACCCGGATCCAGCCAAGTGGGTGTGACACTGACCATGGGGCCTACCTTGATGTATATCCATGCCATCCATCCACTTTAACAATTTATTTTAGGGCCTAGTCCAAAAATAAAGTAGATAAAATAACTCCTCAGTTGAACAACACTACGTAAAATAGTGGTCGTGGGACGTCTGTCATTAAAAACTTCCCGAAGTTGACCGTAATATTTATTTTCCATCCAACCACTTGATAAAGTCATACATATATGAATAAAACGAAAACACAAATATCAGCATGATTCAAAACTTTTGTCGCCTTCAAATGGTGGGAATTCAATCCAATTGTGTGGTCCACCCGAGATTTATATCTGATTCATTTTTGGAACTATGGCCTAAAGAAAAAAAAACTGTGAAAAAGAATGGACGGCGTTGTACAAAAATCATGGTTTGCCCTACGGTCAGGAACATACTGACGTGTCTGGATCCAGTATCCAGTCGGGATGCAGCTAAACCGCTTCCCCCAGACCCAGTTCCCATCACAAAGAGCCCATGTGTGATCAAGCTATGGTTGTACATGGAGACTATGGGGAAGTCTAAATTCTCAACTGGGTTTCAATCACAGATTACTTATGTGTCAAGCTATGGTTGGATAATAAGACCTTAGATTCCAAAAATAATAATAATAATAATAATAATAATAATAATAATAATAATAATAATAATAATAATCGAAGGCAGTGACAACCTCTTTGGTCAGTACACTTCTTTTTTTATTACGTAGAACGTGCCATGGATACATTCGTAACATGATTGGACCAAAAGAAGGTGGACCGTAAATTAATCGTAACTTTTGATCTGGGTATCATTATGGGACACGCAACCTATCAATCATTACTGAAACGGGTCATCCGAGGTGAACCGACCCATAAAGTGGGTCGCATATGTCCGTTTCGCCATAAAACACACGCTTTCAGATAGAAACAATTTTTTAAGGAAAGTTACTATTTTTAGTAATTTTGAATTTTTTAATATTTTCTTATCTTTAGAGTTTTAGATTTTTCTTCTTTTTTAGAATTAACTTGTAATCATGATAGGACTCTTCTAGCTAAAGTTTATTTAGAATTTTTATTTTTAGAAATTAGGCTTTAAAAGAGTTTTATTAGAATTAAAAATTTTATTAGACTTAAAATGTTGCTATTTTTGGTAATTAGGAATTTTTTTTTCTATATTAATAGTGTAACAGTGACGCAGGGATGAACGTGATGAGGATAACTACTCCGAATCCACGGAGCTTCTCTGGACTCCTCATAGAGACTTCTCGAATCCACGAGGAAAGAAAGCAAAAAATAGAAATAAATTCTAATAAATTCGAAATTGATTAATTGATGAATAAAAACGAGTTCACAACTCTTTAAATAGGGGTACCAAGCGATGGGAAAGAAATTAGAATCAAACTACAACTCAAACTCCTAGAATCCGTGACTTACTATAAATAGTAAACTTACTATTTATAGACGGTCGTGATGTCTACTAGTGCGCATGGTTTTCGACCAAAAATAGTAAGTGTCCTATTTGGCTTCACCAAACCGTTCTCCTAATTATTCTAAGCTCTTTTCACGTTGGGCGCAACTCCTAAAGCCCGACGGATGAAGATTTATAATCAAACTAAAACTTACTATTTATAGTAAAAATGAAATTAAAACAGGGAAGCGACCGTCGATCCAGGGATTTTTCGCAATTCTGGGCTGTGCAACGTGGCATAGTGGGTTGGTTAGCTAAAGTAGCTCGTTCTACCCCAAAATCATATATTTTACGTCAGATAACTCATTTCGGATTGCAAGATACGCCCAATTTAAGGTTCGAGGGTCTGGATCACTTCTGTCATTGACCAGGCCTTTTCTGATCCATCTTGGCCATGTAACTGTCCGCGACCCACTCTACATCAAACAGGGACATACATGTCAGACAATCAATCAATTTATTACAAATTTCTAAAAATTATTCTCCTTTTTCCTTGTGGGTTTGAGGCATATCTATGAGGAGTTCAGAGAAGTTCAGTGAATTCAAAATAATTATCTCCCAGAGGAAGACGGTGCTCAACCTCAACACGTTGCGTCATTTTCACACTTGATGAAGATGGCAAGCGACTTAGAAAAGCCAGTCTAGCCAACTGTCGACATCTAATGAGAAAATTCTTCTTAAATGGATCCTCGCAATAAGAAAATTGTATATCCACTCATGTAAGCCACGTGTATGGTGGTCAGTGCTAGTTAATTCATATTCTATTTCTTAGAAATTTTACAACACTTGTATAATTATCTACACCCACCTTGTGAGAGGATTGTTCTCCTGCAAGTCCCTGGTCCTAGAATAAGCTTATTTGATAAGGGTTATGCAGGAAGCCAGTTGTAGCCTGTCCAGCAGGGTCTCTTTACGTTGAAAGTTGGACGCCACGAAAACTTGGCTAATCCAACCATTGAGTGAGCCATAGGCGAGTTTGGGGTTTTAGGTTTTGAGGAGTGGTTCATTTATTTTTATTTTTATTTTTTGGCGTGGCTCACATATAGGCTTGATTTTTTGTGCATCTGATAGTTCTGGTGGGACCCACTTAATGCTTACATTGGATGGGACATATACACCACTGTGGACCCCCAACAGGCAATAGTATATAAGTAAGCGAATAACTAATTGTACGTAAGAGAAAAACTTATAGAATGGGTTTATTTTACAAGGACCTGTGGGGGCATTTGCATCAACAAATATGTAGACCATTTTAGAACCTTTTGTACATGGTCATCCAAAGATTTTATATATATATGTGTGTGTGTGTGTGTGTGTGTGTGTGTGTGTGTGTGTGTGTGTGTGTGTGTCAACGATGCTCTGATGGACTGCACAAACTCGAACAAGACCATCCGATCAAATGTAGTTTTCAACCCTTTTACCATTCAAAGTAGGGTAAACAAGTTCAATGGTCTCATGGATCCATCATCATTCCACATATTCCAGGGAGGGATGGCTATAGCATGAGCTATACAATATGATCTCAGGATTCTCAATTTTGAGCAGATTGGTCTTAAAACCATTAAATGTAGTTGACAAGAAAGCATTCCAGTGATTTATGAAGGAGATTGGGCATAATGATGACATGGAGCAGCAAGAATTGGAATATGGTAGAGCCATCTCTCTACACATGAAAGAGTGATTTACCACTGGTGCCCGACCATATGCAGGCCCAAGCATGGGTAGTTCATGTCTCCAAAGTCACACAAGTTAGACAATCCTATTCATTTGATCAGTGGCCATTATACACTCGTTTGATTGGCGGCCATTAAACGTTATTGATGTCTTAAATATGTAAGCAACAAGGTGTCAATGCCATCTAGTAGTTGTCGATGCCATTAACAGATGTTCGATGCCATAGGAAAAATCCAGAAAATTCAATGTTTGTTGTTGGAACTTTTTGGTGTTTTACTCCATATCATCAAAGGTGTTCGATGCCATCGATAGATCATCGATGCCATCGAAGTCCCGTCGAAAGTGACATCGAGCGCATGCGCAAAATTCCGTAAGTGCTAGATTTGTTTCCTATTCCGATTGTGATACTATGTTAACAATGTTTTTGATGAGGGGATATGCAGTTCAGCGTCAGAAGACAAAATGATTTGGGTTAACACTACCTCAGGAGAGTTCAGTGTCGGATATGCCTGGCATATGTCTAGACCGCCCGGGGAAAACAAAGCATGGGCAACGTGGGTTTGGCACCCAAAACTTCCTCCAAAACTGTCGTTGCTTACTTGGAAAATTATTCTCATGGCCATTCCAGTTAACATTAGGACCCAAGCCAACGGGATTCACATGGCTTCCAAATGTGAATGTTGTCAGGACTCTATCCCGAACCAATCAAAAACCATTGACCAAGTTTTCTCCTTGGGTAACCTGGCGTCAATAATGTGGAACCACTTCCAATCCCTTCTCCAAGTCCACCCTATCCCCATTGTTTCAACTGTCGGCAGGGCCTCTATATGGTGGGCATCGGCCAAGCAATCTGACCGACCGCATATTTTAAGGGGCCTTCTTTCCATTCTAATTTTTTGGAAACTTTGGATGTCCAAAAATGAAACCAGATTCGATGATTCCACACCTTCTGCTTTAAAGTGATTGCCAGAATTCACCGATGGATCTACTAGATTGGCCCCACGCTTCCCCCAACCAAATACGCAAACATAGCTTCAGATACAGCTTTAACGGGGCTAGGAATGGTCAACGATAGCCCTTATAAGAGGTCAGTCCAGGTGGTCAGGTGGACGAATCCTAAGAGGGGCTGGATCAAGATTAATGTTGATGGGATGGCCCATGGAAATCCTGGCCTATCAGGAGGAGGCGACGTGGCTAGAGATTGCATAGGTGCTTTCTTTTTTGCCTTCACTTCAAGGTATGAATTCAGATCAAATTCTCGAGCTAAGATTAGGGCTGTTTGGGAGGGCCTGTCCCTTTGCGTGGAGTGACGCTTCTCTAAGGTGGAGGTGAAAAGTGATTCCAAGGCAGTGGTTGAATTAATCAAGGGGAAATCCTCCCCTTCATGGAACATGTGCTACTGGTGGGCAAGGATTAAACACCTCATGAGTCAGTTAGAGGTGTCCATCTCGTACACTGTCCTAGGGAAGCGAATGGGGTGGCTGATGGCTTGGCTCGTAGGGGTAGTAACGGCCAAGCCCATTCTCTGGTTATGTCCATGACAATCATCCCTCAGATGACTAAAGGGTTTTTATTTCTTAATAGAGTGGGGTCGGGAAATTTGAGGGTGGTATGATTGCTTCATTTCTGTCACGTCTAGTTTTCACGTTTAGTGTGTATTTCTCATGGTAGACGGGCCTTTCCCTTTTTATTGTGGGGTCCACCCGAAGTTCTTCCTGTAAAGCTTTCATTTTTTTAAATGAAAGATGAGATTTACACACACACACACACACACACACACACACACACACACACATATTGCAAGGAATTTATGTGCGAGCCTTCATGGAAGCCATAAGATGAGATGAGTGGCTGGGATTCAACTGCATTGAGAGAGGGAGAGTCTTTAAAAAAAAAAAACTCTCTCCTACACTCACGGAGACACTCCTGGAATTGATTTCACGCAAAAGCCTTTGGTTGGAAGATCCTGTGCAAAGATTTTGTGTGGGGCCCACTATGATGTTTGTGATAAATCCAACTCGTTTATTCGTTTTTTGAAATCATTTTAGTACATGTGACAAAAAATGAGGAGGATACAAAAATTAAATGGGGCACATGAGAGGAAACAATGAGGATTTAGTGACCACCGTTGAAACATTCATATGGCTACAAAAGTTTTGTTTCGGTTTATGTTCCTGATTTTTTCATTTCATCTCAATGAAAATGATATTATAGATGGTTTGGATGGAACATAAACATTAAGGTTGAGCCTACGAAGGTTTCAAAGGTAAGCATTCCTTTCCCCACTACTTCATCTGGTATGGCTCACTTGAATTTTGCATCCTCCTCATTTTTGGTATAATGTCCTAAAATGATATCTAAAAATGAATGGACGGGTTGGATTTCACACAAAGATCATAGTGGGCCCCACCATGATGTATGTGTTTCATCTATGCCGTCCATTTGTTTTTCCATCTAATTTAAAGGGTTGAGCCCAAAATTGAAGCATATCCAAATATCAAGTGGATCATGCCAGGGGAAAAAGCGAGGATAGTGATTTCCACCATTGAAACCTTATTAGGACCCCGTAGTGATGTTTATTTGTCATCCAACCTGTTCATAAGATCATATAGACATGGATGAACGGAAAACAAAAATATAAACTTGATCCAAAACTTATGTGGCCCCCAAGAAATTTTCAACAGTAGAAGTTCAATTCAATTGTTTCATGTGGTGTAGTCCATTTGAACATTGTATATACTTTATTTTTGGGATCAAGCCATAAAATTATTTGGGGAAAATGGATGGACAAAGAAGATAAAATACATAAATCATAGTGGACCTTACACAGTTTACTCAGTAAGCTAAGCAATCCCCTTCCGTCTAAGAGAAAAGCGGATTGGCTGGTGTACCACACACCAGCTAAATAGCTGGTGTAGATACGTATCGCGCGAAGATAAGCACCCACCCTTCTCGAGCTCCGAGTTGCACTAACAATACAAAGGAGATCAAAGTTACATGGCCCCACAATGATTTATTTATTATATCCACACCGTTCATACATTTTTCGAGATCAATTTAGACAATTAAACAAAAAAAAAAAAGAATTATATAGCGAGGACAATGATTTTCCCGGTTAAAAAATTTGTAGGGTCTACCATAACGTTTATTTTCCATCCAATCTATTAATAAGATCACAAATACATAGATGAAGAGGAAAAACAAATTTCATATTGATCAGAAACTTATGTGCCAAAAGGGTTTCAATGGTAGACGTTCAATCCCCAACTATTTTTTACGGTGAGGTCCACTTGATCTTTATATATGTCTTATCTTTCGGCTCAAGCCTTAAGACGAGCTTGCCAAATGGATGGACATTTTGGATATAACACATACCTCCTGATGGGACCCACAGAACTTGTTGATGTTAATACACCAACTATATAGCTGGTGTGTGGTACACCAGCCAATCCTCTTCCATCTAGGAGTGGGACGTGGATTATCTAATGAGAGGTTAAGTAGCTGAAGTAACGTCACCAAGTTATGTGGGTCCCACCATGATGTATGTATTATATCCACACTGTCCATCCATTTTGAGAGATCGTATAATGGCATTATCCAAAGAATGAGGTAGATCAAAAGCTCTAGTGGACCCCACCATAGAAAAAAGTGGGGAGAGTGATGCCACGGTTAAAATCATCCTAAGGCCCCACTGTACTGTTATATTTGAAATCCAATTTGTTAATTAGGTCATACAGACCCATATGAAGGGAAAAAACAAAGATCAGCTTGATCCAAAATTTTTATGGCACCCAAAAAAATTTTAATGGTTGACGTCCATTCTAAATTGTTTCTTGTAATGTGGTCCACTTGAGATTGGGATATACCCCTTTTTGGTCTCATACCATAAAATGATCTAAAAAAATGGATAGACGGCATAGATGAAATGCATACATCATAGTGGGGCCCACATAGAACCAACCACCCCATTGGCTAGTGGCGGAGGAGTAGCCGGTCCGTTTCCCAAACCCAGGGGACATAGATTTCCTGCTAAAGCCTTTCCCACAATGATCCCATGGAAGGATTCTGTGTGGGGCCCATTGTGATCTTTGTGTGAAATCCAACCCGTCCATTCGTTTTTAGATATCATTTTACGACATTATACCAAAAATGAGGAGGATCCAAAATTCAAGTGGGTCATACGAGATGAAACAGTGGGGAAAGGAATGCTTACCGTTGAAACCTTCGTAGGCTCCACCTTGGTATTTATATTTCATTCAAACCCTTTATAAGGTCATTTTCACTAAGATGAAATGAAAACACCAGGAACATAAACCAATACAAAACTTTTGTAGCCATATGAATGTTTCAACGGTGGTCACTAAATCCCCACTGTTTCCTCTCACGTGGCCCATTTAATTTTTTGATTCTCCTCATTTTTGGTCGCATGTCCTAAAATGATTTCAAAAAATGGATGGACGAGTTGGATTTATCACAAACATCATAGAGAGGCCCACACAGAATCCTTGCACAGGATTTTCCGACGAAAGGCTTTGGCCTGAAATCAATTCCAAAAGGGTCCTCGTGAGTGCAGGAGAGTCTTATTTTTAAGACTCTTCCTCTCTCAATGCGGTTGAATCCCAGCCACTCTTCTCATCTTACGGCTTACATGAAGGCTCGCACATAAATTCATTGCGGTATGGTTTGCGGGAGACCGTTACTCTCTCTCTCTCTCTCTCTCTCTCTCTCTCTCTCTCTCTATATATATATATATATATATATATATATCGTGGTATATCATGGATGTAATCAGAATTTGGGTATGTAAATAAGTGTTTTAGGCTTTCTAATTTGTTCATAAGGATTTCAAGGGCATAACTTGGGCTTGTGGAGTATATTTGAAGCTTGTTCGAATCAATAATCTCTATCTCTTGTAATTTCTGCTTTCATAATGTATTAGTCATCGTTTTGTGCATTGGTTTTTCCACGTATAAAATTTAGATTGTTTGTGTTTGAATTTGCTTGTGAGATTGGTAGTACTTTGCTTGATTCAACTCTCCGTACTTACGTGGCTCCCCAACATTAAATACATGGTGGAAAAGAAATAAAGTGAACGGTCAAATAAGAAAGGGATGAACATTTAAAAAAAGAAGAAGTAAAGATAGGCATATCTCATGGGTTTTATTTTTAAAATGTGAGCCAACAGTGGCATTGCTTGTAGGGCAGACCCTACAAATACATCACTCTACCACATGGCTTCACCATATTCCAGGACTTCGAGCTCTACTATTGTATTTCCCTCTTCAACCTCGTTCCATGGATGGAAATTTTAAAGCCATACATAAATGTGACATTGTTTATCTCTAATTACTCTGTATACGTGTTACATGTCACAACGTATATACCACATGTGCCCATGCGCTTACGTGCACATGTGCCACCATTCCCTTCAACTACCAACTACCACCATTATACCTTCAACTACCACAGTTATTTTGATTGGTTGACTTAAATGCAAGCTCTTGAAATTTTCCGTGAAAAATGCTCAACTATTCAAGGAGTGATGACGACCTATCTAAAGATAGAACGAAGTACGAGGTGGTAAGGGCCCCACAGTAACCTCTTGGTAAAGGCCCCAGCGCCGTGGGTGAGGACTGGGTCTCACCTAATCCGCTCTCAGACGCGACTTAGCTGCGCCCGAAACCAGCAACGTGGGTCGTATGCGATTTGGCTATTGATGGTGTCGGTGTTGTGGGCCCTACCATGATGTACCTGTTTTATCCAGTCCGTCTATTCATTTTTTCAGATCATTGTATGGATTGATACCAAAAATGAGGGAGATCTAAATCTCAGGTGGACTACACCATAGGAAACAGAAGTGATTGAATGCCTACCGTGAAAAACCTTGAAAGGGTCCACATTATTTTTTATTTGACATCCAACCTGTTGATTATGTCATACAGAACTGAATGAAGGAAAAAAAAAAAAAAACAAAAACAAAAACAAATATTAGCTAATCCAAAACCCCGAGAAGTTTTTAATGGTGAGCCTTAAATCAACATTGTTTCATGTGATGTGGTTTACTTGCCATTTAGATTTACTTCATTTTTTGAATCGGACCATAAGATCATGGGAAAACATAAATGGACGGCATGGATGAAACAAACAGATCATGGTAGGGGCACATAGCACCAACCATTAGCCATTGGCCAGTGGGAGGGTGATTGGCCAGTGCTAGTCGGTGTTCGTCTGTGGTGTCTTGACGCCACTAAGTTATGTGAGTCCTACCATTATGTGTGTGTTGAAATCGGATTGCCTACTGAGTTACTCAGTACATTAAGTACTTAATAAACTCAATTGGGCCTACCTTGAATGTATGTGGTCTATCCACGCCATCCATCTATCCATCCGTTTTTCCATCTAATTTAAGGGGTTGGTCTCAAAATTTAAGCATATTCAAAGATCAAGTGGATCATACCACAGGAATCAGTGGGATAATGATTTCCACCATTGAAACCTTTCTAGGCCCCACAAGAAACGTGTATCTTATTTGTCATCCGACTTGTTCATAAGATCATAAGGACATGAATGAAGGGAAAACACTAATATAAGCTTGATCCAAAACTTTTATGCCTCCAAGATTTTTTCAAGGTATACGATCCAATTCAATTTTTTCTAGTGGTACTGTGATATATTTTAACATTTGCTATGCTTAGATGTTTGGCTCATGCCCTAAAATAATCTGGTAAAATGGATGGACGGAGCAGATAAAACACATAAATCATGGTGGACCTCACAAAGTTTACTCAGTAAGCTAACTCATTTTTTAGGTATGAACCCAGCAATGATGCAGATCCAAAGCTTAAGTGACCACCGGTAGAAAGCAGTGGGAAGAGCAATTCCCACGGTTGAAAGCTTCTTATGGCCCACCGTGATGTTTGTTTACCATTCAACCTGTCCCTAACGTCACATAGACCTGGATGAAGCGGAAAAAAAATAAAATATCACATTGATCTAAAACTTCCGTGACTCCAATAAGTTTCCAATAGTTAACATTCAGTCCCCACTGCTCTCAACGGTGTGGTCCAATTGAGATTTAGATCTGTTTAAGTTTCAGGTTCAAGCTCTATAACGATTTCTCAAAATGGACTGACTGTTTGGATATAATATATACATTATGGTGGGACTCACAGAATCTAGTGACGTCAACACACTACCATGCAATCCGCTTCCGTCTACATGAGTTACGGATCCTCTGTTTGCGTCAAGTGTAGTTGTTGCAATCTAATTGGACCGTGTGATTGTGTATCGCTGACTGAGATGGACCAATCACTATACAGCAAAGGAGGAACAAAGCTGGAAAGTTGTGGTTTTGGCAAACAGAGGATCCGGACTCGAGTTACAGATACTGTAGGTGAGTACAACTCATCACTGCATTCGTGTTTTTTTCTTCTTCATCATCCCATCTCCGACAAAGGAGACCCTGGCTTGAGCAGGGGACCCTCCGATGCCAAAGTCAGGCCTGGATTCTGGGTCTAAATGTATTGAGGGGTTTTGAGAAAGAATTTTTGCTTACCTCACAAGACGATGGAGGTTCCTTTTTTATAGCTGCTGGAGTCGCACGAGGATTCTCCTCCCGATATCGTGTGCGGGATCCTCCGGTATCGCGGAGATAGGATCGTGCCCATCTCCAGCCTTCATCCGATCCCGTGAGCTTGGGTCGGGGATCTTATCCCAAGATATTCGGGATGAGGCTTTATCTTACGGCCGATCCGATAAGAAGATCGGCCCGATGCATGCTCAGATCCGTTGATGTGTCGTCCGAACCGACTTAACTTCTCCTTTGTCGTCCGAACCGACTTAACTGTCTCGGTTTAGTGAACCATGCCTCGGATCGACACATCCTTTGGCGACCCGAGGCATTAAGTCCGAGTCTCCGAACTCGTATCTTTTGTCCCCAACAAGAAGCCCCCTTACTCCGTGTGTTTCATATGACACTTAGGAGTAGCGAGCTTTGAGTCGGTTCATAACTTAGTCCGAGACAATAAGTAATCATTTAATGCATTCTATGTCGCCTTTGACGGGAGACGGTTCAGCCTCTTCGCATGCGCCGACAGCCAAATCGCTCACCCCGCCAATGAGGGTTGGATACGTAGCAAGAGCATTATTGTCGTCGGTCGACGTGCGCCACGTGTCGAGTGGGGAGTCGATGCAGGCGTCGAATCATTTTCCCATTAATTGCTTCCGCCACATGGCAATCTTATAAAATGGTGGGGGTCCCGCATTTCGAACTTCTACTGCCATTCCCGCTTTGCATTTCCTTTGGAGCTTTTTCGGTCTTTCGTCTTCTTCCTTTCCTCTTTCTTAACTGTCAGCG
The DNA here is from genome assembly GCF_029962835.1 of Magnolia sinica. Taxonomy (NCBI): domain Eukaryota; kingdom Viridiplantae; phylum Streptophyta; class Magnoliopsida; order Magnoliales; family Magnoliaceae; genus Magnolia; species Magnolia sinica. The sequence goes on along the minus strand of NW_026682815.1, from coordinate 140,552 downwards.
GCTCCTTTCGCCATTTCCGTTTTCCTTCCTCCCTCCGGTGAGTCTCCCCTTTCTCTTTATTTAGTGATAATGGCGGCTAGAGGTTCTCGAAGTCCCCAAGAGGGAGTTTCCGGAGATGAAGGCGAAGCGCAACGTTTTTGAAATGTTGCGGAATCGCCTTCCTTACTGACAGAGATAGCAGTTGATGCGAACGCTGCTTTTCTTTCTGAGAGGGTCACTGGAGCTCCGGCGGAGCGCCCTGCTTCCGTTGATCCTTCTCGTGGTGGGTCGTCTTTAATAACCCGCCCGGGAAGGCCTAATCTTCCAAGGGGCATGGAGGAAGAAGAGGAGGAGGAAGAGAAAATGTTGATTGCCGAGGGAACCTCTGGACCGGTTCCTGTTGATGAGTCGGCACACGCCGAGTCTGAAGGAGAAGGATCGGGGGATGATCTAAGCGGCCCGGTTCCTTCAGTTTTAACTGAGGCGGATTTAGACAGAATCCGAATCGGGTATCACATCCCCGAATCGGTTATCACTTATCTCCCCCGTCCGAATGACTTGCCGGAGCATCCTCTTCCGGGGCGGTCGCGATCTACCAAGTCTCGATGCAATGCGGCTTGCGTCGGCCCCTTCAGGCCATTGTCCGGAGAGTTTTATCTCTATTCGATTGCCCCGGGGCAAATAGTTCCGAATGAGTGGAGGAACTTATTCGGATGTGCGGTGTTGTGGGCCGAGATGGAACACCCACCGCTAACAGTCGAATTTCTCCACTTATACCAAGTGCGCGTGAACCCGAACTACCCCGGCTTTTATCTTCGCTGCTTGGCGGGCGGAGGCGGCTCCCTAATAATTGACCCTCCCACTTCCAATAAACATTGGAGAGAATGTTGGTTTTGGGCTTGTGGTCGCTGGGAGACGGCGGCGGGTCCTGCGAGGCTCGTGTTCCTCGGGCGTTCCAGAGAGCAGTGACTTGGGTCTTCTCTCTTGCCCTTCTTTATTTTTGTAATATTCGAGTCCGACGGGCTTGTGGCAGATATTCCGAAGAAGCGGCAGAAGCTCGGCTCCAGTGCTTCAGTTCGGATCAAAGAGTTGAGGACGTTGGATCCGGCAGATAGGTCTTGGAAGGTGCTCTTACAGCCGGAGCGTCTCCATCTCGCAGGTCTAGACTCGGCCGTCACAGGTAATCGAAAATGTATCTTCATGTGTATTGAGAGGTTTTGAGAAAGAGTTTTTTTTTTTTTTTTTTAATTTTTAGATTTGCCCGAAGCTCGACCCCATCTCAGGATTGTTCCCGAATCGGCCCCCTCGGAAATGACTGGAGCTCGTCCTCCTCTTAGGGCGGTTTCGAAGTTAAAGGCTCCTCCGCGATCAGTTCTTCTGTCGGAGCCTCGGCCGCCGAAGAGACAAAGAGTGGTGCGGAAGGAGAAGGAGCCTGCGAGTTCTTCTGCCCCTACTGTCGTCGTAATTTCTGACCCGGAAGAAAGGGTGGAAGTGACGGTGGCCGCAGCCTCGGAACCTCAGGCGGCACCCGACTCGGGACACGTTGCGACGGATGTTCCGAGACAGGAGGAAGAGACTAGGGCTGCGTCTTCCAGAGGGGAAGAAGAGACGAGGACTGCATCCTCCAGAGGGGAGGAAACGAACCAAGAAGGGCCGTCCGTCCTGCAGAAGGTGGTGTCGGGGATGGTTCCCTGGGCCTTAGCCCATGGGGGCGAAAAAGAGTTCATCAGTCTCTACAACGCTCCTTCATCGCAAACCGTCGGCCATGCAGCAAGGGTGCTTTTTGAACTCGCTCCCTGCTTGATTAAGGCCAGCAAAGAGTTATCTTCGACTCATCGGCTGCAGACTCTTCTGTCGGAAGCCGAAGGGCGACGCGAGGATGCCGAAACTCGGGTCGGCGTTCTGATAGGCGAGGCGGCCCTTGCCCGGAAAGCTGCCGAAGACGCAAAAGCAGAGGTGGCTTTCTCCAGGAGAGCCCTTGATGAAGCGCAAGCCGAGGTTACTCGGGTATTGGCTCTCCTTTCCAGAGCTGAAGAAGAGAACCGACGAGTTCTCGCAGTCCATGCTTCTTGTGCAGATGACTTGGCTCGGGCTAAGCTTGAGGCGGCGGGGCATATTCAGCAGGCCAACGAGAAGACTCGGGAGGCTGAGAAGGCTAGGGACCAAGCCGTCCAAGCTTTCCTTGAGTCAGCGGAGTTCGAGGATGAGAGGGATCGCTTGTTCCAAAGCGGATATCTGGAATGTGTCAAAGACATAAAGAAATCTTTTCCTGACCTTGATCTCTCAGAAATCGAGGGTGGAGGAGCCTCGGAATCCGAGAATCCGGACGCCGCTGCTGAAGTCACTGCTGGGGATGAGGCCGGTACATGCGAGAATGCTTCGGGTACCGTTCCTACCGGAGGATAGTAACCAGGGCCCCTTGTGTTTTTTTTTTTAAATCAATGTATTCACATGTTGTACTCGCATGTGGTTGATGAATGAAAGAAAACGCTTAGTTTTATTCATTTGACTTAGCTTTAATCTTTCTTAGTTCAGAGTCTTTAAACATTGAGTACCGAGCTAAGGATAGTAAATCTTGAGGTGCTCAGCGTTCCAAGGATGAGGCAATGATTGTCCGTTTAGATCTTCTAGCCGATACGTTCCTGGTCGGATGGTGCCCGAGACGATATAGGGTCCTTCCCAATTGGGTCCCAACGTACCCGATCCAAATTTCTTGGTATTGAAAAATACTTTTCGGAGAACCATATCTCCCATTCGAAACCTCCTGATCTTAACTCGGGTATTGTAGAACCGAGCCACTTGTCGTTGCCGTGCCTCCGTGCGCAGCCGCGCCACTTCCCTTTGTTCGTCCAGAAGGTCGAGCCCGAGTGTAAGGAGTTCTTCATTTTCTTCCGCATTGAACGAAGTGATTCGAGCCGAAGGTAATCCGATTTCAACGGGAGTGACGGCTTCCGAGCCATACGCGAGTGAAAAGGGAGTTTCTCCTGTGGCGGTTCGAGCTGTAGTTCGGTAAGCCCAAAGAATTTTCGGGAGCTCTTCGGCCCATGCTCCTTTGGCCCGGTTAAGCTTGGTCCGAAGATGTTGCTTGATAATCTTGTTAACCGCCTCAACTTGTCCGTTAGTTTGAGGATGATGAGGTGAAGAATAGACGTTTCTGATTCCGAGGTTGTCGCACATCTCGCGAAAGCTCCTATTATCAAATTGCCTTCCATTGTCTGTAATAATGGTACGGGGTACTCCGAATCGGCAGATAATGTTTTTCCATACAAACTCGGTGATCTTCTGCTCGGTTATTTTAGCTAATGGCTCTGCCTCGGCCCACTTCGTGAAATAATCCACTGCTACCACAGCAAACTTGGTCTGACCTTTTCCCATAGGGAGTGGACCTATGATGTCGACACCCCACTGTGCGAAGGGCCAGGGACCAGTCATCGGCGTCAGTGCCTCGGGGGCTTGCCTCGGAATTGCCGCGAACCGTTGACATTTGTCGCATTTTTGGACGAGCTTGCGAGCGTCGTGTTGGATAGTGGGCCAGTAATATCCCTGTCGTAGGACCTTGTGGGTGAGAGATCGCCCTCCAGAGTGGTTTCCGCAGATTCCTTCATGGATTTCACGTAATACATAGTTCGCCTCACTGGGTTTGAGGCACCGCAGCAACGGAGCGTAGTAACCTTTCTTATAGAGGGTTCCGTTGAGTATGGTGTAACGGGAGGCTCGGATCTTAACTCGTCGAGCCTCGGCACGATCTTCAGGCAGCTTTCCCTTGTCAATGTATTGGCGGATTGGATCGATCCAGGACGGTTCCGAGTCGATTGCATTGACGACCTCGCTAATTGGTTCATTTATACTCGGCTTATCGACGTATTCGACAGGGACGGACCTGGGTATATCATCTTCATCGGCGGAGGCGAGCTTTGCTAATAAATCGGCTTTGCCGTTTTCTGTACGAGGGATCCGAGTGACACGACAGAGTTGAAATCCATTGATAAGTTCTTTCGCTTTCTCCATGTATGCTCTTAGTTGGTTTTTCCGTGTCTGGTATACACCGGTAACTTGATTAACAACCAACTGAGAATCGCTGAAAACACTTAGGTGCGTGACTCCCATGCTAGCGGCTAGTCGGAGGCCGAGTAACAATGCTTCATATTCTGCTGTATTGTTCGACGCTTGGAATCCAAGTCGTAAGGCATACTGTATATAGGTATGATCGGGGGTTTCCAGCACAACCCCGGCCCCACTTGCCTTTGAGTTGGAAGAACCGTCGACAAACAGTTTCCAGGGAATAGGGCAGGGTAGGGTCGGGGGAGCGGTTGTTGTTGGAACTGCAACATCCTTTGACATATCGTTGACCGGGAGTTCGGTTGGTGGTGTTCCCTCGGCAATAAAATTAGCTACGGCTTGCCCTTTGATTGCTACCTTCGGTCTGTATTGAATGTCAAACTCACTCAGTTCGATAGCCCACTTCGTGAGTCGGCCGGAAGCTTCTGGTTTCTGCAATACCTGGCGAAGCGGAAGATCGGTCATCACGATGATGGTATGGGCATGGAAATACGGCCTGAGTCGGCGAGAGGAAGTTATTAAAGCCAAGGCCACTTTTTCCAAGCTTGGGTATCTCGTTTCTGCTGGCAATAACGCTTTGCTGACGTAGTAAACCGGCAGTTGCTTTCCTTCGGATTCTCGTATCAAAGCCGAGCTAACCGCTGCCTCGGATACTGCTAGGTAAAGGAGCAGGGACTCCCCTGATTCGGGTTTTGATAAGAGAGGTGGAGAACCGAGATATGATTTTAATTGTTGGAATGCCGCTTTACATTCTTCCGTCCAACCCATTGTTTGTCTTCCTTTCAACTGTTTGAAGAAAGGGAGACATTTATCCGTGGCCCTGGACAGGAACCGATTAAGTGCTGCGACTCGTCCAGTCAATCTTTGGATGTCCTTAATGGTTTTAGAGGATTCCATATCAATCAAAGCCTTTATCTTCTCAGGGTTTGCCTCTATTCCTCGCTGACTAACCAAGAAACCGAGGAACTTTCCAGAGCCCACCCCAAAAGCACATTTACTCGGATTCAGCTTCATCCGAAACTTCCGTAGGATGAGAAACATTTCTTCCAAATCATTCACATGATCTGCCGCGTGTATACTTTTGACGAGCATGTCGTCAATGTATACTTCCATGGTTCGGCCTATAAGCCGAGCAAAGATTTTGTTAACTAATCTTTGATAAGTTGCGCTGGCATTCTTCAGACCAAATGGCATCACTTGGTAACAATAAAGGCCTTTGTTGGTGACAAATGTAGTTTTTGATTTATCTGTTTTATGCATTGCAATTTGATTATACCCTGAATAAGCATCCATGAAGCTAAGGAGCTCATGTTCGGCGGTACTATCTACCAGCTGGTCTATCCTCGGAAGCGGAAAGCTATCCTTCGGGCAGGCTTTATTTAAGTCAGTATAGTCAATACAGACTCGCCACTTCCCGTTGGATTTCTTTACAAGCACGACATTCGCGACCCATTCTGGATAGTGTATTTCTTCTATGAAATTAGCCTGGAGGAGTTTGTTGACTTCTTCTTCAATGATGGCGTATCGTTCAGGGCCGAGCGGTCGTCGCTTCTGTCGGATCGGTCGATATGACGGATCGATGTTGAGTCGGTGAGTCATCACAGAGGGGTCGATCTTGGGCATATCTTCATGACACCAGGCAAATACGTCGGCGTACCTACGGAGCAGGGCTATCAGCTTTTCTTTCAAGGGGGACTGTAAAGACGAGCCAATTCGTACCGTCTTGGATCCATCTGTTTCGACCAAGGGGACTGAGATAAGATCTTCGACCGGCTGCCTCGTTCATGACTCTCGCCCCGAGGGTCCAATGATTCGATCGTTGATATGTTGATCGGACTTTTGTCGGCGGTTCCCTTTACAGCTATCATGTAACAACGCCTCGCATCTTGCTGGTCTCCTTTGACAATTCCTACTCCCGACTCAGTCGGGAATTTCAGTGAAAGATGGTATGTGGATACCACGGCCTGGAGGAGACTCAATGAAGGTCGGCCGAGTATTGCGTTGTATACTGAGGGTTGATCGACGACCAAGAATTCGACCATCATCGTCGTCTGATGTGGGGCACTACCAGCGGTGAGTGGTAACGAGACAATCCCTTCGGGCAGTACTTGTCCTCCGAAAAAACCGATTAACGGGGTCCGAACTGGGCGTAGCATGGACCGTTCGATCCCCATTTTGTCGAACGCCTGAGTAAACAACACGTCTGCAGATGACCCCGTATCGACGAGTATCCGGAACACTTTTCGGTTAGCGATAGTCAGGGTGACAATCAATGCGTCATCGTGGGGGTGATAGATACCTCGGGCATCTTCCTCTGTGAACGAAATGCAATATCTTTCCCTTTTCTTCTCCTTTGGTGGCCGATCTATAATCATAAGCTCGGACTTAGGCTGACTAAGTTTTCTCGCATGATTCTTTCGAGCATTGTTTGAGTCGCCCCCACCTCGCGGACCGCCGATAATTGTCCGGATTTCTTCCATAGGCTGACTCTCGGTCGGACGTCCCTCAGCTACCCCAGCTTTAACCATATGTTCTTTGAGTCGGCCGTCCTTTATGAGTCGTTCGATCTCTTCCTTTAGGTGACGACAATCACTTGTGTTATGCCCGTGATCACGGTGATAATGGCAGTATTTATCCTTGTCCCGCCGATTAGGATTACTCCTGAGCTTACTGGGCCAGTTGACAAAGCCTTCGCTTTTGATTTCCATCAATACCTGTTCCTGAGTCTTGTTCAGGGGGGTATATGTGGAAAATCTTCGATCTGGTCGTTTGCCTGACCTTCGCTCATCATGCGCTTGATCATCCTTGCGTTTCCTTCCTCCGGCCGAGTCGGCTTCCTTTTTGGCCGACTCTTTGACCAAAGTTTTAGTTTCACGCAGAATTCGCGTTTCTTCGGCGTTTGCATACTTATCCGACCGTGCCATAAATTCTGCCAGAGTATCGGGCGGAGTTTTGTCTAGAGATGCCAGGAATGGCTTATCTCTGACTCCTTGCATGAGCGCATTGAGAGTCGTTTCTTCTGAATGTTTTCGAACCTGAAGGGATTCGAAGTTGAAACGCTTGATATAATCTTTCAATAGCTCTCCCTGCTTTTGAACTATGTTGTTCAGATGTGCAGGGGGCTTCAATTTCTTTTTTCCGCCGATGAAGTTTGTGAGGAAGGTGTCGCTCAGCTCAACGAATGAGCTGATGGACTTTGGTTTCAACTGTTTGAACCACAATCGAGCTACATCGGTCAATGTAAGAGAAAAGGCCCGACACATTACCGCATCCGAGGCATCGTGGAGCTCCATATAGGTTCTGAAGCATTCGATATGCTCCGTCGGGTCGGTCTTGCCGGTGAAAGGAGTGATTTGAGGTAATCGAAACCTCTCGGGCAACCGAGCCTTCATTACCGAGTCCACAAAGGGGGACGCCTTTGCTTCGGATCTGGTCGAATACATATTCCGGCCATGCTTCATGTCCGCCATCTCTTTCGCCATTTCTTCCCGCACTTCTCTTTTAAAATTTTGAATATCGGCTTTCCAAGGTTCACTGCTCTCTGCCGTGCCTTCCATGGAAGGGCGGTTGCGCCTTCTTCGCTCTATCTCGTGTCGAAGATCGGTCGGGGGCAGGGAAGCGTTGGCCGACTGCGCTGGAGATGGTTCTGATTCGCCTTGGGGTTGGCTCGGCCGGAAAGACTGCGGCGCGGAAGGTTGAGGATCAACCGCCGCAGTCGGTACGTGCGCTGTCTCCCCTTGAGGATGCGGGAGTGGCTGCATTTGCTGCTGATACATTCGTTCCAGCATCTGCTTCATCATATTCATATCAGACCGGATTTCTTGAACCTCCTGGTCCAACCGCCCATCGTTGCGACCCCGCTGATTGTTGCTTGTTCTGGTCGCTCCTCGTTGGCGGTTGTTAGGTGGGTTCTGGGCTGCGGGGACCGCGACTGGACCGTCCTTCTAGTCCATCTTGTAGAGGGCCATGAGTTCTTCAAACCCATGCTAAACTTTTGGACTCATGCAAGCACACGTGCACGATACAGAGGCCATAAGTGGACTGCCCTGCAACGTTCAAATTGATGTTTGGGTGATTTCTTCTCTGATTCCGCGTCAATGGATGTTCAAAACTACCCATTCTTAACCGAAATTTCGTCCTGAATCCAATGGACGGGGTGGATTTCTTCGAAAACACCTCTGTGGGGCCCACCGATCACGTCAGCGCCGGACGTGCGAAAGGCTACGCACGTCCCCGAAATCGGATTTTCCAGGCAGTTGTGGCCCACCATCTTTGATCATATGGCAGATTTGAACCGTCCATCGTGTAGACCAACCAAAATACTTTCAAGAGACGCTGATTTTATAGGAATAACGCAAGGAACGCGAGAGTTATGAAGCTCCGAACTTGGCTGCGAAAAGGCTTTCGCTGCGCCTGCGATAGCTTCCCAAATCCGATTTCCACCACTCCAAAAGCTATAAAAAGAGTTCCAAACGTGGAGAAGAGGGTAGGCTTGAATAGGAGACGTCAGATAGGGAGAGAGAGAGTGAAGCAGCCTGGTTTTTTTTCTTCTTTTCCTGTATATTTCTTTTATTTTTTAAGGTTCAGCCCATTCATGTGTGGCTAAAACTCTTAGATAGGGCTAAGAGGTGAAGCCTATAGCGAGATGGGAGATACCATGTCATGCTTTTAATTTCTGAACTGAATTTGATTTTAGTTGAGTATTAAAGGAAGGTTTTCTTAGTCTTTAATGGTCTGTTGTGACTGAAATTACAAAGGGTTTGTAATGGCTTTGAATATTTCTTTTCCCTTTTGATGTTTATGACGTCAGAAAGCCCTGTTGTTCACCATCGTCTCTTGGGCATGGTTGGATGATGGTACCCTTTCTAACTTTCATGCACTATTGTTTGGTTGGTAATTAGTTTAATCCTGTTGTTTGCTTTGTCTCCTGGGCATGGTTAGATGATGGAATCCATTCTAATTCATATACCTTTCATCTTGTGAAGACTAGATCAAGTAGGTTCAGTTTGATTTCCGTGATTCTTGATACAGGCAAAAGATCTCCCTGATCCCTACAAGTGAATCCTCTGAATCCCTAGTTTCCTTCCTTTGAATTCCTTAAAGTTTTAGATAATTATTCCACAATTATTCCTTAAATTCTATTTGGTTTAGATCACATCTTAGTCTAGTTCTAGATCTGGTTATTTTCAGATAACGTACAGGTTTCAGTCCCTGTGGATTCGACCTCGGTCTTACCGAGTTTATTACTACATCACAACCCTGCACTTGGGGTGTGAACAAGTTTTTGGCGCCGTTGCCGGGGATTGACGGCTACGTTTCCTGAAGTTAACTGGTTTTAGGATTAGTTTAAGATTAGGACTTTTCTGATTTTTAGGATTTATTTTTAGAATTTTCTAATTCCAGGTTTTTCTTTAATTTTTAGAAATTTTCTATTTAAATAACTTTCTATTTTTAGATAGTTTTCCTTTTTTTAGAAACTAACCCAACTTTCTTATTTTGTAGGATTCTGAGATAGGTTTCTAAATTGGTAATTTCTCTCTTCCTTATATTTCTAGATTAGGATTCCTTTTTAGTAAGTTTCTAATTCTAACTCTTTTGGAATCTAATTTTGTTTTCTATTTTATTTTTAGAAATTTTCTATTTTAAGACTTTCTGTTTAGAAACTAACTTTTCTGTTTTATAGGCTTATTAGAAATTTCTAAATTTGGTACGCTCTTTCTAAATTTCTACTTTCTAATTTAGGAATTCTTCCTTATTTCTTTTTATTTCTATATTTCTCTTCTTAGTAATTTTATAGGCTTGCTATTCTTAGAAACTAACTTGTTTTGTTCTATTTTGCAGGATCTTAACATAGGAACTTCTCATTTGGTAACATCCTTCTAACTTCTCCTCTTACTTTATGTACTGCTATAGGAATTTTTTATTTTCTTCTAAGATTAGAATCAGAATTAAGGTTCACCATGGAAGCTTGGGTACGTGTCTATGCTGAGATGGATAAGCAGTTTTGGAGAATGCCTGAGGGTTTTGGAATTCAATGTATACATTAAGATTTTTCTCCATCGAGAACCGACATTGAGAACCGACTAGAACGTTATGCTCCATCGGCTAATAGGTCTGTATACAATCATAACTATGGGAATGAGGATTATTATCAACCATCATGTTCTCCCATGTATGATCAGTATGATTATAACTAGTGGAACCATCAAAACTAGGAAGATGAACCAACAACATGTTGTAATGATTATTCTCTTGGATACCCTACCTTTGAGAACCAACCAAAAACGATCCAAGAGAATTCATTTCAGCATAACATGGAGTGTCTTGCTGGAATTAGAAAAGCAATGGAAGCACTCAATTCGCGCCTTAATAGGATAGAGGAAGCTCGCTCATCCCAACTACAATCCAATCCAGAAATATAATGCGAGGAAAGTGATCCTCACTCGCTTTTGAAGAAATCTGAAATTTGGAATGAGGAGTTGGATTTCATTAATGAGCATACGGTTCAATTCCCCAATGAGTCGATCGCAATGACTGTTCAAAAGAATGGTGGAGATACATGGGTGTCTTTCAAATATAATGATGATGATATACTTCACTCATAGGATACACTAGATTTCAATGATGAGGGAGAGGTTGGTTTATGTGAACCTCAACCCAATCTGGGAATAGAATGCGAGGAAAGTGATCCCATCCCAAATGTGCACTGCACTGAACTAGAATATGATGAGTATTAGGATGACGATCATGAATGTGCAGCCCCAGTTCCCCTGGAATTAAATCTCAAGTTTAGTCCAGGTCAATGATCAAGAAGTACACGAAGGGAGCGGTCATAATGAGCTACTCCACTCACCTGACATGTCTGATTTAAAAGTGGATGAGTTCCTTACAACTGATCCTTCTATCTCTTGTGAGACATATTTGGATAATTCCCCCGAATTGAGTGATGATATGATTCAGGAGATGGATGAGTTACTCGATACAACTCTGAAATTTAAAACCACCTAGTTCAAGCTGCTATCTGAACTGTCAAGTTTTGACGATTCAGTTTCTTTTCAACAGAGTCCGCACATCAATACTTCGTCTACTGACCCTCTATCTGTCTATGTAGGGCTGGAGCAAGAGAGCATGCGTCCATCCACTTCAAAAGACGATGGAATCCTTGGGCTCATCATCACAGATTTCGATGCAGGAGACAAGTCACTCCCAGCTGACTTTCCCACATCTTTGAACTCATGCTTGGCATACCTTATGGATTCCAATGACCTCATGATACAAGAAAAGGTGGACTCCTTGCATGACACTATCTCGGTGGTTGTCACGGACCAAGCGAACCCTTACTCTGAAGCCCTTTCTTCCACAGATCCTGAATGTTTACCATTAAGGGAAGAGGAACTGAAAATTGAACCGAAGTCTACTCGGAATGTGTTGAGACTACATTACTTCTTGCGAAGTTTTCTAAACTTTATCTACCTGTAGTTTCTGATTCACTATGGGATACTAACGATGAAACTTCTTTTGTCACGGGTGAATCGTATATGCTATGGATACCTCAAGCACTTCAACGGAAAATTTCTTATGAGGTACATAAGTTTCTCTGGAAGGTCATGCTCCAAGGCATCCAAGCCTATTGTAAAAAGGGCTTTTGGATGATCTTGTTGAGGAACTTACTGAGAAACTTATCAAGATATTGGCCGGAAGAAGAATCTTGCGGCATGATCGAGTAGTTTTTCCTTACTTTCATAGGACTAGGGTAGATTCCTTTATGCTGTTTTAGGATAGACGGTAAACTTAGTGCTCATGGGAGCCAATCTAACTTTTCATTCCATTTCATTTTCCTAGTTAGTTAGTTCAATGTTTGTGGGTAACATTGCTGCAAACCCTCACGAGACTACAACTCGTCCACTAGGGGCAACCTAGGGGTTTAAAGGCTTGTTGCATACGCTAAATGCAATCGAGAGTACCTGCAAAAGTGGTGTAGGTAGGATTTTATCTTTATTTTTTGGTTTCTCTCTTGTTGATTTCTCTCTTGTGCTGACCCGCTCTTACGTAGATATCTTTGGAAAGCCTCTTGATTCTTTCGTCCAGGTACTATCTTTCCATCACTCCTCTTATATTTTCGTTGTCCCATGTGCATTGCATGCTTATTTCTCTTACATTGAGGACAATGTAGATTTTAAGTTGGGGTGGGAGATTAGGTTTCTTAATCAGTGTTTTCTTGGTCTTGAGCAAAAATTGTGAAAATTTTTAATTTTTCTGGAATTTCTTGTGAATTTGAAGTGATTTTAGCGGCCATCTTGGATTTAGCATTACAAGACAAGTGATGTTGGAAATTTATGACTCTTGAATTCAGCTATTTGTTAGATTTCATAGTTAAGTTTGAACTATTAATGCATGGTTAGAGGTTTTAAATATTGATTGAGTCATGATTTCATAAAACACATCTCGCTTGCACATTAAGGGTTCAATTCGATATTAAAGGATTAACTTGGTGATCACTAAGCTTGAAAGGAACCAACCTGAGAAATTAAAAGGATTGGGCGAATGGTCTACACCATAGGTTTGCTCCCTATAGGTGTAGATTCAATCCCCCATGGATGATATGTGAAAAAAGTTGGGTGTACAGTCTTCACCATAGGTTTGCTCCCTATAGGTGAGGATTCGATTCCCCTTCTTAGCGTTACTTTTAATGGAAAAATCAAAAGCTGAAAGAATGAAAAGATGATCTGTGAGGCAAGTTTTGGTTATCATGAATCTTCTTATTGGTTACCAGTGATATCCTGAAATAGAGAAGTGAATTTTAATGATGATAAGCTGAGATTACACTGTATGCCCATAGATCTCAATGATTAGAATTTTTCTAATTAATGGAATAATACTTTGAACTTGATTATGAAGTTTACCGTGCACTTGAGTCTAGGAGAAAGTAATATCCAACATTCATGAATCTGGAAATTCACATATCTGGATTATTCTACAAAAATCACTCGAGTTTATAGAAATTGTTCTGTAATTCTCAACTTACTTTTCGCATATTTTGCTCGGGACTAGCAAAATGCTGGTTGGGGGTTGTGTTGAGGGTCAAATATTGCATATCAGACCCAGTTATTGCATGGATTTACAAGCATGATACCATTTAATAACCTGATTTAATCATGTTTGTGATGCAGAGTGTATTTACAAGCATGAACTGAAAAAGGGTGCTTAAACCATGGATTTAACGCTCTGATGACACCCAAGGCAAGGGACGGACTCCAAGGGACCAAGATCGATGGAATTACACACCAGGAATCCGAGAAAATCAAGCCATTCATTTTAAAGAGGCCCGAAATTGGTGAAAAATGCAAGATCACATAGTTCTCACCATCTGATTGGCTCAAAACTTCATACATGGCCTGAGGGCCATAAATCAACCGTACATATCAAATTTCAGCCCTCGGATCACTATGGAAGTACCCCAACTGATAGATCAGCCCATAAACTGTTGATTCTGGGCCCACCTGATATCTGGAACTGTCTCAACTATGGTCTCGACGGTTTAAATAAGAGGAGGAAACAAATGGATGGATCGGATCTTGCATATACATTATAGTGGGCCCCGTATATACAGCGTGTGTACGTGAGGTACACACGTACCGAGCCGCACCAAACCACGTAAGGCGGGTCAGCGCTGCTGACCCGCTTCTTCTTCCTAAAACGGCAACTGCCGTATTGGCGCAGGAAACGGACTGACACTGGCCGTTTTGCGGACGCCAGTGGGCCCCACACATTGTCCTAGTGAATGATCCAAGCCGTCCATCTTGTAGAGGGCCATGAGTTCTTCAAACCCATGCTAAACTTTTGGACTCATGCAAGCACACGTGCACGATACAGAGGCCATAAGTGGACTGCCCTGCAATATTCAAATTGATGTTTGGGTGATTTCTTCTCTGATTCCGCGTCAATGGACGTTCAAAACTACCCATTCTTAACCGAAATTTCGTCCTGAATCCAATGGACGGGTGGATTTCTTCGAAAACACCTCTGTGGGGCCCACCGATCACGTCAGGACCGGACGTGCGAAAGGCTACGCACGTCCGCGAAATCGAATTTTCCAGGCAGTTGTGGCCCACCATCTTTGATCATATGGCAGATCTGAACTGTCCATCGTGTAGACCAGCCAAAATACTTCCAAGAGACGCTGATTTTACAGGAATAACGCAAGGAACTCAAGAGTTATGAAGCTCCGAACTTGGCTGCGAAAAGGCTTTCGCTGCGCGTGCGATAGCTTCCCAAATCCGATTTCCACCACTCCAAAAGCTATAAAAAGAGTTCCAAACGTGGAGAAGAGGGTATGCTTGAATAGGGGACGTCAGATAGGGAGAGAGAGAGTGAAGCAGCCTGGTTTTTCTTCTTCTTTTCCTTTATATTTCTTTTATTTTTTAGGATTTAGCCCATTCATGTGTGGCTAAACCTCTTAGCTAGGGCTAAGAGGTGAAGCCTGTAGCGAGATGGGAGATATTATGTCATGCTTTTAATTTCTAAACTGAATCTGATTTTAGTTGATTATTAAAGGAAGGTTTTCTTAGTCTTTAATGGTCTGTTGTGACTGAAATTACAATGGGTTTGCAATGACTTTGAATATTTCTTTTCCCTTTTGATGTATATGACGTCAGGAAGCCCTGTTGTTCACCATCGTCTCCTGGGCATGGTAGGATGATGGTACCCTTCCTAACTTGCATGCACTGTGATTGGTTGGTAATTAGTTTAATCTTGTTGTTTGCTTTGTCTCCTGGGCATGGTTAGATGATGGAATCCATTCTAATTCATATACCTTTCATCTTGTGAAGACTAGATCAAGTAGGTTCAGTTTGATTTCCGTGATTCTTGATACAGGCAAAAGATCTCCCTGATCCCTACAAGTGAATCCTCTGAATCCCTAGTTTCCTTCCTTTGAATTCCTTAAAGTTTTAGATAATTATTCCACAATTATTCCTTAAATTCTATTTGGTTTAGATCACATCTTAGTCTAGTTCTAGATCTGGTTATTTTCAGATAACGTACAGGTTTCAGTCCCTGTGGATTCGACCTCGGTCTTACCGAGTTTATTACTACATCACAACCCTGCACTTGGGGTGTGAACAAGTTTTTGGCGCCGTTGCCGGGGACTGACGGTTGCGAAAAACTCCTTGATCGACGATCGTTTCCCTTTTTGAATTTCGTTTTTACTATAAATAATTTGTTTATAACTCTTCATCCGTCGGGCTTTAGGAGTTGCGCCCAACGTGAAAAGAGCTTAGAATAATTAGGAGAACGGTTTGGTGAAGCCAAATAGGACACTTACTATTTTTGGCCAAAAAACTTGTGCACTAGTAGACATCACGACTGTCTATAAATAGTAAGTTTACTATTTATAGTAAGTCGCGGATTCTAGGAGTTTGAGTTGTAGTTTGATTCTGATTTCTTTCCCATTGCTTGGTACCCCTATTTAAAGGGTTGTGAACTCGTTTTTACTCATTCATTAATCAATTTCGAATTTATTATAATTTATTTTTATTTTCTGCTTTCTTTCCTCGTGGATTCGAGAAGTCTTTGTGAGGAGTCCAGAGAAGTTCCGTGGATTCGGAATAGTTATCCTCTTGAGGAAGACGGTGCTCGACCTCACGTCCTCCCCTGCGTCAGTTTGGTATCAAAGCGAGGTTTCTCCTCAGATTGATGGCTTCTAACGACGGGTCGGGCAACAATCCCATGGGCGGTGCTCTAGGGAATTTACCTTTAATGGCGACAACTTTCGAAGTAGCGCAACGAGAGAATCAGCAAGCCATGCAAGGGCCGCAGGCTTCCATTGACTGCATAACGGATCTCTTGGCGAAAAACCTAAGGCAGCTCTGTGTTCCTGGTGGCAATCCTCCACCCCCAATTAATCGCCCTGATCGCAGGATAGTATCGGCAGTGCATCTAAGGGTCATTCTTGAGGAAGGGGGCTCCAATGAGGAGGAAATCGACGACATAATCTTCCAACACCCCAGATATGACGGCGATCGAGTAGATCGAACGGATCGAGAATTCAAGATGAGGGTTGATATTCCTAGCTTCAATGGCCAACTACACATTAAGAATTTTCTCGATTGACTTTCTGAAGTTGAGCGATTTTTCGACTATATGGACATCCCTAAAGCAATGAAGGTCAAGCTTGTGGCCTACAAGTTAAAAGGAGAAGCTTCAGGTTGGTGGGAACAACTGCAAATCGTGCGAACTAAGCAGACGAAAGCATCAATTCGCACCTAGCAGCGGATGAAGCAGCTACTACGTGCCCGATTCCTCCCTATCGATTACGATTAGGTATTATTCCAACAATACCAAAATTGTCGACAGGGTAGTCGGTCGGTGAGAGAATACGCAGAAGAATTTTACCGCCTGGCGGCGCGTAACGATTTGGTCGAGACTAAATCGCAGCAAGTCGCCCGATTCAACGATGGATTGCGTATGGCTATCCATGATCGGGTCCAAATGCAGTCCGTCTAGACGATGAATGATGCGATCAAGTTGGCTACTCGGGCAGAAGCGCAACTTGAACGTCCTAACACACAGACCTATCCTACTGCAAGGATCCCTATGGCAGGTCTGCCCCAGGGAACTGCACAGCCTAAGGGGAAGGAGCCCATAGGAGCACGCACTCAACCTCCTACATTTGAGAATCGAGATCAGGGAAGCGGGCAAGCTAGACCCCAAAGGGGCGTATCAACTGCTGTTGGTCCAAGTAGAATTTCGAACCCCTATGCTCGGCCAAGGCCCGATAACTGTTATCGTTGTGGCCAACCGGGCCACCTATCAAATACTTGTCTCCAGCGAAAAGTGGCAAACCTCGCCATCAATGATGGTAGTACTGATAACGCTTATGAAGATCCAGATATTGAAGAACAGGAGCATACCACTGAGGAAGGTCGAAAGACCATATTCTTTAAATTGGACCTAAGGAGCGGCTACCATCAGATTCGAATACGGTCGGGTGATAAGTGAAAAACGGCCTTTAAGACCAAGGAAGGATTATACGAATAGATGGTCATGCCCTTCGGTCTTTCGAATGCGCCTAGCACATTTATGAGATTGATGAACCAAGTTCTGAAACCTTTCATTGGGCGGTTCGTTGTAGTTTACTTCAATGATATTTTGATATACAGTCAAGACGAAATCACCCATATAGAACACCTCAAGAAGGTCATTCAAGTGCTCACTAAAAATAAACTATACCTTAATTTAAAAAAGTGCAGCTTCATGACTGATAGCCTATTGTTCCTGGGTTTTCTCATAACATCCACGGGCATTTGAGTGGATGAGGAAAATGTGAAGGTAATCAGAGAATGGTCAGTTCCTATAAATATTCACGAAGTGCGAAGTTTTCATGGACTGGTGACATTCTATCGTCGGTTCGTGAAAAATTTTAGTACCATTGTATCACCTATCACAGATTACATGAAAAAAGGACAGTTTTAGTGGACTCACGAAGCTGACAGGAGCTTTGCCGAAATCAAGTGCAGATTATCCACGACCCCAGTTCTTGTACTTTCCAACTTCGACAAACTGTTTGAAGTGCATGTGATACCTCATATGTCAGAATTGGGGGAGTTTTGTCTCAAGAATGTAGGTCGGTAGCCTTATACAGCGAGAAACTTAGTGATGCACGCAAGAAGTGGTCTACATGTGAGATCGAGTTATACGTGGTGGTCCAGGCACTGTGGCACTGGCGACATTATTTGATTCAAAAGGAATTCATACTTTACACGGACCATCAAGCACTCAAATTCATTAATAGTCAAGCTAACATTAACCGTGTGCATGCTAGATGGATCTCATTTTTGCAGGAATTCACATTCGTACTAAAACACAAGTCAGGGCAGCAGAACAAAGTAGCTGATGCACTAAGTCGCCGTGCAACTTTGTTAGTCACTATGAGCAATGAGGTTGTGGGGTTTGAGCACCTCAAGGACATATGTCAACAATGACTTCAAGGACGCATGTGTTAGGTGCTAAGAAGGTCACCCCAGTGACTTACATATGTAAGACGGCTTCCTTTTTAAGAGAAATCGACTGTGCATCCCCAAAAGTTTGTTAAGGGAATAGATCATCCAAGAGCTGCATGGAGGTGGCCTCAGTGGACACTTTGGGTGAGACAAGATGCGAGCTCTTGTGGAAGAACGGTATTACTGGCCGCAATTGGTACGTAATGTGGGAAAGACAGTCTAACGTTGTTATATTTGTCAGACCTTTAAGGGGCTATCTCTTAATACGGGCCTCTACACTCGATTACTCGTGCCTGACGGCCCTTGGGAGGATTTATCTATGGACTTCGTGCTTGGTCTCCCACGAACACAACACGGCATGGATTCGGTGTTCGTGGTAATAGATCGTTTCTCTAAGATGGCGTACTTTATTCCATGCAAGAAGACTCTCGATGCAACACATGTGGCGAATCTATTCTTCAGAGAAATTGTGCGACTACATGGGGTTCCCAAGACTATTACTTCTGACCATGACATGAAGTTCATAAGCCACTTTTGGCGGACTTTGTGGACTCGATTCGATACACGACTTCAGTTCAGCAGCGCCTACCATCCACAGACTGACGCTCAAACTAAGATTGCAAATCGCATGTTGGGAAACCTCCTTCGATGTATTTCAGGAGAAAAACCGAAGCAGTGAAATTTGGCCTTGTCTAAAGCGGAGTTTGCATTCAACAACATGGTGAACCGCTCGACAGGAAAATCCCCGTTCCGGCTTATTTATGGACGAGTACCTCGCCACACACTAGACTTGGTCCCTCTACCCAAGCTCCCAGGCATGAGCATTGCTACGGAACATATGGCTGACAAGATCATGGGCATTCATGCAGAGGTACAAACCAAGCTACATGCCTCGAACAAAAAGTATAAGGAGCAAGCGGACAAGCATCGGCGACAAAAAGTATTTGAGGTGGGCGACCAAGTAATGGTCCATCTGCACGAAAAACGATTTCCGACCGGAACGTACAACAAATTGAAGAATAAAAAGATTGGACCGGTACCAATCATCCGAAAGATCAATGACAACGCTTATGTTGTTGATCTTCCAGATGACATGGCAATCTCACGGACTTTCAACGTCGCGGACCTGACCAAGTATCATAAACAAGCGAAGGATGAGAACTCGAGGACGAGTTCTTTTGAAGTGGAGGGGACTGATGTAGAGTGGGTCGCGGACAGTTTCATGGCCAAGATGGATCAGAAAAGGCTCGGGTAACGACAGAAGTGATCCGGACCATCGGACCTTAGATCGGGCGTATGTCGCAATCCGGAATGAGTTATCTAACGTAAAATATATGATTTTGGGGTAGAACGAGCTACTTTAGCCAACCAACCTGGCATAGCTGGGTTACATAGCCCGGAATTGTGGAAAAACCCCTTGATCGACGGTCGTTTTCCTGTTTTAATTTTGTTTTTACTATAAATAGTTTGTTTATAACTCTTCATCCGTCGGGCTTTAGGAGTTGCGCCCAACGTGAAAAGAGCTTAGAATAATTAGGAGAACGGTTTGGTGAAGCCAAATAGGACACTTACTATTTTTGGCCGAAAACCTTGTGCACTAGTAGACATCACGACCATCTATAAATAGTAAGTTTACTATTTATAGTAAGTCGCGGATTCTAGGAGTTTGAGTTGTAGTTTGATTCTGATTTCTTTCTCATTGCTTGGTACCCCTATTTAAAGGGTTGTGAACTCGTTTTTACTCATTCATTAATCAATTTCAAATTTATTATAATTTATTTCTATTTTCTGCTTTCTTTCCTCGTGGATTCGAGAAGTCTCTGTGAGGAGTCCAGAGAAGTTCCGTGGATTCGGAATAGTTATCCTCTTGAGGAAGACGGTGCTCGACCTCACGTCCTCCCCTGCGTCACCTGACTGATAATTCACTCCAAGGAGAAATTCCATCCAATCTGAGCCACTGCTCAGAAATCATAGCCATTCACATCGAGCGGAATCAGCTCGTTGGAGAGCTTCCTGCTGAGCTTGGTTCTTTGCCAAAGCTCATTGCTCTTAACCTCCGCATCAACAATCTCAGTGGAGGCATCCCACCTTCGTTGGGGAACCTTTCCTCTCTCACGACTCTTCTTCTAACATCTAACAATTTTGATGGTCAAATTCCAAACCAGCTTGGTAAATGGGCACGCATTATCTTTTTGCAATAGCTGCAAATCAGTTATCAGGTACGATACCACCGTCGATTTATAATCTCTCATCCATCCAAGTGTTTAGTGTGGCAGCTAACCGGCTACCTGGAAGCATTCCCCCCAACCTAGGCCTTGTGTTTCCACACCTGCAACAGATTTCTGTAGCTATGACCAATTCACTGGAACGCTGCCAATTTCATTGTCCAATGCTTCAAGTCTCGAATTAGTTGATTTTAGCTCCAACAGTTTTCATGGACATGTGCCTTTGAATCTAGGAAGTCTTTCGGGTCTCTACCTTTTCAATATAGAGAAAAATCAGCTTGGAAGCAGAGAAGGTGATGACCTGAGCTTCCTCACTTCACTGACCAACTGCACCAATTTAAAAGTCCTGTCTGTTTATTTTAATAATCTCTCTGGTGAGTTGCCAGGCTCCATTGGTAATCTCTCGACACAGCTAGAGATTCTGTTTCTACGAGACAACGAGATATTTGGAACTATTCCCCAAGGAATTGAGAATCTTGTCAGCTTGTATGCTCTGCATCTGGGAGAGAATTCCATGAAGGGTACTCTTCCAGATGCTATTGGGAAGCTTAACAAGTTGCAAGCCTTGAATCTCCGTTGAAATAAATTTTCAGGGCAAATCCCACCTTCAATTGGCAACATCACTCGATTGAGTATTCTCCTCTTGGATGGAAATGATTTCCATGGTAGCATACCGTCGAGTTTTGGAAATTGGGGATTTTTGGAACAACTGTTCATTTCTCAAAACAAATTCAATGGTACCATACTCAAACAAGTTGGCGCAGTTAAAATCAACATGTCTGGTAACTCATTCACTGGGAATCTCCTGCTGGAAGTTGATAACGTGGAAAATATTAGGGACATGGACGCCTCAGAGAACAAACTATCAGGTGAAATTCCAGATACGTTGGGAAAGTGTCAGAGCCTGGAGTTGCTTTATATGCATGGCAACTTGTTTCAAGGAACCATTCCAGAGTCTCTAAGGAATTTAAAAGGCATCGAAGAGCTAGATCTTTCGCAAAATAACTTGTCTGGGCAGATTCCAAAGTATTTGGAAGAATTTCATTTCTTACAATATTTGAATTTGTCATTCAATAATTTCGAGGGTGATGTGCCCAAAGGAGGAATCTTTAGAAATGACAGCGCAATTTCAGTAGTCGGAAACAGCAAACTCTGTGGTGGTATACCAGAACTACAATTGCCAAGGGTGCCTTAAGCAAGCTTCCAAGAAACGAAGAAAACCTCTTGCAACCAGAGTAAAAGTCACAGTTATTATTGTGGTTTCATCTTCAATTCTCTTGTCGCGTATCATTGCAGCTCTTTATTGGAGAAGAAATTCTCCAAAGAAAGCTTCTTCTCTATCTTCCACAGACAATCAGTGGTTACAAGTTTCTTATGCAGATCTCCTTCAAGCAACAGATGGGTTTTGTTCAGCTAATTTAATTGGTGTGGGAAGTTTCGGTTCTGGATATAAAGAAATTCTAGAATGCTTTGAAACACTTGTTGCAGTGAAGGTACTCAAACCTCCTACAGCAAGGAGCTTTTAAGAGTTTTGCAGCTCAATGCGAAGCTTTAAGAAACATCCGACTTCGAAATCTTGTCAAGATCTTAACGGTTTGCTCGAGCATTGATTTTAATGGCAATGATTTCAAAGCTCTGGTGTTTGAGTACATGCCTAATGGTAGTCTGGAGAAGTGGTTACATCCAAATGTAGTTGAACAACGTCAATTGAGGAATTTGAATCTTACACAAAGGCTGAATATAGCCATTGATGTGGCTTTGGCATTAGATTATCTTCATCATCATTACCAAACACCAATTGTTCATCGGGACCTAAAACCAAGCAATGTTTTCTTGATGATGACATGGTTGCCCATGTGGGTGACTTTGGTTTAGCAAGTTTCCTCTCTGAAGTTGCAGAAAGTTGCTCTCAAAATCAGACCAGCATATCTGGGATTAAGGGATCTATTGGGTATATTCCTCCAGGTAAGGATTTTAGTCCTTTATCTTTTTATTTTTATTCATTTATCTTGCAAAATGATTGGTAATTTCCATATATTTATATTTTGGTGAAGCTTGTTAAGAATGAAATGCATGAAAAGGATCTAATCAATGGATATTTCTACATACATTACTGCATTCTTCATATATAGGACTAAATAAAATAATAACAGAATTAAACTCGTAATAGGGAAGAAAGCCAAAAGATGGAAGAATCTTGTGACAAATGTGATTTTAATTTCGTGGTGATGAGCTACAGTCAGTTATGAATTGAAAGGATGGATTTCTCTCTTGGGACCAAGTGGTCCCACTTGTCCCACTTATGATGAACAAAATAGAAGTAATACATGTTGATCATACATGACTGAGAAATAACTATGAATGTTACAATTGAGATCATGCACTTTTGTGAATGGTGGTGATTATCCCATCAAGCTGATTTAGTGGGCATCAACAATTAATAAGATACGAATAATTGTTGTACTAGATTATTTCTCTATCTGTGATAAACTGTGTGAAAACAGAGGATTCTTGTTCTATTTATAGGATATTTTCTTACTAGGACTATTTGTTGGGACAAACCATACACTCATCAAATTCCTTATTCTCAAATATTATAAATTTTGGGAGAGGCAGAAATGTTAATTATATGAATGAAATATTCCTTTTTTCTCCCTCTAAATATCTAACCACTATTTTTATCTTTCTTTAATTAGTTGCCTAACATTCAAATATGTGACATTTGTAAATTGTAGAGTATGGGATGGGCAGTAAGGCGTCCACATATGGAGATGTATACAATTATGGAATCCTTCTACTCGAGATGATAACTGGAAAGTAGCCAACTGATGACATGTTTAAGGACAATCAGAGCCTTCATCACTTTGCAAAGTCAGCTTTTCCTGAACAAGTAATGGAGATTATAGATCCAAGACTTCTCTTAGAAGATGCCGAAGCTATTCAAGACAGTGAAAATCGTAATAATTTGAGAAATAGAATGCATGATTGCTTGGTTTCATTGGTCAGCTAGCGTTGGTGTATCATGTTCTGCAGAATCACCAAAGGAACGAATGAAGATGAAAGACTCTGTCATCGAAATGCATGAAATTAGAGACTTATATCTGGAGGCAGGGATTCACTGACAGAGACAAAATAGGCCCCTACTGTTAGGTGAAGGTTCATCTCATCTCAGTACCTACTAAGATTAGTAGTTACATTGAAGAAGATTCCGATATAAAATAGAACTGTTTGATATTTTTCTTAAGAAGCTCTAGATATATATTGTTCTGGTGTTCAATCTAGGGAAAGATGTTTTCGTTTTTGTTTTTGTTTTTTTCCTTTCCTTTCTTTAATCTTGTTTTAAACAGAGACTTTGTCTCAAATACAATTATTATAATGGGTAAATAAAAGGGGCAAGGTGCTTCCCTGTCTATCATGGTTACAACGATTCGGACAGTTTTATTTAATTACTTGATGTATTCTGGATTTTGAGATTGCCCTTTGAAAGTCTTGTTCATTCTGAATTTTTAGCTGTACACATTGCATCTAAATGTTTAAATGGCACTTAAGCTTTTAATCTTCATTGAAGAGTTTTGGAGAGAGAGAGAGAGAGAGAGAGAGAGAGAGAGAGAGAGAGAGAGGTGCATCTTGTTTTTTTCACACTATTTTTGGGTGGGCTTCCTGATACATCGTGCAGTGTTGCCCAAAAGAGCTAGGGCTGAAAGTCCAGCGGGTTCAACCTGACCAACCCGTCACCGACCTGACATTGGGTTGGGCTTGGGCAGGATATATCGGGTTTGTCTCGGGCTTGGGCTATATAAACACCAACCCGATAAAACTTGGGTTGGGCTCGGGTTGCTCTGACCCAACCCGAACCCAATTGATATATAAGGTACTTATAAATTGTAATTGAGCGTCGGTCGTCTATATTGAAGGCACATGAAATTCCAGTGCCGTCGGGTCTCATATTGGTCCAAGTCATTTATGATGACTCAAGCTAACAACTCAAGCTAACAAGATAAGCCCAACTTCTCTCTCCCAAATAGATTGCGTGCTACACAACACAACTTTTAAAGGGGTAGTTGTCCTATATTTTAGCATGTTTGTTTAGAAAAAATGAAGTTCTTTACGATAAATAACTACATATATAATTAATAAAATTATAGGTACAAAAAAAAGATGTGTATTGAAGTATAATAGATTAATGTAATAACAAAAATATTAGCATATATCTACCTGACCAACCTGACCGAGCCTGCTTGGGTTGGGCTTGGGTTGAGAATTCCTAACCCAAGGTTGGGTTGGGTTGGGTTGGGTTGGGTTAGGATTAGGGTATAGGAACCTTTGTTTGGGCTAGGGTTGAGCACCAACCCGACCCAACCCGCCCGACTTTTAGCTCTAAAAAAGAGCGTCCAAGCTCTTTTAGGCCCGGCCGACTATTTGTGGGCTTTAAATCTTTGATTTGAGCCAGCATGAGCTTTGCATATATATACTCGTTTGGCCAAATTTGGGCTAAAATTCCTGGCCTGATTAGTGTATAGTTGGGCTTAGTCCAGAAATGCAGGTTACCCAAGTTTGAGTTCATGAGCTCAAGTCTGACCCATCAATTAAAGCAGTAAAAGGCCTATCCTATGTTGCCTCGAACAACCATTTGACTTTTAGTATATGGGGTTAAGCCCAGCCCATAAACTACTATGGCAAATGGGCCGAGCAGCCTGCTTTAGGTGCTTTTGTAGCCTACATGAAGAGCAGGGCAGCTTGAGATTTTGGGTCACACAATATTCACAATTGGACCACTTGGCATCTCATCTGCAGAAATTTGTCTCTTCTTCATGTGAAAATATAACTTTTTCTCTTTTACCGAAAATAATACCTGACGTAGGAAGAGCATCAAGGGATAAAGAGAAAGATCATTATCTTTCTCAAGTGAATAAGACCTTGAATTCATGTCTCCACAAGAGTTACGAAAATTTGAAAATACGTTATTGCAATCACTCTCTCTTTCGACCTAGATTACAAAGCTTTAAATAATAAAATAAAATCCTAAAAACTGAAACTTTCCTAAAATAGTAAAATTTATTAAAAATAGAAAGTTTTAATCTAAGTATACAAAATTATTCCTGGAATGATAAGAAGGAAACCCTAAAAAGACACCAAATACTAAAACTCTAATTAAGAATAAAAAGTTACGTACGAGATAAAACTTACTAAAAATAGTAAGTTTTTCAAAAAATGAGAGACTTGAGTAGTAATGAGTCGTTTTCTCATGAAACGAAGCAACGTGGTTGGCCCCATAATGAAATTTCAATTGAAATTCATAGGTTGTGCATCCCGTAACTCAGTCTGGATTAAAAGTTATGGTTGATTTACGGTTTGTGCTTTGTGCTTTGAATGACATTATTTCTTAATTCGGAATGAATTTCTCTAATCTGAATGAGCCTGAGGCCCATGCCCCGCATAAGACTAGGCCCAGATATGATGGATTACATTCGCTTCCTGTCAGACTTTTTTCAATCCATGCAAGTCAAAAATAGGTTTGCAGCCCGCTCAACATTAATATCTCAGCGATGAATTTTGCTAATACTGCCATCCAAAAATACCTTAGCATTTATGTTAGCGTTTAAGCTCCAAATTGTAATTTACTTTCTAAGTTGTATTCAAAAGTGACACAATTTCACATTTAGGCTGCTTGCTCAAAACCAACACAAGAAAGCATTTGTCATTTCTCCTGGATTTAACTAAATGTTTGCAATTCAACATACATGTTGGTACAACAAAATGCAGCCTTGCGTTTGTAGGTGAACTTACAATCTTACCAGAAATTATTTTTGTATCTGTGGTAGAGTATGGACTGGGTGGTGAGCATCAAAACACAAAGATGTCTACAGTTACCCAATCCTTACGTTGGAGATGTTATCTGGAAAGAGACCCACCAATGATTCATTTAAAGATGATCTGACCTTTCATTAATTAGCTAACATGGCATTTCCCTAACAAGTGATGGAGATTGCAGATCAACGGTTACTCTCAGAAGGAGAAACTATCAGACACAGAAAGCAGGTTCCAGGAGTACTTGGTTGTGGCAATCAAAATCAGTTTATTTTTCTTGGTGGAATTGGCGAGACCAACTATGTATTTAAAGGCCTCAAGGTTCTGCAGTAATCAAAATATGCCGCACTGCGCATCTGAATTTCTTTCTACGAACCAAAGACAGAAATACAATAGCATTTCGCATTACAAGAGTAAACTGTGTGCTCCACCTGAAATTTGCATCTGCTTCATTTTTGTGACTATGCCCCATAATAAGCTATCAAAACGGATGGACAGTGTGGATGTACAACATATACATTTTGGTGGGCTACCTGGAACAAGCCAGGTGAGTGTGACACTGACTGTGGGGCCTACCTTGATGTATATCCATGCCATCCATTCATTTTAATAATTTATTTTAGGGCCTAGTCCAAAAATGAAGCAGATAAAAAAACTCAGTTGGACCATACTATAGAAAATAGTGGTCATGGAACGCTGGCGATTAAAAACTAGTCTACCATGATATATTTATTTTCCATCCAACCTCTTGATAATGTCACACAGACTTGAATTAAAGGAAAACATAAATAACAGCATGATCCAAAACTTTTGTTACCCTCAAATGGCGGGAATTCAATCCTAATGGATTGATGCTTGAAAGTTATCCTGATGGGCCGCGTAAGGCCCTTCGCCAAAGTAGATTTGGTATACTCACAAGACTTTTAGAACCTGTGGTTCACATAAGCCTCTATCTGCCTTTTTTCTTGGCGTGGATAATAACCGTACATCATGGTGGTCCCCACACAGAACCTGCCTCAACCTATTGCCGTCGAGGCAGGGGCAAGACACAATCGGCTACCCTTTGTCACACGTCCGATCTAAAAGACAGTCAATAAATCAACATTAACAATACAGTTCCAGTGATCAAGAAATATTTTACTAGGAAACAGATCAGATATTCTATTTTTTCAGTCCAACGAAAAGACTATCTTGCGACGCATGACAAATTGCATGATCCGAGCCCTTTATTAATAGGTAACCAAATAGGTATGTCCGCTCGTCAGGTTAGCCATGCGTCAATTAACAAAAAAGGAACGGGTTATAAAAAAAGGTTTGTGAGAGGCCCATATTGAATGTAATTATTGTGTGACCACCAGATGATTGAAGGGTTATTATTATTATTATTATTATTATTTAACACACGCACTCACACCCTATGTACACCCACGAACTCACATTGTCTGACCACCAGGGATGCTGATTGTGTCCTACCCATGCATGTCTCTAGCCACGAATGGTCAGTTCTGTGAGAGAGCCTACCGTAATGTATCTGTTTATCCATACTGTCCATCCCTTCTCTCAGATCATTTTAAGTATGTGCACTAAAATCAGGAAGATCCAACACTCAAGTGGACCACACCAAATAATAAACTTGGATGGCATTAAATGCAATAGTCATATGTGATGTGTCTCCCTCAAAACTGTTCGTTCATGGCTAGAGACGGGTGGGGTAGGACTCAATCTTAGGTTGTTGAAGGTTAATGGAAAAGAAGAGGAATCCAGATTGTTGAACCAGCCATCTTGTATATGTAAATCCCGCGGGCTATATCTTAGATTCTAGGATTTTAAAGTAAAACCACACTAATATGAACAGCCCAGGTGTGCCAGACCACAACAAACAATGGAGATTGGATGCTAATAATATATTTGTGTATAGGGTCACCTTGGTATCTTTTCTCGAACTTGTTAATTAGGTATAAGGGCTTGTTCGACATCTCTAGTCTAATCTAATTAATAGGAGTTTTTCCAATAAGAGCTACTCTTTTTTAAATAAGTTCATTTTGTAAATCACGTTTTCAAAATTATGAAATATTCTTCTTTAAAAAATAATAATAATAAGTAAATTTGATAAAACATTTAAATAAGAGTTTTTTAAGGGATAGTTGATTTACATGTAAATTCCATTTTTAAATATTACAATAACTCCATTATAAAAGCAATCAGGACGCTTGTTTTGATGAATCTCATCATAAATTAATCATGCCCCAGATGGCAAGAGAATGGATAGATATAACATTCATGTTTTAAGACATTAGGTTGTCTATTATGTTAAATTTTGATTGTGGATAGTCTCTCGTGTGACCCAAACCTTCAAAGTGGATAGTGAATGTGGATAGTCTCTCATGTGACCCAAACTTTCAAAATGGGTAGTCCATCATGCAAGGCTTGTCACGGAAGTATACCATTCATCATTAGGGGTTGACCTTTGACATGGATCGTCCATTATGTGAGGCCCATATTCATCATGTGGGGCCCACCATCAATGCTAATTATCCTTTATGTGGGCCCCTCAATGTCCACTACTCATGACGTGGAATTCACATTTGATGTGTTCATCATGTGGGCCCCACCTTCGAAGTGAGTTGTCCACCATGTGGGGGCCACTTTTGATGTCTATTAGTCGTGTGGGGCACACCTTCTATGTGGATCATCCATCATGTTGTGCCATTTTAGATATGAGTCATCCATCATGCAAAACCTTGGATGTCGACTGTCCATTAGGTAGGGCCCACTTGATGTGGACTATCCATCATAAGGGGCCACATTTTGATGTGAGCCATCCATCTTGTGTGGCCCACTTTGTCCATTATGTGGGCCACCTTGACGTGGATCATTCCTTATGTGGAGCCCACCTTCAATACGAGTCATTTATTAGGTGGGCCCACCTTTGTTGTCAACCATACATCACATGAGCCCACCTTTGATGTCTATCATCTATCATGTGGGTCCCACACCTTTGATGTGGACCATCCATCAAGTGGGGCCCACTTAATGTGGAAGGTCCATCATATTGGCCCACACTTTGATGTAGGCCATCTATCATGTGGGGCCCACTTAACATGGATGGTCCATCATAATGGGCCACTCTTTGATGTAGGTCATCCACATGTGAGGCCTACCTTTGATGTGGACCATTCATCATGTGGGAGCACCTTCAATATGAGTTGTTTATTATGTAGGCTCATCTTTGATGTCCACCATCTATCATATGAGTCCCACCTTTGCTATAGACCGTCCATCACGTAGAGCCCACCTGATATAGATAGTCCATATCATTTGGGACCACATTTTGATGTGGGCTATCAATCATGACTAATGCACTAACATAACGCATCATGCCCCCCCCCCCCCCCCCCCCAAATCTCCGAACAAGTAGGTCGATGGGCAGGCCCACCGTGATGCATCTGTACATCTAAATCGTTTATCCCTTTTATCAGATTATTTTAAGGCATAAAAACAAAAAGAGGCATATCCAACGATCAAATGGACCACACCAAATAATAAGCTTAGTTGCATTAAAATGCATAAAGCATTAAATGTTAGTTGCATTAAATGCAAAAGTTATATAAGTTATATGTGGTGTGGTCCATTTGTTCTTGGATACGCCTCATTTTTGTTTATATGCCTTAAATTAATCTAAGAAAAAAAGGAATAGACAGTTTCCATGTACAATACATCACGGTGGGCCCGCCCACAAACCTGCCCGTTCGGAGCTAGGGACGGGCGTGGGTAGCACGCAATCCGCGTCTGTTACGCAAGACGCGTCCATCTCAACACGGATTCCATCAAGCCTATGTGTCAAGTCACGCGACGTTTTCCACACGTCGCAAAGAGCTTACGCGTCAAACAATGGCTGGATAAGGAGACCATAGATCCCACGTGATGGTCCCATGCGCCAAGCGCATCTATGCCTTCATTTCTTTCATCTTAGATTAGATAGTTGCTTTATTTATTTTGATTTGTATATATTTAAATTTGTGAATTCTATATACTTGATTTCTAATATTTAAATGGAGATAATATCGTATATTCAGACATGAAACTATCATATTAACCTTCTAACAGTGATCTCAAAAAGAAAATAAAAATAAAATTGATGCGATAGATCAAAGGTTGGAGACCTCTTTGGTCAAAAAGCATTTGTGACTGAAGACATGAGAGAGGAATTATGAGACATATGGCATGTCTTTTCCCAGTAGATTTTCGACTTCTTTATTTATTGAATGAATACGGGAGCGGACAGGAAAAACGCATCTAACTAACAGTCAAACATCTAATGAGAAAATTCTTCCCCCATAGGCCCCCTTAGGAGAATATTGTGGTTTCATTCATATGTGCCATCTGTATGGTAATCACTGCTAGTTAATTAATACTCTATTTCTCATAAATTTTAATCATACAATGCTCGTATATATGTATTATCTGCACCAACCTTGTGGGAGGCCTGTTACCCCGCATATACCGCTTAGGAGATAAAAGTTATGTATGTGGCCCATTGTAGTGTTTGTATGGACTCCAACCTGTCCAGTAAGGTCTCCCACATTGAATGTCGGAGACCTTAAAATCTGGCTGATCCAACCATTGAGTGAGCCACCATGTGAGTTTGGGCTGTTGGGTGGCTGTTTTTTTTTTTTTTTTTCCTTCATTGTGGCCAACGTAAACATTTGATAGGCCTGTATTTTGGTGCATCTGATTATCCTGGTGGGGCCCACTTAATGCATACGTTGGATGGGATATATACACCACTGCAGGCTCCAACAAGCAACATAGTATAAGCAAGTGAATAATTAATTGCACACATGTGAATAACTTGTAGTACAAGGACCCCCAGGGGGGACGAGGATTTCCTAGGCTTCCTGCGCTGGGAATCTTGGTGGGGCCCACCGTGATGTTTTCAGGGAGATCCTTTTAGGAGACGGATTGACTACTCCCCCTGACACTAGCCAATGGCTGGTGGTCGGTGTTATGTGGGCCACACCATGATGTATATATTTCATCCATGCCATTCATCTATTTTTACGGATCATTTTACTATATGAGTCCAAAAATGAGATATATCCAAATC
The DNA here is from genome assembly GCF_029962835.1 of Magnolia sinica. Classification (NCBI taxonomy): domain Eukaryota; kingdom Viridiplantae; phylum Streptophyta; class Magnoliopsida; order Magnoliales; family Magnoliaceae; genus Magnolia; species Magnolia sinica. The sequence goes on along the minus strand of NW_026682815.1, from coordinate 109,374 downwards.
TCATGTAGCCCACATTACAGGAAACAGTATTGAATGAGGGTCGACCATTAAAATCATTTTGGGGGCCACAAAAGTTTTGGATCAAGCTGATCTTTGTTTTTTCTCTTCATCTGTTCCTATATGACCTAATTAACAGATTGAATGTCAAATAAACAGTATAATGGGCCTTAGGAGGATTTTAATGGTTGATATCCAATCACTATAGTTTTCATGTGGTGTGTTCCACCTGAAATTTATATCCCTCTCATTTTGGGATCAGGAAATAAGATGATCCGTAAAAATGGATGAACGGAATGGATGAAACACATACATCATGGTGGGCCCACAAAGCACTGACCATCAGCCACGGAGCTGGTGTCGGGGGAGTAGCCAATCCTGCTCCGTCATTTCAGGACAGGCCACCGAATATCATCCTACAGGAAAGAAATGTCTACTATTGAAACTTTTCTGGACCCAACTTGATGTTTATATTCCATCCAAACTATTCCTGCTGGGATGAAGTGAAAACAAAAAATTTAGCCTGATTTAAAAAAAAAAAAAAAAAAAAAAAAAACCTTTTGTGGCCAAGCAAATATTTAAACGATTGTTCCACCGTTCCTCTTCTGTGGCCCCCTCAAGTCTTGGATCCGGCTGATTTTTTGTGGACTCTGCTAAAATGAGTTCCCACAATGGATGAACAGGTGGATTTCTAATAAACATAACGGTGGGGTCTACCTAAATTCCCTGCGTGGGAACTTTCGTGGTCCCTGTAGAGGCATTTGCACTGACAACTGCTTCAACTGTTGGGAGGTCCACTGATCTTATGTACATGTGTTAATGATGATTTGATGGGCCACACAAACTCTAAACAGGACCATTCGTTCAAATGTAGTTTTGACCATTTTACCATCCCACGTGACTTTAAGATGGGCCTATATCTGGGATATGGGCCAAACCCATGGGGGGCACATCTGATAGACCGGGTGGATCTCATGCGCTAGCGCAAGTCACGCCTCCCCAATGCCTTGAGCGTCACGCTAACATTTCTGATGCAATGATTAAGATGATTGGCTTATTGAAAAAATAAATAAATAAAATAAAATTTATTAATTGAAGGAAAACTTAGAGCCACGAAATTATATAGAGGATACACTCTATGTTTCTCTCATAATCATTTTAGCTTTTTGAAACTGGCCAACTGAATTATGGATCTCCCACCTATTAGCTCAAGGGCATGCTTGGATTCAATGAAAAGAAAGAAAAATAAACATAAATTTAAAAAACACTATTTTTAATGAAACAAATTATTATTATTATTATTTTTTTCTTTTTTGTGAATTAGTAGGAAACATCATTTCTCATATTATGTTCTTGTTAGAAAATTAATGAATTTATTTTCTCACATTTTACCCTAAAATAGGCATTTTTCCAAAGTTTTTTTTTTTTTTTTTTTAAAAGAATTTTTCAAGAGTTAATCAAATTTACACTACCACCGATCTCATATCACCCCACATGTACTTTTATCCATCTTTAATTGGGCCATACACGTAAAAAGCATCTTACATGTGCCACACATGCCACTATGCATCTTTCACTATATATAGAAATTAAGTGCCAACATAAGCCACATGCCGTGTATCTCCAATTATTTTGTGTTATATGTGACAACATGCCACATGTGCCCATGTGCTTATATGAACATCCCACCGTCTATCTTCGAATGTTTATGTGTCAAATGTGTCAATGAGTCACTTATACCGCGTGTCATTATAAATATTCAAACACCTTTCATGTGTCGTTTGACACCATTAAGTTGAAGCACACTTTTAACCTCTCATGTGTCGTTTGACACCATTAAGCTCAAGTGTCAAAGTCTATCTTTAATCATTCCATAAATATCACATTTTAACCCGACACATGGCAACAACTAATAGGAAAATAAAAAATAAAAATGCTAAACAATAAACTTAAAAACATGCCTCTAATTTTGTATGTAAATCACATTTAAAAACAAATGTGAAAAAAAAAAAAAAAAAACCATGGAAAACAAAAATATTATTTTCCACAACTTTATAGAAATAAGGCTTTTCCGGAAATACCATCCCCATTCTAACGCTTTCTACGAATCTAAACCTTAAGGGTATCTCGGTCATTTGTTCTCTACATCATCATCCTTTCTTCGGTGACGTATGGCTAGATGAGGTGACTAGGATAGCCAACCTTCTTCACACGACACGGTTTTCATCACAAAGATACTACCTTCTCCCCACCACACAGTTTTGGTCCTAAACCGCTTACATGTTAAGCTATGGTTGGATAAGGAAATTGTGGACCCCACATGAAGGTCCCACGCGCCAAGCACTTCTATACCTCCCTTTCTTCGTTTAATAGTGCCTGAGTGACTACCAAGGAAATTGTGGACCCATGTTGATTCATGGAAAAGAAAGGAAAGGAAGCACTATTTCTAATGAAATGCATTTCTATTGTTAGGACCTGTTTGTTATTGCTGTATTTTTGCACTTAATACGGAATTAGAAAAATGTTTTGTGTTTAATGGTGTTTGTTAATGCGTTGTTAACACGGAAGAAGGAAAGCTTTAAGTGGTTTTTCACTTAATTCTTCACATGATAGGAGTAAATGGTAAATGCAGAATGCGCTCAATTAATTTTTTATTAAACAAAATTTCTACTTTCAAAATTACCCCTTTTCAAGTTACTATGGAGATTTTTTCTTTTAAATTGTTTGCACAATATAAAATCAACTTTTAACCTGTGAAACTTCTTTATGCTCCACTATGATGTATGTGTTTTATCCATTTTTAAAGATCATTTTAGGACTTGATACCAAAAATGAGAGGAATATAAATCTCCGATGAATAATATCAAAGGAAAACAATAGTGATTGGATATCTACCATTAAAATTCTCCTAAGGCCCAATGTACTGTTTATTTGACATCCAATCAGTTGATTAGGTTATATAGACCTAGATGAATGGAAAAAAACAAAGATCAGCTTGATCCAAAACTTTTATGGCTCCAAAAAAAAAAGTTTTTAATTGTCAACGTTCATTCAACACTGTTTTCCTATAATGTGGTCCACTTGAGATTGGGATATAACTCATTTTTTATCTGATACCATGAAATGATCTAGAAATATAGATGGATGGCATGGATGAAACACATACATCATGGTGGGGCCCACATAGCACCGACCATCAACCATTGCCTAGTGGCAGGAGAGTTGCCAATCAGTTTTCGCGGGGAAGCAAATTGGTTGGTGTACCACACACCAACTATATAATTGCAGTAGATACATGTCGTGCGAAGACGAGCACTGACGCTCCTCGAGCTCCAAGTTGTACGAACGGTTCAAAGGAAATCAAAGTTACATGGGCCCCACAGTGATGTATTTATTATATCCGCACTGTTCATATATTTTTAGAGATAATTTTAGAGAATTATGCAAAAAATGAATTATATCCAAAAATCATCTAGACCACACCATAAATAGCAGCTAAGATAATGATTTTCACCATTAAACAATTTTTAGGGCCCACCATAACGTTTATTTTATATCTAATTTGTTCATAAGGTCATAAATACCTGAATGAAGAGGAAAAAACAAATTTTATATTGATCCAAAACTTTTGTGACCCCAAAAAGGGTTTCAATGGTTGACATTCAATACTCCACTGCTTTTGTAGTGTGGTCTACTTGATAGTTAGATCTATCTTATTTTTCATCTTAACCGGCCTTAACACGAGCTCGCCAAATGGATGGATAGTTTGGATATAACACATACCTCATGATTAGACTCACAGAACTTGCTGACATCAATACAACATCTACATTGACAGGTTGGATACGTCAATATAGCTGGTGTGAGGTACACTAGCCGATCGATCTGCTTCCTTTCTATGGACGCGGATTGGATACTGACAAGTTGAGTAGCGAGACTCGCTACTGAAGTTATGTCACAAAGTTACGTGGGCCCTATCATGTTGTATATTTTGTATTCACGTCGTCCATCCATTTGGAAATATAATTTTAGATAAAGATTCAAAGAATGAGTCAAATCCAAAGCTCCAATGGACCTCAACACAGAAAAGAATGAGGAGAGTAACGAGAGTAATGCCCACCATTAAAAACTTAAATAGGGCACAAAAGTTTTTGATCAAGCTGATATTTATTTTTTCCCTTCTTTCTTATCTGTGTTAACTTGTGAACAGGTTGGATTTCAAATAAAAATCACACTGAGCCTTACGAAGGTTTCAAGGGTAGGCATCAATCTCATCACTGTTTTTGTGGTGGGGTCAACTACATATAATTTGGATCTGCCTCATTCTTTAACTCATGCTCTAAAATTAAATCTCCAAATAGATGGATAGTGTAGATAAAGCACATACATCATAGTAGGCCCACATACATCATAGTGGGCCCATGGAACTTGATGACATCACTTCGGTAGCGAATCTTGTAATTCAACCTGTCAATAGTGGACGCGGATTGCGTCCTACCCCCAGGGCTCTGTGGGGCCTACCATGATGTAAGTATTTTATCCATACCGTTAATCATTTTTATATAATCATTTTAATGTATGAACCAAAAATTGAGGTAGTTCCAGGGCTTAAGTGGATCACAAAGTGGGGATTGAACGTTCGCAATTAAAAACTTCTTAGGAGCCGGAGAAGTGTCAAATCAAGCTAAAATTTGTGTTTTCACTTCATCCAAGTCTGCATGACCTTATTAATAGGTTGGGTGGTAAAAAAAAAATCACAATGGCCCTTAGAAAGGTTTCAACGATGGGTGTCATTATCAATGCAACTTCCTTTGATGTGGTCAAATGGAGCTGTGTAACTATTTCATTTTTTGTATGGTATCTTAAAATGATCATATAAAAATGATTAATGGTGTGGATAAAATACTTACATCACAGTGGGCTCCATAGAGCCTTGCCGGCAGGGGTAGGACGCAATCCGCATCCAAGTAGGATCCGGATTGGTTGGTGTACCTCACACTAGATATATAGCTACTGTATTGACGTCAACAAATTCTGTGGGTCCCATCATGAGATATGTGTTATATCCAAACCATTCATCCATTTGGTGAGCCCATATTAAAGCTTGAGAAGAAAAATAAGATGCAAAAAGCAGTGGAGGATTGAACATCTACCATCGAAACCCTTTTTGGGCTCACAAAAGTTTTAGATCAATATGATTTTTTTTTTCCTCTTCATATAGGTATTTGTGACCTTATGAACATATTGGATGGAAAATAAACTTACGCAGGCTTAGGAAGTTTTGGATCAATATGTTTTCACTTCATCCAATTGGGAACGACCTTATAAACGTTTGGATAGCATATAAATATAAAGTGGGCCTTATTTGAAGGTTTTGTTGCTACTGGTGTTCAATCCTATACAACGCATAGTGACAATCTTCCCGCTGAGAGGAATTGAGTGACTTATGATGATATTTTAGTTTTTTATTAAGTATTTTATTTTATTTCAATTAAATATAATAATTTTATTTTCATTTAATTAATAAAAACTAATTTCTTTATAATGTAAAACAATTTTCCAAACGAGAGATAGGGGCAAATGTGTCCAATTAACATATTTCAGAAATTTATGATGTTTGTTAACAAACAATTTGTTTCAGATTCAGTACTTAATTTTTAGACTTCAGCCATAATTATGAAACAAGTTTTTTTTTTTTTTTTTTTTTACTTCAGATTTCATATTCAGACCCTTAGATTTCAGATTCAGGCTTCAAATTTCATATTCGGTCTTTAGACTTTAGATTTAATAAATAGGGACTTTTTGTGAGAATTGGTGGGAAGCACCATTTCCCGTTTCCTTTTTTGTTGAAAAATCAATAGATTTATTTTCCCACCTCTCTTCATAAGAAATTCCAATTGAACAGAAATGAAATTTTCAAGAGTTAAGCCACTCATCACTAATCATCTCAGATGTGTCATATATGCAAATACACCGTCAACTTTTTTTGTCAAATATGTGCCACCGTGCCACAGGTGCCAATATCTATCTTCACTTGAACCCCACACGTACAAAATGCCTTGCATTGTGCATATGCCGACTTTTTATTGGTCGTCTGCCACCATCCATCTATCACTTGTGCCCCAAGTGCCGTTATACCACATGTGACATTCTTTATCTCCAATCACTCTATGTGTACTGTTATATGTCAGAACATATACACCACATGTGCCCATGCGCTTATGTGCATATGTGGCACCATTTACCTTCAACTACTAGCATGTGTGAAATATGTCAATATGTAAGCTTATGTGACATGTGTCTTCTTACAACTACAAGCACCCCTCATGTGTCATTTGTGATATGATTAAGCTTTAGCAGCTACAAGTGCCTGATTTAATCTCTGAGCGTTCCATGTGTCACATTTTAATCTAGCACATGCCAACAACTACCAGGGAAAATAAATTATTGACCTAACAATAAACTAAAATATATATTGCAAATTTTATAAATAAAACTTATTTAAAAACAAAAAATCATTTCCTACCATTTTCTAAAAATATGGTTTCTCATGAAATAATATTTTCTTTTCATGCTTTCTCACACATCCAAACCAGTCTTAAGAGTTTTTTGGTCCACACCATCTTCCATGAACTTTCTATGGTTGGACGAGGAGGCTGGAAGAGACCACCTTCTCCACATGACAGGGTTTCCACTACCAAAGAGGTTACGTGTTAAGCTATGGTTTGGGAAAGGAGATTGTAGAACCCACGTTAAGATCCTACGCGCCAAGCACTTTCACACCTCCATTTCTTTCTTCCTAGGTTGGATGGTCGTTTTCTTAATTTTGATTTGATCATATGATGTGTGGTTTTGGTTGTCTAGTGAGTTTACTAAATTTCCTTAAAGTCATACAAGGTATGTCAAATTACCTTAATGACCCTTGTGATCTCGATCCCACAAAGAAAAAAAACCAGTGAACAGATAAATGGCAGGTGACCTCTTTAGTCAAAAGCGCGTGGGTGACTAATGAGTAAAGACCAGAGAGAGGAATCACGAATCCATGACTGATGATATCATAGATCGTTATTACTCTATACACAAAAAGAAAATAATAAATAAAAGCCGTCAACGGCTCGTATTTGGTGAAAAAAATGTCCATTTAATTGATAATTAGGGTCGAAAGCAGTGGGAAGAGTAATTCCTACCGTTGAAAGCTTCTTAGGGCCCACCCTGATGTTTATTTACCATCCAATCTGTTACTAACGTCACATAGACCTGGATGAAAGGAAAAAACAAATATCACATTGATCCAAAACTTATGTGACTCTGGTAAGTTTTCAATGGTTAATATTCAGTCCCCACTGCTCTCTACGGTGTGGTCCAATTAAGACTCAGATCTATTTAAGTTTCAGGTTCGAACCCTAAAACGATTTCTCAAAATGGACGGACGGTTTGGATATAAGATATACATTATGGTGGGACCTACGGAATCTAGTGACGTCAACGCACTAGCATGCAATTCGCTCCCGATTCCCGTCATATATATGAGCTCAGTGCGGATCCTCTGTTTCCAGCGCACCATACCTCCACGTGTCCTGTAATTTAATTGGTCCACGTCATTTATACTGACATCAGCGTAGCTCTTTAATAAAATAAAAAATAGTTTACAAAATAGGGAAAAGGTACTATGCGCTCGACCTCACGATAAGCTCCCGTGAGGTCGAGCTGTGTGGGCCCTACCGTGATGCATGTCGACCATCAACACCGTGCATTTGATGGGTCCCCTCTAAATTATGGGATATCCCAAAAATCAGCTATATATGGAACTCAGACGGGTCATACCATCTAAAATCATGTGAAGACACCGTTAAAACATATAAAAGCACTTGGTGGGGCCCACCTGAGTTTTGAATGATGCTGAAACCTAGTCTGAACCCTCATCCAAGTGGGACACACATAATGGATGGGCTGGATTTGCAAACCACATCTCGGTGGGCCCAAAAAATGATTATGAATGTTTTAATGGTGCACGGCCCCTCCCCACTTCTTTATATGGTGTGGCCCACACAAGTCAAGTATTACTTGATTTTTGAGACCTAGGCCTATGATGGAATGATGCATCTGACTGATGGGGTAGATGTTTGAAACGCATCACGGTGGGGCCCACACAGCTCGACCTCATGGGACGGACTCGTGAGGTCGAGCGCATAGTACCTTTTCCTTGCAAAATACAGCTTAATTAGGAAGAAAGGTTGGGAAACGTATTGGCTTCTCCCTCCCACCAGCCCGTGGCTGGTGGTCGGTGCTCTGTGGGCCCACCATGATGTATGTATCTCATCCATTCTGTTCATCCAATTTTTTAAACAATTTTAAGGCTTTACTCCAAAAAGAGGGTATATAGATCTCAGGTGGACCACACCGCAGGAAAACAATAATGATTAGATATCCACCATTAAAATCCTCCTAAAGCCCACTGTACTATTTATTTGACATCCAATCTGTTGATTAGGTCACACAGACCCAGATGAAGGGAAAAAGCAAAGATCAGCTTGATCCAGAACTTTTATGGCCCCCAAAAAGTTTTTAATGGTCCATGTTCATTCAACACTGTTTCATGTAATGTGGTCTAGTTGAGATTGGGATATATCTCATTTTTGTTCTCTTGTAATAAAATGATCTAGAAAAAATAGATGGACGGAATGGATGAAACACATACATCATGATGGGGCTCACAGGGCACCTTTTGGGGGGGGGGGGGGGGGGGGCAGTCTGGAAACGTGGATCTCCTGTGAAAGACTTTCCTGCGAACCCAGGTGGGGCCCACTGTGATGTTTGTGAGAAATCCTCCCCGTCCATCCATTTTGTGAGTTTGTTTTAAGACATGATGCCAAAAATGAACCGTTTCCAAAGCTCAAGTTTTCATAATTCAGTGGAGCCACTACTATGGGTTTCCAGGGGATCAAGCCCCTTAATTAAAATATCCACGATATGTTGCCCCAAGAGTCAAAATATGAAGCAGGTCCGAGCTCTAGGTGGGCCACACCATCAGTCACCGTGAGGACAATGTTCACCACTTAAACGGGCTTTCGTGTGTGAGAAGTCAGTTACGTCTTTGTGTGAATTTCTTGGTTTAATGGATGACTGGGAAAAGGTGGGGTTTGACATGTTGTTTAGTCTTTTTAGAAATTCATGCACTTTATCAACTTTTCAAGGTCATGTTCAGCCATGGGTCCAAATATGAAGTAGATCTGAGCCCTAAGTGGACCACATGATTGATCGCAGTGTGGGACAACGCTGAACGCTAAAATAACTTACGTTGGTTGCCCTGCATGGTGTTAATCATATTTACAAATTTGTCATCTAATTCTCAAATAACTTCTGTCTTTCATTATGTCGGAACGCACCGTCTAATTGTCTTGAAATTGGGTGGACATTCCTCGTTTTTCATGCTCTTTCTGTAGTCAAATTTGGGTCTCGATCTCACAAGGATGTCTAAGATACTCTTTTAACTGGCTAACACACCTCGTGCTTTAAGACCGAGGTTGCACATATCTGGTTAAAACATTATCCGGTGGTTTGATCATATAATCTAAGATCTTAATAGTGACCAAATTATCTTAATATTCTGATGGTCCATTTGGAGGATCCAAATACGATGGACAGTCAGATGACATGCAAAAAATAGAAAGACTTGATGGTTGGTATTCTAGTTATGTATCTAGGTGATTGTATAGTTAGTATTATAAATGGATGAACACAATGTGGGTTTTTAGAGCGATTATGGGGTAAAACATGTATATCGTTAGGTTTAAGTGTCTTGTTCACATGTGTAAGTTTCTCGTATTATAGTTCTAATGGTAGGTTAAACATATTCATAGGTGATGAACAAGATGAACGGATCAGAATCTCAACTTGATGTGTGTACGAGCAGATGTAGAGATCAAGTAGTTAGTTTATTACGATCGGGTGGTCTAAAATCAAAGTGGACGATTGGATGTCTTTATCTAGCAGTGCATATTTAACCGAGTTGTTGGTTATGATGAACAAGTGTGAATATTCGAGTATATAATAATCCTGTCTTAAAATCAACGGTCATGTTAGATTTGTGAGATTCCATCAGATCGATGGTTAAAAGTACATTTTAATTTTACTTTTACCATAAATAGTAAGTTTTAATTTGATTATAATTTTTGATCATTTGAGTTGGACTTTTTCCCAACATGTAAAGGGCTTAGAAAATTAGGAGAATAACGTGGTTAGGCCAAATTGGATACTTACTATTTTTTGCCAAAAACCATGAAGTCTAGTAGGTATAGTCGGTCACATTTTATGGGTGTTTGAGTTGAGTTTGAGTCTAAAACTAGAGTCCTAGCTAGGTTTGAGTTCACTATTTAGAAGATTGTAATTCATTTTTTATCATCAATTAATTTATTTTGAATTTATTAAAAATTATTTTATTTTTATTATCGAAGATTCGAGGAATGTCTATGAGTCCAAAGAGCTCTATGGATTTAGAGTAGTTATTTTCTGAGGAAGACCGTGATAAAACTCATCACATCCCTCCCTTTGTTAGTTTTATATGTGTTGTCCATCCATTTTGTCATCTTATTTTAGGGCATGATCCGAAAAATGAAGCATATCTTTTTTTATGTTAGCTTGTTAGCACACTTCACTGTTAGCCACCCCCACTAGGGAATCCAAAGTGGCCACACCACACGAAACAGTGGTGATTGAATGACCAACGTTAAAAACTTTCTAGGGTCTATTGTAATGTTTATTGGCCATCCGTTTATCAATTATGTCACACAGACCTAGATGATAAGGGAAATACAAATATAAGCTTGATTAAAAACCTTTTCAGGACACCAAGAAATTTTTAGTGGTGCGTGTTGAATCACACCTATTTCCTATGGTGTGGTCCACCTGAGATTGGGATCTACTTCGCTTTTGGGCCAATGCCATAAAATGATCTAGAAAGATGAATTAAGAGCTTAAATATTAAACACATAATTACGGTGGGCTCCACAATTACTCCAGAATTCTTAGAATATATTCGGACGCGGATTAGCAGGGCAGTGAGTCTCAATACTAAAGTGACGTCACCACATTATGTATGCCTTACCATGTATGTTTTGTATCCACACCAATTCCATCCATTTGGAGAGATCATTTTACAGCATGAGCCAAAAAAATGAGGCTGTATCCAAAGTTCAAGTGAACCTTGCTATAGAAAACAGTGGGGACAATGACACCCACCATTGAAACCTTCCTATGGCGCACCATGATGTTTATTGGAAATCTAACCTGTTTCTAAGTTAATACAGACATGGACCAAGGGAAATTACAAATATTAGCTTTATAGAAAACTTACATAGCCCAAGGAATTTTTTAATTGTAGGCATTCAATCCCAACTGTTTTCTATGGTGGGATACACTTGAGCTTTGGATCTGCTTCAGTCTTTGGTTCATGCCTTAAAATGATCTCTTCCTATGGATGGACAGTGTGGATACAATACATGCATCATAGTGGGGCCCACAGGACATGGTGATATCACTTCAATAGCAAGATTGCTACGTTGGAATTCAGTAGCTAATCGGCGTCCAATATATTCTTGCCCCCACATTGGAGTTATCATACTGTCATTATGAAGCATGTTTAAACAAAAGTCCGTGGACGCAAGTCCCATCGCCATTCCCGTTTTGGATTGATGCTTGAAAGTTGTCCAGATGGGCCACGTAAGGCACTTCGTCGAAGTAGATTTGGTAGACTCACAAGACTTTACAACCTGTGGTTCACATGAGCCTCTATCTGCCTTTTTTCTCGGTGTGGATAATACCCCCACATCACGGCAGGCCCCACACAGAACCTGCCTTGACCTATTGCCCAGGAGGCAGGGGCAGGACGCAATCGGCCACCCTTTGTCATACATCTGATCTAAAAGTCAATGTCAATAAATCAACGTTAACAACGACAGTTCCAGCGGAGAAATATTTTACAAGGAGAGATCGGATATTCCATTTTTTCAGTCCAACGAAAAGACTAACTTGCGACACATGGCAAATTGCATGATCCGAGCCCTTTATTTGGTGTCCAAATAGGTATGTCCGCTCGTCAGGTTAGCCATGTGTCATACAAAAAAAATAAAAAATGAACGGATTAAAAAAAGGGTTTGTGAGAGGCCCATATTGAATGTAACTATTGTGTGACCATCAGATAGTTGAAGGGGTTTTTTTTCACACGCACTCACACCCCCACACACACACGACAGACTCACACCACATTGTCTGACCACCGGGGATACAAATCTATTGCCACGAACGGGCAGCTCTATGGGAGGGCCCACCATGATGCATCTGTTTTTTCATACCGTCCATCCCTTCTCTCATATCATTTTAAGGTATGTGCAATAAAATCAGGCAGATCCAACGCTCAAGTGGACCACGCCAAATAATAAACTTGGGTTGCATTAAATGCACAAATGATTAAATACAAGAGTTATCTTGTGGTGTGTTCCAATTGAGGGTTGGATCTGACTCGTTTCTACGCTCGTACCTTAAAATGATATAATGATCCCTAGGGGTGTACATCGAGTCGAACCGAGTCGAGCTAGCCTTAGCTCGAACACTGGCTAACCTCAGCTCGAACTTGGCTCTGCTAGGCTCGGTCCTTGAGCCTGACTGGCCAGCTCGATTGGGTGCAGTCAGCAACTCGGGCCAGCTCAAGCTGAGTTTGAGCCAAGATCGAGCCGAGTTCACCATTGAGGCATTTCCATAAACACCTGAACTGTAACTTCAAAATCCCACTTTTTACAAACAGAGGTAATGATTTTACAGGTGTTTTATCAACACCTTCAAGTAACATAAAAACTAAAAAAAAAACAAAACAAAGAGCTTGCTTACTCCTTCGTTGATGAACGTCCCAATTATATACTCGAGTGAGTGTAACTTGGGTTGTTGTCACTTGGTCTCTCAAGAACTGCAGATCAGCAACAAGGACTTCTAAACTCACTTTTGCATTTTCAAGATTCTTACGTGGAAGAGCATTTGCCTCTTCACAAGAATACCCTAGCATGACATTTGCTCCCAACCATAGACAGACCGACTCTGCATCCTTGATTCGAGCCTGTGAATATATTTCCTCAGAAACTTCGAAATCAGCAATCAACGCCTCACCAGTACCCTTCTTAGCTTGCAATGCGGCAACTATATCTAGGCACTTCTCAATGTCAGGGATTTTGGCCTGAAGATCCCTCTGCTGAGCGAGAAGTTTCATTTCGACCAACTCGTACTGCTGAAGTCTTTCTTGAAGAAAAGCAAGCGATGAGTTGACTGCCAGCAGCCAAACCTTCCTTGTCACCAACCACATTTCGTTGAGTCATTTTGTCAAACAGTTGGTGAGCAACATCAATGTCAAAGTAACCAAGACTGGTTCGATCCGAGTTGGATTCGATCTGAGTCGAGTCGAGCTGGGGCCTTCTCGAACTCATTTTCGAGCTCAAAAATCAGTTCAACTCGGCTTGAAATCAGCTTCTAACTGAATCAAATCGAGATTTTTTGAGTCAAGTCGAGCGAGCTAACCGAGCTAGCTCGGTTCATGTACACCCTCGAAAAGAACGGGAATCTTCTGCAACATCTGTTATAGGCAACGCCTAAATACTCAAGATTGTTGAACTATCTTATATATGTAAAATCCACGCCGTCCCTGTGCTCTATCTTGGATTCTAGGATTTTGAAGCAAAAACTAACTAATATAAACAACTCAAATGGGCCACACCACAGTGAGCAATGGATAGGATGTTAATCATAGATTTGTGTGTAGCGTCACCATGGTATCATTTATCAAACCCGTTAATCGGGTCTAAAGTCTCGTTTGACATCTCTACTCTAAACTAACGAGAACTTTTTGAAAAAGAGCTACTCTTTCCATTCTAGTTCTTTTTTAAATAAGTTCGTTTAGTAAATTACGTTTTCAAAATAATAAGAGTTTTTTTAAAAGATAGGTGATGTCATTTTTTAAAAATTACAACAACTCCATTGTTAAAAGTAATTCGGTCCGTTGTTTTGACGAATCTCATAATAAATCTCATAATAAATTGATCATGCCCCAAATGGCATGAGAATGGATAGATACAACGTTCATGTTTGAGACATTTAGGGTGTCTACCATGTTGGATATTTGATGTGCGTCGTTCACCATCTGAAGCCCACCTTTGATGTGGATCGTCCATCATGTGAGCCAAATCTTCAAAGTAGGCAGACCATCATGCCAGGCTTATCTTGGAAGTATACCATTCATCATTAGGAGTTGACCTTTGACGTGGATCGTCCATTATTTGAGGCCCACCTTAATGTAGGTTGTTCATCATGTGAGGCCTACCATCAATGCTAATTATCCTTTATGTGGGCCCCCTCAATGTATCATGACATGGAATCCAATTTTGATGTGTTCATCATATGGGCCCTACCTACCTTCAAAGTGGGTTGTCCATCATGTTTTTTTTTTTTTTTTTTTCAAAAAACTCGATAAGAGCATTTCATTAATATTGCAAATTTACAATCTAAGCCTTTCGGGTGGGAAGCAGGGCAAAAAACCTGCCCCACTTATCATATCCTATACAGAGGATGAAATCAACATTCTTTAATAGAGCCTAAACCAGTTCTATCCAGCAGATAGCGGCCCTTAACCAGACGTGGCATAGAAGATGCCTCAATGAAGTACCTATCAGATTGCCCCTTACTACCCTCCTTCGCCAATCCATCCACCGGACCATTTGCTTCTCTAAGGATGTGAGAGATCCTAAAGGATCCCTAGGGCGACTTTAGATATGGGTTATTCATCATGCAAGACCTTAGAAGTGGACTGTCCATTAGGTGGGGCCCACTTAATGTAGACTATCCATCACAAGGGCCCACATTTTGATGCAGGTTATTGACGCAGGGATGAACGTGATGAGGATAACTATTCTAAATCCACGGAACTTCTCTGGACTCCTCATAGAGACTTCTCGAATCCACGAGGAAAGGAAACAGAAAATAGAAATAAATTCTAATAAATTCGAAATTGATTGATTGATGAATAAAAATAAGTTTACAACCCTTTAAATAGGGCTACCAAGCAATGGGAAAGAAATTAGAATCAAACTGCAATTCAAACTCTTAGAATCCGCGACTTACTATAAATAGTAAACTTACTATTTATAAACGGTCGTGATCTCTACTAGTGCGCAAGGTTGTCGGCCAAAAATAGTAAGTGTCCTATTTGGCTTCACCAAACCGTTCTCCTAATTATTCTAAGCTCTTTTCACGTTGGGCGCAACTCCTAAAGCCCGATGGATGAAGAGTTATAATCAAACTAAAACTTACTATTTATAGTAAAAACGAAATTAAAACAGAAATTTCACCGTCAATAGGATGGAATCTCGCAAATATCGGCATGGGCAACCTGGCAAAGCCAGGTTGGTTGGCTAAATTAGCTCGTTTTACCCCAAAATCATATATGGTACGTCGATTAACTCATTCCGGTTTGCGAGATATGCCTATTTTATGGTTTTGACGGTCTTGACAATTTCTGTCTTTGATCAGGCCTTCTCTGATCCATCTTAGACATGAAAGTGTCTACGGCCCTCTCTACATCAGTCTCCTTCACTTCAAAAGAACTCGTCCTCGAGTCCTCGTGTTGCTTCGGTTCATAATACTCAGTCTGCTACGCAGTAAAGATACCTGGATCAAAAGTTACGATCAATTTATAGTCCACCTTCCTTTGGTCCAACCAGCTAGGAATGAATCTATGACATGTCCTACATCAGACCCCTCTGCTTGGAAAAAACTCATCCTCGAGTTACTCAAGAGACTTGGTTCATGATTCTGATATAACTTTTGATGCCGATGTTTATTAACCATTTTCTTGTACATGATATTAGGTTCTTGAGTTGATACAATACATGTACTCATGCTCTCCTTGACTTGGCTAGTATGAATCAGTTCCTTCACTTCTGCCTTCAAGATTTTACATTCCTTCTGACCATGTGGGCAATTAGGCAGACTTATCCCTGTGACAAGATCAATGTGGTTTTGTATATCTCGTATGAGAGACAATTAATTGGGGAGTTCATCGAGCACATTCGTCTTGAACTCCTGCAACACTGGTTTCAAATCTTCTGGGATATTCATAGGTTCAACATATTTTTTCTTTTCAACTAATGGATATATATCTCTTGTTTCCTCAGATTGTCTAACAAAAGCCTGTTCAGTTGTGAGAGATTGTCCCTCCACTTTAGAAGTCTTGGGTTGGTTCTCCCTTCCCATAGGAGCAAGGATAATCTTTTTACCATCTTTAATAAAGATAAATAGGTTATCCCAATCCCTATGTGTAGCATTAATATTATTTTGCCAGGGTTGACCAAGTAACATGTGGCAAGCTTCTATGTCGACCACGTCACACATTACTTCATCCTTATAATATTTACTAATGGAAAATGATATACGATATCATTCAGTTATCTCTGTTTTGTTGACCTCCTTGATCCATCCAATCGTGTATAGAGATGAGTATCTTTCTGTTTTCAGTTGTAACTTTTCCACCATTATTTTCGACACGAAATTCTCATCGCTCCTGACATCGATGATCACATTGCAGACTTTTTTATATGCAGTGCACCTTGTTTGAAAGATGTTGTCTCACTGTAATTCTATTTCTACCTTTGGCATATATAACGGCTTCCTTATGATCGAAGTGGTGGCTTATGATTTACTATCATCTGATGGTGCTTTGCAGAAATTGGGATTGTGTCGTACAGCGGCCACGAGCGGTTGAGCATCACTTTGAGCTCGGGGCGGAATTAGTGCATCCGCAATACGGTTGAGGGTTGCCTGCAGCCCTTGCATAGTCAACTGACTCTCCCAATGGAAAGCTTCCATTCTTTCTAAAAGATAACGAATCCCTAGATCACCGCCCATAGGATTTTAGTTCATACCTTTGTTGTTTACCATCGGCCCCAGGGGAATCCTCGCTCTGATACCAATTGACGTAGGGATGAACGTGATGAGGATAACTATTTCGAATCCACGGAACTTCTCTGGACTCCTCACAAAGACTTCTCGAATCCACGAGGAAAGAAAGCAGAAAATAGAAATAAATTCTAATAAATTCGAAATTGATTGATTGATGAATAAAAATGAGTTTACAACCTTTTAAATAGGGCTACCAAGCAATGGGAAAGAAATTAGAATCAAACTACAACTCAAACTCTTAGAATCCGCGACTTACTATAAATAGTAAACTTACTATTTATAGACGGTCGTGATGTCTACTAGTGCGCAAGGTTTTCGGCCAAAAATAGTAAGTGTCCTATTTGGCTTCACCAAACCATTCTCCTAATTATTCTAAGCTCTTTTCACATTGGGCACAACTCCTAAAGCCCGACGGATGAAGAGTTATAATTAAACTAAAACTTACTATTTATAGTAAAAACGAAATTAAAACAGGAATTTCACCCTCAAGAGGATGGAATCTCGCAAAATTCGGCATGGGCAACCTGACATAGCCGGGTTGGTTGGCTAAATTAGCTCGTTTTACCCCAAAATCATATATGGTACGTCGATTAACTCATTCCGGTTTGCGAGATATGCCTATTTTATGGTTCTGACGGTCTTGATGATTTCTGTCTTTGATTGGGCCTTCTCTGATCCATCTTAAACATGAAAGTGTCTACGGCCCTCTCTACATCGGTTATCCATCTTGTGAGGCCCACTTTATCCATTATGTGGGCCTCCTTGATGTGGACCATTCATTAAGTGGGGCCCACCTTCAATACGAGTCGTTCATCATGTGGGTCCACCTTTGGGTTTAGGTTTAGGTTTAGGTTTTGGGTTATAAGTTAAGGTTTAGGTTTTAGGTTTAGGTTAAGGTTAGGTTATAGGTGTAAGAAATGTATCCTAGTCCGTACTATTCTGTTGACTCCGGCGATCATTCTCGTCGAATTCAGGCAACCTACGACCTATAATCGACGTTTGCGCGCGATCTTAAGTCATATCCTGTAGATTTGAGTCGGCTTAATCCGAGACCCATACCATTGCGATCGCACCGTCACCACGGTTCTAATGCGGCATCTTGTGTGCCAATTCGACGCTTAGATCATAAGATGTGGACCGTGTATTATAATGGTCGTGGACCACATATTGCGGGACCCACCTACTCCATGTGTCACCAATCCCTAGAAAATCATGAGAGTGATGACATCACCCTATCTATAGCCACCGTACCCTAGCTATAGCCACCCTACCTACCCCTAGCCCTTTTTACAAGCACTTATGGCTAGCCAACCTACCCCTAGCCCTTCTTACAAGAATTTATTGCTAGCCACCCATACCTCTCTTATAAGTAATCATAGCCCACCTAAGCTACTCTCTCTCTCTTTACAATTCTCTCTCTCTCTCTCTCTCTCTCTCTCTCATTTCTCAAACCCGCATTCCCAAGCAAGGAAAAATCCCACGTCCAAGCTCTTCCATTTGAGGAAAGAGTGAGTTGTGTGGCCCACTTTTCTCTCCTAAAATCCTTTATCCAAGCCATCCACTTCTCATCACCCTCCATCAAAGTGAAGCACAAGGAGATTGGCTTTCTAACGGACCAAGAAGATTGAACGGTGGGTGCTTATTAGGCTAGATTTTTCATATTTTGATGATGGGCCAAGTGAGGCCTACCGATTGATGGTATGGATCTCACTTTGGACCCCCTTGATGTGGCCGATGGACCACCTTGATCCTCATGATCATTCCATGATGGGGCCATTCTCCATGGACCCCATCATGATGTTTATTTTCCTTGCATAAAAAAAAGTTATCTAGACCGTCCATTTTGGGTGGAGAAGGAACCTCCACCGTTAATCTTTGATTTAGTGGGCCCACATGTATTGGGACCCACTTGATATATGATTGAATGCAAGGGAGGGCTCATAGTGGCGGAGCCCTCCATCACACGTGTCCCGTCTCTTTCTTTCTCTCTCTCTCTCTCTCTCTCTTTTCTTTTTATGTGATAATATGTCCATGTGGCCCACCCAGATGGACCCCACCATGAAGCTTGTATTTGATCCAAGTCATTTGTAGGTGGGGCCCACTTTGTATATAGGTTGTTCCACACCACCTAGCCATGTGATGGCCCACCTAAGCAGGGCCCACCTTAAATGTATTTGTCCTGCTCATAACTGTCCAAGCGTCTAGATGTGAACTGGGAAAACACAAATATTAGCTTGATTCATAAACATTTGAGTGAGCCACTTGTATAGGCCCCACATGGATGTATGGATTCAATCCACACTGTCCATCCTATTTACCAACTCATTTTAGGCGTTGAGCCTAAAAATGAAGATGATCCAATTTTCTGGTGGGCCATACCTTTGAAAATAGTGATTTTCACCATTTAAATTCACCTTAATTTTTCTACATGCCGAAAGATGCCCAATATTGGGCTTGATGGATGGGTTATGGACTGTAGAATCTATTGGCTGGGGTAGATTCACTTAATGCGGGCCCCACGAGCAAAAAACCATGGAAAAACCACTTTTTTCAAAAAAATAATGCATGCAGCGCCGCTGCTGTTGACGCTGTAACAGGACGCTGCTGCGTCTGGACCAGGGACCACGGTCCCATATGGTGGCCCCACTGTGAAGTGTTTTGTATATCCACACCGTCCATTTTGTAGGCCGTTAGGGTAGTGGGCCGTCCTCCAAATATCAGCCCCATCTAAAGCTCAGGTGGCCCACATCATAGGAAACAGTGGGATTGGACCATCTGCCATTGAAACCCATTTTTAGGTTCACAGAAGTTTTGGATCATCTAAACTTTGTTTTCCCTGTTCATTTGGGTCTATGTGACCTTATCAACGGATTGGATGGCATATAAACATTATGGTGGGCCTCACGTGGAACCACAATCATGTATGTGTTTTATTCACACCGTCCACGGAACCCACCAAAATGCATGTGTTTTATCAATGCCATCCAGCCATTGGGCTGGGTTGTTGGACGGCTAGTGGGACCCACCATGATGCATGTGCTGCATCTAAACCGTCCGGCCACTTTGAAAGCTCATTTTATGGCATGGGCTAAAGAATGAGTCAGATCCATAGTTCAGTGGACCCCACCCTTGATGCATGTGTTGCATCTAAACCGTCCAACCATTTGGCAAGCTTATCTTAACAGGCTTGAGACTAAAAATAAGTCAAATCTAAAGTTCAAGTGGACGCCACCATTTAAAGTAATGGACAATGAAATCCACCGTTCAAAATTTCTAAGGGCCATAACAGTTCCCTATTAAGTTGATATTTGTTTCCACTTCACCTATCACTATGTTAATTTATGAACAGGTTGGATGGGAAACATATGTTATGATGGGCCTTAGGAACTTTAAATGGTGGAAATCATTATCACCACTTTTATTTGGTTGTGGCCCATTTGATGTACATATGGGGCCCAATTGGTGTGGCCCATCTGATACATAAGGCCCATGTGATTAGGCTCATTCGATGTATTTGTGGCCCATTGTTGAGGCCCACTTTGATATATATGAGGCCCATGTTATGAGGCCCATTGTGACGTATTCAAAAGCCCAGGGGTTATGGCCCATTGTAATATACATAAGGCCCATTGATGTGGCCCACTTGATTTATATAAGGCCCATATGATGCGGCCCATTTGATGTATCTAAGGCTCATGGGTTGAGGCCCAACGGGATGTCCTTAGGGTCCATTGCAATGTGTGATGCCTCCATGGTTTGTGTAATGATGTTTTATGGCGAGCCATGCCTTGGGAGCAATGTTGGTTTGACGTCCACATTGTAAAAATAATGTTGGTTTAATGTCCGCATTATAAATCTCCCTAGGGCCATTGATAGGCCCATACTTGTTGCGCGTAGGCCATCTAGGCCCATCTTCGTTGTGGGGATAATTCATCACCTTATAACGTATTTAGTGTAACTCCATGCAATACTTAATATAAGTAGTGACTGATCATTCATATGCCATTGGGCAGATCATTTATGAGACTCGTTGATAAGAGTTACCTACATGAGCGCGTGATATGCGAAAGATTGTTGCATGACTGGACAGTGTGCTTCATGCATCTTGCATTTATATGTCTTGATCATTGTACGCCCTAGCGATATCAAGGCCGTGGCTCTACAGGCACATCGTGGATGGCCGTATCACATACCGAAAATACTTGGTTCTAGCACTATGGGCATTTAGGATGTTTTTGGGTGAAAGTCTCAGAACCTTTTTGGTACCAGGAGTTGCTCCAATGTCTAGACCGAGTGGATACACGCGCACCCGAGTACCGAATACCAATAGGCTGTGTCTCCCACTGTGTCGTGGTTGGTTAGAATGTGGTGTGACCTTATTCACCTAAGTGAGGGGGTTGTAAGCTAGGCTGAGTTTGACCAGCTCGCCAATGCATCCGCTATCGATGAGCCGGGTAGGTATTGGTAGACTACTAGTTAGGCGGATAGTGAGGTCTCTTCCACTTACTGGGCTGTGTGGCTAGGGAGGTGACAGTTAGTGTGAAGTGTATTGGACCCCGGTGATATCTCATAGAGGAATTGTATTGATATATGTACTGGATGAGTACTGGCATGCTTGTTTCGCATCTTGTATATGACATTTGGCTACATAGGCCTCGCATCACATGGCCTTGGTACGACTGATAGCATAATTCCTTGCATCACATAGCTTTGGTACAACTGATAGCATTCATGGACTTACCGCATATTTTCGCATTACTCTGATATTGTACACTTGGCGCTTGCCTTACGGACACACTTACACCACCCTTTAAGCTTTTGTAAGCTTATGCACGACCGTTACGTGCAAGTGGCATTGGTTCACAGCAGTGCTAAGGCAGGAGCACACATCAGATCATTTTAGAGTTTTTTTGATCACCCTGTATTTCACTTTTCGCATTGTATTTAAAGTTTTTGATATAGTGGATATGTGGTGATGTTGTTTTATGACTTGGTTATGCTTGTGGTTATGCTCCATTACAATAAAAAAATAAAAAATTCATACTGAGAATCCTCCTTATAGGATCTCAGGAATGGAATCTGGCATGTGAGTACCGGAATCTGAGAATGAGGCACTACGGAGGCTGTCGGCGCCAGACTCGGCGATTGAAAATTTTGTGAGCCCGCTTTTCGAGTTTGGGGCATGATAATAGGTTATAAGTTTAAGTTATAGGTTATAGGTTAAGGTTTTAGGTCATAGGTTTTAGTTTAGGTTATGGTTATAGGCTTAGGTTTAGGTTTAGGCTAAGGTCTAGGTTATAAGCTATAGGTTTAAGGAATTGAGAATAGGTTAAGGTTTAGGTTTAGGAAATCGTGTTCGGGTTCGGGATCGTGTTTAGGTTTGGGTTTTCAAGTTTAGGTTTAGGTTTAGGTTAGAGAGTTGAGATTAGGATTAGGTGTAGGTTTAGGTTTAGGGATTTGAGAATACATTTAGGTTTTCGGTTTAGATTTAGGTTTTAGGTTATAGGCTAAGATTTAGGTTTTAGGTTTAGGTTAAGGTTATGTTATAGGTTATAAGTTTAGGGTATAGGTTATAGGTTAAGGTTTTAGGTCATAGGTTTTGGTTTAGGTTAAGGTTATAGGTTTAAGTTTAGGTTTAGGTTAAGGTTTAGGTTTATGTTATAAGCTATAGGTTTAGGGAATTGAGAATAGATTAAGGTTTAGGTTTAGGAAATTGGTTTCGGGTTCGGGATCGGGTTTAGGTTTGGGTTTTCAAGTTTAGGTTTAGGTTTAGGTTAGGGAGTTGAGATTAGGATTAGGTGTAGGTTTAGGTTAAGGGATTTGAGAATACATTTAGGTTTTAGGTTTAAGTTTAGGTTTTAGGTTAGTTAAGGTTTAAGTTTTAGGTTTAGGTTAAGGTTTAGGTTTTAGGTTTAGGTTAAGGTTAGGTTATAGGTTATAAGTTTAGGTCATAGGTTATAGGTTAAGGTTTTAGGTCATAGGTTTTAGTTTAGGTTAAGGTTATAATTTTAGGTTTAGGTTTAGGTTAAAGTTTAGGTAAGCTTGAAAAAAAAAAAAGAAAAAAAAAAGGGTTAAGGTTTAGGTTTAGGTTATAAGCTATAGGTTTAGGGAATTGAGAATAGGTTAAGGTTTAGGTTTAGGAAATCAGCTTCGGGTTCGGGATCGGGTTTAGGTTTGATTTTTCAAGTTTAGGTTTAGGGAGTTGAGATTAGGATTAGGTGGAGGTTTAGGTTTAAGGATTTGAGAATACATTTAGGTTATAGGTTATAGGTTTTAGGTTTAGGTTTAGGTTTAGGTTTAGGTTTAGGTTAAGGTTTAGCTTAAGGTTTAAGCTATAAGTTTAAGGAAATGAGAATAGGTTAAGGTTTAGGTTTAGGAAATTGGGTTCGGGATCGGGATCGGGTTTAGGTTTGGGTTTTCAAGTTTAGGTTTAGGTTTTAGGTTAGGGAGTTGAGATTAGGATTAGGTGTATGTTTAGGTTTAGGGATTTGAGAATACATTCAGGTTTTAGGTTTTAGGTTTTAGGTTTAGGTTAAGGTTTTAGGTTATAAGTTAAGGTTTAGGTTTTAGGTTATATGTTAAGGTTTAGGTTTAGGTTTTAGGTTATAAGTTAAGGTTTAGGTTTTAGGTTTAGGCTTAGGTTAGGTTATAGGTTATAAGTTTAGGTTATAGGTTATAGGTTAAGGTTTTAGGTCATAGGAATTGGTTTAGGTTTAGGTTAAGGTTTAGGTTTAGGTTTAGGTTTAGGTTTAGGTTATAAGCTATAGGTTTAAGAAATTGAGAATAGGTTAAGGTTTAGATTTAGGAAATCGGGTTCGGGTTCGGGATCGGGTTTAGGTTTGGATTTTCAAGTTTAAGTTTAGGTTAGGGAGTTGAGATTAGGATTAGGTGTAGGTTTAGGTTTAGGGATTTGAGAATACATTTAGGTTTTAGGTTTAGATTTATGTTTTAAGTTATAGGTTTAGGTTAAGGTTATAAGTTTAGGTTAAGGTTATAAGTTTAGGTTAAGGTTGTAAGTATAGGTTATAGGTTTAGGTTTAGGTTTAGGGTGTGATTTAGGTTTAGGGTGTGGTTTAGGTTAAGGGTGTGGTCCCTGCAAATACAGATATAAACACGGCCTCTCCAAATGGTCAGGCCCCTCCAATGCGGTCCATAGGAAATAGACAGCTTCATTATGGTCATAACAACGGTTCCTACCTTACAGGGATCCCCGCTCATCCAGATAGCTCCGACGCATATCCAGGTCTGCTCCATTAATTTAGAGCAAATACATAAACACGGCCTGTCCAAATGGTCAGGCCCCTTTAATGCTGTACATAGGAAATGGATAGCTTCATCATGGTCATAACAGCAGTTCCCAACTTCCAGGGACCCCCACTCAATATCTGGATAGCTCCGACGCACATCCGATCTGCTCTAACAAATTCGAGCGATTACATAAACACGGCCTGTCCAAATGGCCAGGCCACTCCAATGCTTTTCATAGGAAATGGACAGTTTCATCATGGTCATAATGGCATTCCCACCTTTCATGGACCCCTGCTCAACATCCGGATAGCTTCGACGCACATCTGAGTCTACTCATTTAAATAAAATAGATTATCAAGATCATTTAAATAAAATCAGGTCTAATCAACAATCTGACCTAGGGGATTCTATTAGCATTGTTGATGGCACCTCGAACCTTGTTTAAATCTAGGTTGCAATCTGTGGCCACTGATCCTATTTGTCTTTCTGTGAAGTTGGCGACGATTTCTACATCAAACCTGTGAAAGCAGCCCTAATGATAAAGAACATTTCTTTCCATGAATTCATTTTCTCTCTCTCTCTCTCTCTCTTTTAATTTTTTAACTTTCCATTACAATAATAACTACCTGAAATCATGGCGTTTTCTCAAGATAGAAGTCCAATCCATCCCAACTTGTGCACCTATTAGGATAAGCAATTCAAACAACATCCTGCAACACATTTAAATGCCTAATTAGTCTCACTCTAGTCTTATATATTGAATGCCTAATGTATAGTCTCTTGAATTGGTGCAAACCATAACTAAAATTTTTAGAATTTTGTATGAATTTGAAGTGATTTTGACGGCTATCTTGGATTTAGAATTACAAGACAAGTGATGTTGGAAATTTATGACCCTTGGATTCAGCTATTTGTTAAATTTCACAGTTAAGTTCAAACTATTAATCCATGGTTAGAGGTTTTAAATATTGATTGAGTCATGATTTCACAAAACACATCTCGCTTGCACATTAAGGGTTCAGTTCGATATTAAAGGATTAACTTGGTGATCACTAAGCTCGAAAGGATTGGGTGAATAATCTTCACCATAGGTTTGCTCCTTATAGGTGTATATTTAATTCCCCATGGATAATATGTGAAAAGGGTTGGGTGTACGATCTTTACCATAGGTTTGCTCCCTATAAGTGTGGATTCGATTCTCTTCTCCCTCGATGGAAAAATCAAAAGCGAGAAGAATGAAAAAGAAGAATTGTAAGGCAAGTTCTGATTTAGGTTTTGAGTGTCTTGAATGCTCTTTTGATTATCAATGTTATCATAGAAATTATCTATTGGATTTCTCAATGATGATAAGCCGCGATTTCATTATACACTCATGGTACTCATTGTTTAGAATTGTTCTAATTAATGCATAAATACTTTAAACTTGATCATGAAATTTATTGTGCGCTTGATTCCAAGAGGAAGTAATGCCCAACATTCATGCATCTTAGAATTTTTGTATCTCGATTACTTTTCAAAAATCACTTGAGTTCATAAAGATTGTCCTGTAATTCTCAACTTATTTTTCGCATACTTTGCTTGGGACTAGCAAAATGCTGGTTGGGGGTTTTGTTGAGGGTCAAATATTACATATCAAACCCCAGTTATTACCTGAATTTACAAACATGATACTGTTTAACGCCCTATTTTAATCGTGTCTGTGTTGTAAGGTGGATTTATAAGCGTGGACTGAAAAGGGGTACTAAAAGCATGGATTTAATACTAAAAAATCACCAAGGCAAGGAATGGACCCCAGGGGACCAAGATCGAGAAATTTACACGCCGTAGATTCAAGAAAATCAAGTCCTTCACCTCAAAGAGGCTTGAAAAGTGTCTTGAATGCAAGATCACAGGTTTTCCATCATTCGTTCGGCTCAAGATTTCATATATGGCCTGAGAACCCTAACTTAACCGTACACGTCAAATTTCAGCCCCCAAATCCCTGCAGAAGTGGCCCAACGGACAGATAAGCACATAAATCATCAATCTAGGGCCTACTTGATCTCTGGACATGCTTCAAATTTGGTCTCAACCCTTTGAGAGATATTGGAAGGCAGATGGACGGTGTGGAGTTATCAGAAATATTATTGTGGGACCCACACGAGTGCTGCATATGCACTGCAGTAAGTGCACTCGCAGTGCACTAAACCCATAACAAGCAGTCAAACAGCATTTACCGCACCAAGCCTGACTTTTCTAAACAGAGACAGACTCTCTGTTCTCTCTCGCGCATGGCCATCCTCTGAGACGTTGCTGGCCCACTTTCATCATCCAGACTGATGATCCAAGCCATCCAATGTTCTCAGGAGTATAAAACGACCAAAACCTGATCAATTAATTGCAACCATGTATACGATCAAGAATGCAAAGACTGGATGCTTCCGCCACATTGATTAATGGTGTGGTCTACCCAAAGCTCGGATCCACTTTAAATTTGGAATATTGGTCTAAATAGACCTTATTAATCTAATTATCGACGATGATTCACCTTAATATCACCGAGAGTGGGCCCCACAAGGTCCAGTGCAGCTGCCGTGCGCAAAGCCAGTGTCTGCAAGTACCGGACGCCGCCCGATTTTTGCGGCCCACTGCGTGATCTTGTTGGTGTTCAGATGGCTGATCTTCACCGTCCAAACGGTTGGGAGGGAAATTTAGACCCTACCTATGTTGACAGAATGCTCGGACGTGACCGTATCCAAGCACAAACCGGTCTCGCGGTTTTGCTGCGAAAGAAGACGCCGCTGTGCATAAGAATTTCTGGATTCTCTCAGCGTAAGCAAGGTCGGTTCTTAGCAACTAACCTCTCCACCGTCTGCTCTGCTTATAAAAGAAAGAGAAGAGAGAGAACAAAGGGGGAATGGGAGGAGGCTTTTGAACATGAGCAGAGAGAGAGAACAAAGTTATTTGTTTTTTCTCCTTTTCCTTTCTTTTTCATGTTTTGTTTATTTTAGAATTAGCCTAATCATGGTCGGCTAAACCTCTTAGCTAGGGCTAAGAGGTGAAGCTTACAGCGTGATGGGAAGAACTCTGTGCTTATGCTTGTTATTTACATGGAATTGAACTTGATATTTGTCTGATTATGAAAATGTTTTTAGTTTTTAATAGTTTGTTATGACTAAAATTACAATGGGTCTGCAATGGCTTTGAGCATGTTCTTTCCTTTTATGTTTATGATGTCAGGAAGCCATGTTGTTCACCATTGTCTCCTGGGCATGGTCGGATGACGGTACTCTTCCTAACCTTCATAGCATGATGATTGGTTGGTAATTAGTTTAATTCTATTGTTTGCTTTGTCTCCTGGGCATGGTTTGGTGATGGAATCCATTCTAATTCATATACCTTTCATCTCTTTAAAATTATATCAGAGGAAGTTCAGTTTAATTTCCATGATTCTTGAAGCAGGCCTATGATCTCCCTGATCTCTACAAGTGGATCCTCTGAATCCCTAGTTTCATACCTTTGAATTCTACATATTTTAGTTTACTATTTCATCATTATTCCTCAAATCCACTTGATTTAAGTTTCATCTTTTTCTAGTTCTAGTTCTAGTTATTTTCAGATTACGTACAGGTTTCAGTCCCTTGGGATTCGACATCGGTCTTACCGAGATTATTACTACATCACAACTCTATAATTGGGGAGTGAACAAGTTTTTGGCGCCATTGCCGGGGATTGACGATTGCGATTCTCTGAAATTAATTAGGTTTAAAATTAGTTTAAGATTAGAATTTGACTAACTTTAGTTTTAGATTTTTATTTGATTTCTAGAACTAACTTGTTTTCCTATTTTGTAGGATCCTGACATAAGTTTCTAAATTGGTAATTCCTTCCCAATTTCTCTACTTTTTCTACTTTTAAAATTAGGGTTTGAATTTTAGAAATTTTCTAATTCTAGTATTTCCCTATTTGTAGGAAATAGTTTATTTTTAGAAACTTTCCTTTTTTGTTTTTAGAAACTATGTTAGTTATTTCCCTTTTAAGAAATTAACTTTCTATTTTTGTTTTTTAGTAACTTTCTAATTCTAACTCTTTTAGAATCTAATTTTGTTTCCTAATTTTCTACTCATAGAATTTTTGTTTAAAAACTAAATTTCCTATTTTGTAGGCCTTTAAGATAGAAATTTCTAATTCGGTAAGTTCTTTCTCTACTTTTAATTTTTCAGATCTCTTTTAGTAACTTCCTTTTTAGTTTAGGACTTCCCTAATTTATTTTAGAATTTCCACTTTCTTTTAGGAATTTCTTCTTTTAGAAATTGGTTTGTTTAGTTCTTCCTTTTTAAGGATTTTCTAAATTCTAGACCTTTTCTTTAGAAACTGACTTGTTTTGTTTTCTTTTGCAGGTGTTGTTACTTAGGGCTTGCAATTTGGTAACTTCTTTCTAACTCTCTCTTTCTTTCTAGATTTTCTTTTCCTTACTTAGGATTAGGTTTCAAATTTGATTGAGGGCTGCGAGTCTTTCATGCCCAAGTGGGCCCGTGACAACACTCGACGTCTCTTGGCTGAAAGAGGATTGGTTGAGGGGTTGACTATCCATCGCAGGACTAGATACCACTCGAAATCCCCTGAGTTAATTGAAGTAATGGCTAAAAATCAACCTCTTCTACCCCAATCTAGGGTGGAGGACATTCAGGAGGAGAATGAGGTGCATTAAGCACCCTCGCCATGTACTTTACGAGATTATTTACAACCAACGAGGGTGAGTACGCCCTCATGCATGATTTTTCCTAAAAATACAGGACATATGGACATTAAACCAGGGGTTTTCCAACTCCTTCATAAGTTTCATGGGCTTGAATCTGAAGAACCATATCTACATTTGAAAGAGTTTGATGAGATCAGAGCCACTTTATATTTTCAAAATGTGTTTGAGGACACAGTCAGGCTGAGACTCTTTCCTTTTTCCTTAAAAGAGAAAGCTAAGACGTGGTTACATTCACTGCATCCTAGATCCATTGGCACATGGAATGATATAAAAAGAGAATTTATAAAGAAATTCTATCCACATCATAAAACGATTACCCTTAGAAAAGCAATCATGAACTTCACCCAAAAGGAGGATGAAACATTTTACCAATATTGGAAAAGGTTTAAGGATTTGGTCAGTTCATGCCCACAATACGGCTTTGAAACATGGCGCATTACAAATTTTTTCTATGATGGACTGACATCTTCCATGCACCAAATGGTCGAGACAATGTGTAATGGAGAATTCATTAATAAAAATGTTGACGAGGTATGGGATTACCTTGATAGTCTTGCTGAAAAAACATAATCATGGGATTATTACCCAAAATCGAACACCACGTCTAGGCCAACTCAATTAAAGGAGAAATGTGGATTGTATCTCTTGAAAGAAGAGGATGATCTCAAGTATAAAGTGACTACTCTCATAAGAAAAGTTGAGGCAATGGAAGGAAAGAAGGATAAGGTTAATGAAAGTGTTTGCGGCATATGTGATTGCAACATTCATACAACTGAAAATTATCCTACGATACCTGCCTTTTGAGAAGTGTTGAATGAACAATCCAATGCCGTAAATAATTATCAAAGACCTTTCAATAGACCAACCTCTAATACATACAATCCTGGTTGGAAAAATCATCCAAACTTTAGTTGGAGAAATGGACAAACTGCTACCCCTCAATGTTTCTTCAATCAAAATCCAAATCAGGGGAGACCTCAAGAAGAACCGGTTCAAAATTCCATGCAAGAGCTGACCTAGGCAATGCGAGACTTTATGCAAAAGATGGATTCACGTATGACGGTTATAGAAAAGGGGATGCTTCCTGCATAACCGCTCCCCAATCCTAAACCACAATACGAGATAAGTGATCCCAGCTCTTCAAATTAAATGGGGCACGCTAAATCCATCACCAGCCTTAGGAGTGGGAAGATCATTGATAAAACTCTTCCGGTTAGGTCCGAAAAGCCTTAAGAACCAGAAGAGGATAACAATAATAGATCTAATGAGGCCTCACAAAAATTAGAATCAGAACTTCTAGAAAAGCCAGTTGCTCCATTTCCCCAATGGTTGGTTACACCAAAACCTCTCTCTAACTCTCAGGATATCCTAGAGGTGTTGAAACAAGTGAAAGTCATCATTCCTCTACTTGATGTCGTAAAATAGATACCTTCATATGCCAAATTCCTGAAAGACTTATGCACAACCAAACGACGACAGAGTATTTAAAAAAAGATCTTCTTGACCGAGAAAGTGAGTGACATCCTAAAGCAAGACGTGCCACAGAAATTCAAAGATCCTGGTAGCCCAAACATATCATGTGTAATCAGGGACCATCAAATTGATCACGCACTTCTTGACTTAGGAGCAAGCGTCAATTTGATTCTCTACTCGGTATACAAATAGTTAGGTTTGGGTGAATTAAAACCCATCCTAACCACACTACAACTTGCTGATCGCTCTGTTCGTGTACCCAGAGGGATAATTAAGGATGTGTTAGTCCAAGTTGATAGATTTTACTACCCTATAGATTTTATCATCCTGGACACCGAACTCATCAATAACATGAGCACTCAGATCCCAGTCATTCTTGGTCACCCATTCCTTGCCACTTCAAACGTAATTATCAATTGCAGGAATGGTGTCATGACTATGTCTTTTGGGAATATGACATTGAAGTTAAACATCTTTTTCAATAGTGGCAGAAACTTAGAGGATGATGACGATTTCCACGACATTAACATGATTGACTCTTTAGTGGAAGATACGACACCTCTGACCTTATCCTCTGACCCTCTAGAGACATGCCTGGCCCACTCCCATGATTTTGATGATGCATGATTAGGGAGACATGTGCCTTGCTTGATACTACACCGGTACTTGAAGTTAATTGGTGGAGGCCACAATTTGAAGAGTTGCCCCAAACTGATGTAGTTCCTCTACCGTCTAACCTCAAGCCACCAAAGCTTGACCTAAAACCTTTGCCCTCTGATTTGAAATATGTCTATTTAGGTCAAGATGAGACATATCCGGTGGTGATCTCTGCTCACCTGGAGAAAGAACAGGAAAGTATGCTCATATATACTCTCATTGAGCATAAGGGAGCCCTTGGATGGACGATAGCGGACCTCAGGGGAATCGACCCCTCGATTTTTCCTCATCGCATATATCTTGAGGATAATGCTAAGACCGCTCGGCAATCACAACGTAGAATAAATCCAAACATGAGGAAAGTGGTTAAGGCCGAGGTTCTTAAACTATTGGATGTGGGTATCATATACCCTATATCCGATACTCAATGGGTGAGTCCAACTCAGGTAGTTCCTAAGAAGTCCGAGATCACCATCGTAACCAATGCCAATAATGAACTCATACCAACTAGAGTTACTACTGGTTGGAGAATGTGCATTGACTATAGGAAGCTGAATACCATCATAAGGAAGGACCACTTTCCCTTGCCCTTCATTAATCAAATCTTGAAAAGGCTAGCTGGTTATTCCTATTACTGTTTCCTTGATGGGTATTCGGGCTACAATCAGATTGAAATTGCCCCTGAGGACCAGGAAAAGACCACATTTACATGTCCTTACGGCACCTTTGCCTACAGAAGGATGTCATTCGGATTATGTAATGCCCCTGCTACCTTTCAGCAATGTATGATGAGTCTCTTTTTTGACATGGTGGGAAAATATCTAGAGATCTTCATGGACGATTTCTCTGTTTTTAATTCATCTTTCAGCGAGTGCTTAGAGAGTCTTAAATGTGTGCTGAAAAGATGTGAAGAAAAGAACTTGGTACTTAATTGGAAGAAGTGTTTTTCATGGTTCATAAGGGAATTGTCCTTGGACATATTATCTCGTCCAAAGGAATTGAGGTGGATAAGGCAAAAATCGATCTTATCTCTAACCTACCTCCACCCAAGAACATTAGAGACGTGCGATCCTTCTTAGGACATGCAGGATTTTACAGGCGATTCATAAAGGACTTTAGTCTCCTCTCTCGTCCTTTGTGTAATCTACTTCAAAAGGATGCACCATACGAGTAGATTGAGACATGTCAGGAAGCTTTCACTAAGCTTAAGGACATGTTGACTAGTGCACCCATCATACAACCACCCGACTGGGGCATTCCTTTTGAACTTATGTGCGACGTGTCTGATTATGCTCTTGGGGCGGTTCTAGGCCAGCGAAAAGATAAAAAACCCTACATTATTCATTATTCGAGTAAGACTCTAAATCCTGCCCAAGTGAACAACTCGACTACGGAAAAGGAACTCTTGGCCGTAGTGTTCGCTTTGGACAAATTTCAGTCCTACTTGATTGGATCCAAGATCATTATATACACTGATCATGCGGTGCTCAAGTATCTTCTGTCTAAGAATGATGCTAAGCCCCGCCTAATACGATGAATCCTCCTACTCCGGGAATTTGACCTAGAAATAAAAGATAAAAAGGGAGTGGACAACGTAGTGGCCGATCATTTGTCTCACCTTAATACCTCTGATTCTCTTGAGGCGACCCATATCAATGACATGTTCCCTGATGAACAACTGTTCAGAGTCTCCCATTGTAAGTGCTATACTTTATATCCCTGTTTGTTGTCAAATTTGTGGTACCAAAATCACTGTTATGTTATATATAACCTGCTTAAGTGAAGCTCTCTAAAGGATTAACATTCATGACTCCATGACCAAGCTAAGCTCACAACAAGCAAAGCTCACAAGTACAAGGATCAATCTTGAATGAAAGAACTTCTCACAAGACAAGACTCAAGCTGCAAGACTTCAAGAAGAGTTCAAAGCAGTTAATACACTTTCAAGATTGAGCTACATCAAGGTTTGATCTACATCAAGATTACAAGGCTTATACTTCAAGGTCTCAAGTTCCGAATGTTTCAATGTCCATACTTCATGATTGAGGTTTGATTGACCATAGGTTGACCTTAGAAGTATGTCATTTCGGATACATAAACCGAATGTTTATTTTACATGTGATTGGTCTGTTCTTCGACCAGTCCTAGGTCTTCTTCGACTAGTCCTAGACTTGCTTCGACCAGTCTAAGATATTCCTTGACCAGTCATAAGTTTGTTACAAATTCCGGATAAAATCAGCCTTCGACTAGTCCAGGAATCTGTTCGACCAGTCGTAGGAATAGTGTCGACTGATCTTCGACCAGTTGTACATTCTTCGACTCGAAGTCCAGCGAAGATTTACAGTACCTACGACCAGTCGAAGGGAACCTACGACCAGTCGTAGGTGACCTATGACCAGTCGTAGGAGGGCTACGACCAGTCGTAGAACGGTCAGAGTACATCCCGCCGGATTTTTTAAATATCTGTTATGGCTTCGACTAGTCGAAGAGCACTCTAGACCAGCCGAAGACCCGATCTTCTCACCTATAAATAGTGCACAAATCTCAGAAGAAATTATCGATTTAATTATAGTATTCAAACCAATCCTCGTCGAACTTCTGAGAGATAATTCTGTGCTCCATCTAAGCTAAGTGTGCTTATTTAATATTCTTCTTTCCTTAGCTTTATTTTAATTGATTTTGTTTCTGCTATTCCAATCCGATTTGATAAAGTGGAATTATTATTCCCTTTCTTTGGAATCAAAATCAATTAAGGCAAGCCCTATTTGATTTAATTTAAAATCTATTAGAACTAGAACCATTGTAATCAAGTACTGGACATTGAACTTGGACATTCAATCATCTACTTTGATTTGGTTCTACCGGGCTGCTACAACGAAGAAGATATTCAGGTATTTTACATATTGTAAATTCCTTTCTATTGTTTTGGTTTCTTTCAAGATTTGCCAGAAAAATCTTGTTATTTTGGTTATCTGAGGAGAGCCAGGAAAACTCAGAAGTGGGAGTTTTTTTAATTGTGTAAGCCCACATACAAAGACACAATTGTAAGGGTTTTGGGTGAACCTGGGAAAACCTATCTTTAGTGAACGCTAATATCCCTTGTGTGAGGATATTAGGAGTGGAGTAGCTTTTTGTGTGGCTGTTGGATAACAGTTGGTGAACACACAGGCGAACCACTATAAACCCTTGTGTTGTGATTGATTGTTTTATTCTTCTTATTTTTTATTCTTTTGTGGGATGTATGTATGGTTGTGAATGCTGTAATTATTTAATTCAAGCTTTGTGGGAATGTTGTAATAATTTAGAATTTATTTTCTGTTATTCCTTTATCAGCTTGAATTTTGATTTCATTTGAAAGTTGTTCCAGCAAGGTTGCCCTGCCATTTTTATGGTGTATGGCTGTCCCTAGAACAATACATCTTTAATTACATGTTATTTCAATTCAGTTTGTATTTCTTTTTATATTCCTCTTCGATTTGAGACTTGATACAAAGACCTTTCTAGAAATAAGGTTGTCCTACCATAAACTCTGTTTTTGGTGTAAGGTTGTCCTTAGAACAACATTTGTATCAACCTCTCAAGATCTGAATTTTGAGGTTATTTTAATTTACTGCATTGTAATTTACTTTGGCTATCATTTTCATTTTAATTCCGCTGTTATAAGTTTTTATTTGGCATTGTCCTATTCACCCCCCTTCTAGGACATATAGCTTGGCCTTTTCAAGGCTATGAAAATGGAAAGATGGCTTATGAAATGGGTGAGAAAAACCTTTTGTATTTCGAACTTTTAAAATGCCCATCTTAATGAATCCCCCCCAGACCAAATTCTAAGGAGATGTGTGCCAGATGACGAGTATCAGAGTGTCATCTCCTTCTGTCATTCACAGGCCTGTGGTGGTCACCTTTTTGCTAAAAAGACCACGGCCAAGATTTTACAGTGTAGCTTTTATTGGCCCACTATGTTCAGGGACACTCATGAGTTTTGCAAGGCTTGTGAGCGTTGTCAAAAATTGGGAGCATTATCCCATCGAAATATGATGCCTTTAAATCCCATCCCTATCATAGAAGCATTTGACTGCTGGGGCATCGATTTTATGGGACCATTCCCCCAATCATTTGGAAATTTGTATATTTTGCTCACCGTAGATTATATCATTAAATGGGTCGAAGCAATCCATGCTAAAATAATGACCATCACACGGTCATTAAATTCTTAAAAGAAAACATCCTTTTGCGGTTTGGGATGCCTCCAGCCATCATTAGTGATGGAGGCTCACACTTTTGTAATAGACCATTCGAGAGCTTAATGAAGAAATACGGTATCTCTCATAAGGTGAGCACCCCATACCATCCATAAACAAGTGAACAAGCTGAGATTTTTAATAGGGAGATCAAACATATCCTAGAGAAAATGGTTAACCCTGATCGTAAGGATTGATCAATCCGATTGACCGATGCCTTATGGGCATATTGTACTGCTTTTAAAACCCCTATTGGAACGTCTCCCTTTAGACTTGTTTATGGGAAAGCTTGTCATTTTCCTGTGGAGTTGGAACATAAAGCGTACTGGGTGATCAAAAATCTGAATTTTAATCTGGACAACGCTAGCTCGCTACGTAAACTTCAATTAAATGAACTTGAAGAAATCTGGAACGATGCGTACGAGAACTCGAGAATTTACAAAGACAACGAAGGCGTTTCATGACCAAAGTATTCTATGAAAATCATTCACATCTGGTCAAAAAGTCCTTTTGTATAATTCTCGATTACATCTCTTTCCAGGTAAGCTTCGATCTCGTTGGACTGACCCTTACATTGTGGTCACTGCGTATCCTCATGGGGCCGTTGAGATAAGATCTCCTGACAATGGCAAAGAGTTTAAAGTAAATGGACATCGCTTAAAGCCATTTGTCGAGAAATTTGATTCAGAGGACATGTTCATACCTCTGACTGATCCTGTTTACCAGGATTGATCTCCTAGTCTGATGGAGGTATAGGTAGGTTTCCTGTTTTCATAGGACTAGGGTAGTTTCCTTTATGCTGTTTTAGGATAAACGGTAAACTTAGCGCTCCTGGGAGGCAACCCAGCCTTTTATTTTATTTATTTTATTTTAGTTAGTTAGTTCAAATGTTTGTGGGTAACATTGCTGCAAACCCTCACGAGACTACAACTCATCCACTAGGGGCAACTTAGGAGTTTAAAGGCTTGTTGCATACGCTAAATACAATCAAGAGCACCTGCGAAAGTGGTGTACGTAGGATTTTATTTTTTGTTAATTTTATTTTACTTCTGTTGGTTTCTCTCTTGTGTTGACCCGCTCTTACGTAGATATTTTTGAAAAGCTTCTTGATTCTTTCGTCCAGGTACTATCTTTCCATCACTCCTCTTATATTTTCATTGTCCCATATCATTGCATGCTTATTTCTTTTACATTGAGGACAATGTAGATTTTTAGTTAGGGGTGGGAGATTAGGCTACCTAATCAGTGTTTTCTTGGTCTTGAGCAGAAATTGTGAAATTTTTTAAATTTTTTAGAATTTCGTATGAATTCGAAGTGATTTTGACGGCTATCTTGGATTTAGAATTGCAAGACAAGTGATGTTGGAAATTTATGACCCTTAGATTCAGTTATTTGTTAGATTTCACAGTTAAGTTCGAACTATTAATCCATAATTAGAGGTTTTAAATATTGATTGAGTCATGATTTCACAAAACACATCTCGCTTGCACATTAAGGGTTCAATTCGATATTAAAGGATTAACTTGGTGATCACTAAGCTTGAAAGGATTGGGCGAATAATCTTCACCATAGGTTTGCTCCCTATAGGTGTAGATTTAATTCCCCATGGATGATATGTGAAAAGGGTTGGGTGTACGATCTTTACCATAGGTTTGCTCCCTATAGGTGTGGATTCGATTCTCCTCTCCCTCGATGGAAAAATCAAAAGCGGGAAGAATGAAAAAGAAGAATTGTAAGGCAAGTTCTGGTTTAGGTTTTGAGTGTCCTGAATGCTCTTTTGATTATCAATGTTATCATAGAAATTATCTATTGGATTTCTCAATGATGATAAGCCGCGATTTCATTATACACTCATGGTACTCATTGTTTAGAAATGTTCTAATTAATGCATAAATACTTTAAACTTGATCATGAAATTTATTGTGCGCTTGATTCCAGGAGGAAGTAATGCCCAACATTCATGCATCTTAGAATTTTCGTATCTCGATTACTTTTCAAAAATCACTTGAGTTCATAGAGATTGTCCTGTAATTCTCAACTCATTTTTTGCTTACTTTGCTCGAGACTAGCAAAATGCTGATTGGGGGTTGTGTTGAGGGTCAAATATTACATATCAGACCCCAGTTATTACTTGGATTTACAAACATGATACTGTTTAATGCCCTATTTTAATCGTGTTTGTGTTGCAAGGTGGATTTATAGACCTGGACTGAAAAAGGGTACTAAAAGCATGGATTTAATACTAAAAAATCACCAAGGCAAGGAATGGACCCCAGGGGACCAAGATTGAGAAATTTACACGCCGCAGATTCAAGAAAATCAAGTCGTTCACCTCAAAGAGGCTTGAAAAGTGTCATGAATGCAAGATCACGGGTTTTCCACCATTCATTCGGCTCAAGATTTCATATATGGCCTGAGAACCCTAACTTAACCGTACACGTCAAATTTCAGCCCCCAGATCCCTGCTGAAGTGGCCCAACGGACAGATAAGCACATAAATCATCAATCCGGGGCCCACTTGATCTCTGGACATGCTTCAAATTTGGTCTCAACCCTTTGAGAGATATTGGAAGGCAGATGGATGGTGTGGAGTTATCAGAAATATTATTGTGGGACCCACACGAGTGCTGCATATGCACTGCAGCAAGTGCACTCGCAGTGCACTGAACCCATAACAAGCAGTCAAACAGCATTGACCACACCAAGCCCGACTTTCCTAAACAGAGACAGAGTCTCTGTTCTCTCTCGCGCACGGCCGTCCGCTGAGACGTTGTTGGCCCACTTTCATCATCCGGACTGATGATCCAAGCCATCTAATGTTCTCAGGAGTATAAAACGACCAAAACCTGATCAATTAATTGCAACCATGTATACGATCAAGAATGTAAAGACTGGATACTTCCGCCACATTGATTAATGGTGTGGTCTACCCAAAGCTCGGATCCACTTTAAATTTGGAATATTGGTCTAAATAGACCTTATTAATCTAATTATCAACGATGATTCACCTTAATATCATCGAGAGTGGGCCCCACAAGGTCCAGCGCTACTACCGTGCGCAAAGCCAGTGTCCGCAAGTACCGAATGCCGCCCGATTTTTGTGGCCCACTGCGTGATCTTGTCGGTGTTCGGATGGCCGATCTTCATCGTCCAAACGATTGGGAGGGAAATTTAGACCCTACCTACGTTGACAGAATGCCCGGACGTGATCGTATCCAAACATAAACAGGTCTCCCGGTTTTGCTGCGAAAGAAGACGCTGCTGTGCGTAAGAATTTCTGGATTCTCTCAGCGTAAGCAAGGTCGATTCCTGGCAATTGACCTCTCCACCGTCTGCTCTGCTTATAAAAGAAAGAGAAGAGAGAGAACAAAGGGGGAATGGGAGGAGGCTTTTGAACGTGAGCAGAGAGAGAGAATAAAGTTATTTGTTTTTTCTCCTTTTCCTTTCTTCTTCTTTTTTTGTTTATTTTGGAATTAGCCTAATCATGGTCGGTTAGACCTCTTAGTTAGGGCTAAGAGGTGAAGCTTACAGCGTGATGGGAAGAACTCCGTGCTTATGCTTGTTATTTACATGGAATTGAACTTGATATTTGTCTGATTATAGGAATGTTTTTAGTTTTTAATGGTTTGTTGTGACTAAAATTACAATGGGTCTGCGATGGCTTTGAGCATGTTCTTTCCTTTTATGTTTATGACGTCAAGAAGCCATGTTGTTCACCATCGTCTCGTGGGCATGGTCGGATGATGGTACTCTTCCTAACCTTCATAGCATGATGATTGGTTGGTAATTAGTTTAATTCTATTGTTTGCTTTGTCTCCTGGGCATGGTTTGGTGATGGAATCCATTTTAATTCATATACCTTTCATCTCTTTAAAATTATATCAGAGGAAGTTCAGTTTAATTTTCATGGTTACACCCTTCAACTGGATGAAGATGGGACTCTAAGTCCAGTTGAGTTCTTGAATCAAGTGTAGATCTCCTTGAATTCTACATATTTCAGTTTACTATTTCATCATTATTCCTTAAATCCACCTGATTTAGGTTTCATTTTTTTCTAGTTCTAGTTCTAATTATTTTCATATTACGTACTAGTTTCAGTCCCTTGGGATTCGACCTCGGTCTTACCGAGATTATTACTACATCACAACCCTACACTTGGGGAGTGAACAATAAACAACACAACAAGATGGATGGACCAAATAAATGCAGCTAAAATCCCATGAATGGTGCAATCATTGCATGAAAAAAATGCAATGTTTGTACTCAATTATAACGTCCTGAAAAAATCCGTACAAAGACCCTAGTACCACCTCAGGTAGAAATCACTAAGGACCAAATCCTTTAGAAATTAGACGAAGATTAATTAAGTGCTTAAGTAAATCATCTATCGAATTAGCTTGGACAGCTTTCAATATGAACTGCAAGACCTAGAATCAGTAGACTCGTTAATGCTACATTACCGTAAAACCTAAGATCAATCTCTAAATCCAGTTGCTCTCAGGAGTGCGTTGAAACTCCATATCGAACCTGGACCGCAAGTCGAAAGTCCGATAACTACGAAACTATACTGTTATGACCACCTCACTGGACTTGACAACCACCTTAGAAATCAAGTCCAGATAATATCCTGAAAAGCACAACTTAAGCCCGGAACGAAGTGTGTGAGAAACGTGAATTTCTTTAGAAAAAGAACTCAGACTTAAGTGAATTGAGTCATTCACTTGCAGGCCAAATCTAAGGATTTAAACCGTCAGAATCTGACCCAACTACACCCTCAGATCAAGGAAAATTTTCAACACATGTCAGTATACTTGTGGCCCTGATCGAGTATCGGAAACCGTTGAACTGAAACAGGTCCCTCGCGGCCGATCCACTGATTCGATCGGGCCGAGATCTTAGCCTGACCTAGATTTAATGTTAGGAAGCTTAAGTCTAACCACATGTAGAAAAGAGGCCTCAATATTAGCTCAGTTGGACCGAAACGACCAGTCTTTGGCTATAACCTAAGTATACCTTAGCCCTGGGGCCATTCCCATTAATTTTGGACCTATATAAGGACCTAAAATCCTCTCTCTCCCATTCCATACGAATTTCAAACCCTAGGGGAGAGAAGAGAGAGAAAAGAGAAGAAGAAAGTGAGGCGAAGAGAGAGTGTGAGAGTTTGTTCTTGGGATTCGATCCCATCGCTCCACGTGCTTAACCACCCTATTTGTATCGCTATTCCGGCGATTCCGATTCCATTCTTAGGTAAGAAATCCTAATCCTAATATGTTTTAGGGATTCAAGTAGAGTGAATGGTAAAGTAGCTAACCTATTTCATATTATAGGTTGCCATTGTGTTGTAGGCGAGGACTTAGTGTTTAAATTGAGTTCGTTACGAGTCTACCAGCGAAAGGTGTGGACTATAAACATTTAGGTTATAATTTTTAAGGCTTTCAATGTCAGTAGTGGTTTATGACTGACTTGATTCCTGTCACATGTGCTTAGATACGGTGCTTTCTGTGTATTATATCTTTATATGAACTATGTTGAGTATTGTGTATTCCATGTGTTTGTTGAAATGTTTGAATGGATATGGAATTATGATTTGTGCTTGTTATGATTACTAATTGTGAATACCTGATTGTTGTATGTGTGGCAACTCCTACGTGGAAGGAATTGCTATAATATGAATTTTAACTAATATATTACACGTATGTGTAATATGTAGTCTAAATGTTTGACAAAATGCCTATATGAGTAATTGGTTGATGCTTTGTATTTACGAGGGTTATTGAGATAGCATTCTCAACTACCTTAGCTATATGTATACCTTTCTTCATGTAGCTTTAATTTTAAGTGCATGTTTGAGTAGCAAATGTATATCTAGAATATCATGTTATATGTGTTGAAAATATGCTCAAATGATATGTACGTTGGAATTGGTTGTTCAATGCCGTATGCCTATCATGTATGCTTACTTCTTGCAGTTGACTGTGATTGGAACTACAACGTAGCCCAGGTAATCAGTAACAATTCCTGTTTAAGTGATCAAATTAGTCTCGCCACATTTCATGCGTTCGGTGAATCCGAGCCGTAGATGATTGTCGATAGTGGTACCATGTCAATTAATTTAGCGTGCACTCGTACCAATCGAACTTGTCAAGTAACCCGATTGACCTACTGTATGTTTATCATGTATGAACACTACTGCTTAAACCTAAGGTAACCCTTACCAATGTAAAGACCCGTCTTAACCATGGTACCACGATCCGCTGAGACTCATGAGCCGGGCATGGTGTTATGGGACACCGTGATCGAGCTGTTGGCCTACACTGGGGCGACGAGCCACCCTGTGTGACCAGTGAACAATCCAAACTCATGAGTCAAAAACAGTAGTATGAGACACTGTATTCGAGCTGTCGCCTACATTGGTGCAGCCTGGCTGTGGTCCCCAGTTGGATTGGTGACGAGCCTTTGAAAATAGACTGCCAGTTGGTATGACGTTAGTGAAGTGACCTCGAATATGAAATAGGCCTACCCTGGTGCAGCCTGCTTGTGATCCCCAATCGGGTTAGTGACGAGCATTCAAAAATAGACTACCAGTTGGTAGGGCGTTGGTGGTAGTGACCTGAACTTGCCTATCGTATATGATTAACTAGGATTGACGACCCTAGATGGATTAATGTTAGATCAATGATATAAAGGGAGGTACCTTACCTTCCAAATCTTGGTATATGAAAAGGTCTAATAAGAACTCGGTAATCACGCTCATGCACCGCATTGCATGTGCCTTTAGCGTTGGTGTTGAGCATAGAGGAAGGGGTGCATGCCGTGGCCGTAAGAGAAAGATCGCAGAGGGAGTGCAAGCTAAGGCATGCATCATTAATACATATCATGTTTGCATTAACTAGAGTACTTAGGGATGTTTGATTGTATTGCTTTATCATAACTGCTTGATTGAATTGATAATATGTTAACTTTTGTCTTATAGTTCCACTGAGTTGATCACTCACTCTCACGTTCTGGGACGGTGTTTAAAACACCAACCAAACTCTGTCCTAGCTGCAGGTGATGGTGATGTTCATGAGGCAGGGTCGAACTATTACGACGATGAGGAGTTCTTCTATATGCAGTTATCAGGCGGGTTTATGTAGACCGTGTTCTAATCAATGGGGTTTACAGGGATGCTGACTAGATATCATTACCTTCGTTATGATTGTATTTTAGAGCACACATGTATATTCATTTTGGGAGTATACATGTATATATTTAACTTAGTAACATGTTTACACTCTGGAGACTTACAACAGTTTATATATCTTATACATTTATCACAGTCTTCCGCTTGTGTAATTTAACTGTCTCTAGATTATAATAGGCTATTTTGACATAATCCCATTTATGTTTAAGGCACTAATACAGAGAACATTTAATCATCATTATCTATGTTACATAAGTGATGTGTTGAAACTCGGGAGTTGGGCTCCTGCTTGACCCCCGATTTTCAGGGCATTACAAGTTGGTATCAAAGCATGATTTGGATTAAACTAGACCTAATTATGGTCACATGACACCCACTGATGTACTTTGACTTAGGAGGGTGCGATAAGAATATAGAAACAGTTATATGATTTTCGGTTTCGTCGGACGTCGGATTCGGCCGAAATTGACCTTCGTAGTTCACTCCATAGGCCCTGTGGATCGTGTAAGATGGTCCAAATCTCTCCTTAGTCCATCCATCGATGAGTTTGGACGCCAATTCAATCAATCCCGCATGCAAAACACGCCAAAGCGTCAATATTTGCAAGTGGGAGTGCGAATGTGTACCGAACCAATGTGGGGAGCCATATTGCTAGTTAAAATGGGATCCGA
Organism: Magnolia sinica; assembly: GCF_029962835.1. NCBI lineage: Eukaryota > Viridiplantae > Streptophyta > Magnoliopsida > Magnoliales > Magnoliaceae > Magnolia > Magnolia sinica. The sequence continues at coordinate 66,171 of NW_026682815.1, read as the reverse complement.
GGTGGGTCCCATGACTTTTCGACACCCCGGGGGTGTGGACCCTGCCCCAGTGTAGACCCACTACCGGTAAGACAGATGCTCGGCGGGGCCCCACCTAGCCAAGCAGCGCTCGGGCGGGGGCCTCCACCACCCTGCGGGGCCCCGCCTGCGGACCAATCATGTGGGCCCCCACACACATCTGGGACCTCCCCTCCTCCCCTAAAAACCCTCATTGGGGTTGTTTTTACAAAAAATCCAACCCCCTTACTCCATATCCTCTCCCAAACCTCTTAAATCCTTCTTCCTCTCTAATCCATTACACCAACCCACCTTCCAAGCTTCAAATCTCTTTCTCCTTCATCACAACTCTCCCATTTATCATTCCAAGTGTTTTAAACCCCACTACCTCTTTCAATCTCCTCTCAAATCTCCTTCTATACCTCTAGAACACCTCTTTTTTTCCCCATTTTTTTCATCATTTCCCTCCTTCCTTCCCATTTGAGAACACAAACCCCTTTGTGTTTCTTAAAACTCTAATACCCACCGACCCATCTTATTTTCATGGCTTTCTTTGTGGTGGTCACCACCATCTTCTCCATCTCTATGCTCTTGTCTCTCATGGCGAGGAAAAGAGTGGCTCCGGATGAGGCCAGGCCAAGCCGACCATGTTGTCCTACAAGGAGGGCGGACGCCGAAGCAAGTACTAGTGCTGGGCGAGAACGAAGGTCCAAGAGGGACCTCGATCCTCGAATTCTGTTGGAGAGATCCCTACTACCGAACATCGGTCTCGGTAAGTTCCACAACCGTAAGGTCGTATTTAAAGCGCACGTCAATGAGAAGTTATCTAGGACGTACCCAGTCATTGACTTTCCCGCGGATAATGGGTGGGGTCCCATATTCGAGGTAAAGGAGCCTTCAAGCGAGCACACTATGCACACCTTCTACAACCTCATTCGGAACTTGCAGTTGAAGCCTCTCCAGTTTTCCATCCCTTTGGGAAGGTAGGAGATTACGATTGGTGTGGATGAGATTGCTCATGTCATGGGTATTGAGAAGGGATCGGTGTATGCTAGCAAGGGGGATTGTGCTAGTGAGCAGGAGAAGAGACTTCGCACGCGATTCCTCTATGGCCAGGTCAACATTGGAGGCGGGGATTGACCTCGCTTCATCTAAGATGACAGATGACTTCCGTCTTCTCCACAATATATGTACGTTTAACGTGTATCCCCGAGCAAGAAACCACATCGAGTGCACGAGGTTCATGGTGGACTTCCTATTTTGAGTTGGAAAGGGAGACAAAGTATGTTTGCCCACTCTCGTCCTGTCACAGATAGTCAAAGCGACAAGGTCCAATAGGGAAAACACCGTACTGCCATTCAGCCGACTGGTTTGCAAGATCGCCCACCAATACAACTTCTAACTCCACATGGATGACGTCACCCCAATCCATGTTATCAGTGCAAGCACACTTGACAGCATGGGGATTGGCGAAAGGCAACGTCGAGCCCCCCTTGGGGGACAGAGTGACGATATAAAAGAAGAGAGTGTTGATGTCGAAGAGGAAGGTGATGATTTTGAAGAGAGCGATGGTGAGGAACACAGTGGCGATGAAGAAGGAGGAAGTGGTGAGGAAGGCAGTGAAGATGAGAGTGGTGGTGGAGAGGAAGGACAGGCAAGGGAAGAAGAGCAGGCACAAGATCCGGATGAGGCACCTCCTCCTACCACATAGGTTCCTGATATGGATCGGGCTGCTTTAGAAGCCCGCTGGGCTTGAATTGAGGAGAGCCAAGCCACCCTGCAACAGGAGGTCAGACAGGTTCGGGCCAAATTTGGACAGGCCCGAGCCAAGCTTGACGAGACTGAGGCCTTCGTGAAATGGAAATTCAAGAGGGTGTCTTACACCTTGAGGGCTATCCTGTGCTGTATACAGGATAAGGGTGCACCTCCACTATCGCCGGATTCTGACGACTAGTCGTGCATGTAGTCGTCATTTATTTTGCTTTGTTTTCTTGTTTCCATGAATAGCCTCGATAGGCTTAGTAGTGTGGTAGTTTGGTAGTATGTTTTAGTGTCTGAAGCCTTAATTGTATTGGCTCACATGCATCTTCTATCTTGATTCATGTAACGCTGTATCTCATGTATTGTGAAAATTTTGTTAAATGAAATACATGAAGTTTCGTTGAGCTGTAATGTGAATGTTGTGTAGTTAAGTTTGTGAGTATGCTACGTCTGACCTGGGTTGCACCCTATGTTGTATATAGGGAATGCCACCTAAGGCCACACAGAGTACGGCACGTCTCACACTTGGCGATTCGATTGACGGGGCATCTCCCCTAAGCGATAGCCAGACGGACCCCAGATTGGGCCCTACTTACGACATTATGTCGGATTCTCAGTCGACCACTGGCCCCACTAATGGGTCAACACCTATTACACCACTAGTTCCTAAGAAGAACCGTGTGTCTACTTCGACACCGTACGTGCCTCAGTCGGCTCTCCCTACTGGTAGGTTGGAGCAGATGATACTCTTGATGAAGTAGCAACAACAGCAGTAGCAGGAGTAGTTTTTGACCACCATTGCAGGGGTCTTTGCCCAGATCATGGGTGTGGTTTCACCTGTACCTCTTGTGCAACTTGCGAGCAATATAAGTGCTAGTGGCCTATTTGAGCGATTTCAACGCTTTTGACCTCCTACTTTTGTGGGTACTCACAGACCCGAGGAGGCCGAGTATTGGCTCGACCGCATCTCTAATATACTAAAGCCGCTGCACTGCACTGAGGCAGAGTAGGTGGAGTTAGTCACCCACATGTTTGAGAAGGAGGCCAGCCACTGGTGGGATAGCGTTCTTTGGACCATTGCTGTCGGTTACGTATGGACGTGGGAGGCCTTCGAGATGCGCTTCCACAAGAAGTATTTCCCCCTCACGTATCGCCTTGAGAAGGAGGGAGAGTTTCTTCACCTCCGATAGGGAGGGATGACCGTGTTAGAATATGAGAACAAATTCACGGAACGAGCTAGATACGCTCCTTTGATCCTAACAGATAAGTTGATGAAAATGCAGTGTTTTTCAGATGATCTGCGGCCTGAAATCCGTGCTAAGATGTGTTGCGCTAGCATTTCCAACTATGCTGAGCTAATCAACATATCTCTACAAGCAGAATAAGATGGAGACAGAGATTCTCAGACATGTATACCAATGGGCCCGAGGCCTTAGTCTGAATTGTAGCATCGGCCAGTCCTAGGTAAGAGGCCACCTGTAGACTCACCTCCTAGGCTTGTGGCTCTGCCGAGCCAGCAAAGGCGAACAAAATGTTAGTGTACATATTGCAACAAAAGGGGACACACTGACCTCTTCTGTTTTACCAAGATGAAAGACAATGGTGTCACGCCACCTCAGAAGATCGACCGTCAGCCACCACGTGGTATAGCGACTCCACCTCTACGATGTACACTGCCAGTGCAACCATATTATCGATCGCCTATACCTCAGAATAGGCCACCTCAACGACCTATGGCAGTGCAACCAAATCGTCCTCAACAAGCCCATGTGCATGCACTTGTAGTTGAAACACTTGAGTTAGCAACTGTAGTGCCTTTGACCTTTGAGGTCACTGCCTATGTCAAGGTACACCTGTATTCCTATTAGTAGACATTGGATCAACTATTTTGATAGTGTCATACTCTACAGTCAAGCGTTTGGGGTTGAACACTACACTTATGGGTGTGTTGAGAGTCCTTATCGCGACAGGGACCATCTCCAATACTACCAAACCTTGTAAGGATTGCCTGATAAACTTAGGAAGCAGAATGGTGCACATTGACCTGATAATCTAACTACTCATAGGCGCGATGGAAGCTTGGTGGGCTAATAGCCCACTGGTCCAGGATCGAAGGAAATTGATCCAGGTTATACTTAAGGTTAGGTCACTAAGCTGGAGCTGGATCTTCCTTATAAGTTTAATAACAAAGTCGTCGAAGGAAAGCAATTAGGATCTAAGTATTAAACCAATTCATGTAAAAGAATAGGCCTAATAATGGATTACTATGAAAATTATAAAAATAATATGATAACTAAAGGTGACAAATATGTTATAAATAGTAGAAGGATTGAAATGAAAAAAAAAAATTTCTACAACTTCGAGTTACCAATACACTGGTCATACCTTTTCGTATTAAAGTTTAGTATTTGATGTCTATTTAGGAATTATTTGTAAGCATACTTGGAATCAATTTGTGATAAAATTTAAATTATACATACACACACACATATATTTTAATTATTTTGTGCAATTAAATTAGGACCCTTGAGTAAGATTGAGTTTCATAGTTTAATACTCCGTAAGCTCATGTTAGTGGCAGACTATAGTTAAATATTATAAGTTTCTTATTCCCTTGTAAAATTCAAGATTCATAGTGCGTCGAGGAGATGCCTCTTTTCTTTCCTTTCCCGCGGCCTTATGCTGCTAGCATTCTAGACTTTTGAAATATTTTAGAACTCTCGACTCTTCCTTCCCTCTTGAAGTTAGTGAAACTGTAGTGCAATCTGCCCATAACTTCCTGGCCTTATGATCGAAATGATGACATTACAAATATAATTTTAGGAGATTGAAGACCCTTCTAGTATAGTTCTTTGACTATGAGCACCAGGGAAGAACTTATTATCCACCAAGTTAAACATAGGGTAAACAAGAACTCTCATTGAACAATATCCAAAGGGCAACCTTATAGACATGAGGCTTGAACCTCCTAATGCATTATAATACTCCTTAAATACTTAGGATGATTAGGTTTCAGAATTTCAGAACTATATTCCTACGAGGCATTCGCGGCTTAACTCAATTCTCAAATCCTGAAAGATTACCAAAGGACTCATTGCTTTGACTAAGTAGAAGACCAGGATCCATCAGGATTAGGAAGGGATACAACGAGTTGTTTGCCCTAGTCAGGTGGACAATCGACGTATCAGATTTGAGCCTATCACAACTGTCTTTCCGTAATTGCTCAATCATAAAGAGTAAATTATACCACCCTTAGGTAAACTTTATCATTAAACACTTAGCACGATAATAATGATTTAGACATTTGTTTTCAAACCTCAAAGGTAGAAACTTTTAAGGGGGGTAGACCAATATGAGCTAGGCTGATGTAGTTATTATATACGCTAACACGTATGTAAACCTTTACATATTACCCTTAAGCAATTTCGGGGACGAAATTGTTCTTTAAGGGGGGTAGATTGTAACATCCCAGAAAAATCCGTACAAAGACCCGAGTACCACCTCAGGCAGAAATCACTAAGGACCAAATCCTTTAGAAATTAGATGAAGATTAATTAAGTGCTTAATTAAATCACCTATCGAATTAGCTTGGACAACTTTCAATACGAATTGCCAGATCGAGAATCAGTAGGCTCGCTGATGCTATGTTACCCTGAAACCTAGGATCAATCTCAAAACCTAGTTGCTCTCGGGAGCGCATTGAAACTCCGTATGTGACTTAGACCATACGTCAAAAGTCTGATAACTACGAAACTATACCGTTATGACCAACTCACTGGACTTGACGATCAACTCAGAAATCAAGTCGAGATAATATCCCGAAACGCACAACTTGAGCTCGGAGCGAAGTGTGTGAGAAACGCGAATATCTTTAAAAAATGAACTCATACTTAAATGAATTGAGTCGTTCGCTTGCAGGCCAAATCTAAGGATTCAGACTATCAAAATCTGACCCAACTATACCCTCAGATCAAGAACAATTTCAAACACATGTTAATATACTTGTGGCCTTCATCGAGTATCGGTAACCATTGAAATGAAACAGGTCCCTCGCGGCTGATCCATTGATCCGATCGGGCCGAGATCTTAGCCTGAACTAGATCCAATGTCAGGAAGCTTAAGTCCGACCGAATGTAAAAAATGGGCCTCCACATCAACTCCGTTGGATCGAAACGGCCAATCTTTGGCTATAACCTAAGTATACCATGGCCCTGGGGCCATTCCCATCAATTATGGGCCTATATAAGGACCTAAAACCCTCTCTCCCATTCCATACGATTTTCAAACCCTAGGGAAGAGAAGAGAGAGAAAAGAGAAGAAGAAAATGAGGAGAAGAGAGAGAGTGAGAGTTCCTGGGATTCGATCCCATCGCTCCACGTGCTTAACCACCCTGTCTGTATCGTTATTCCGGCGATTCCGACTCCGTTCTTAGGTAAGAAATCTTAACCCTGATCTATTTTAGGGATTCAAGTAGAGTGAATGGTGAAGTAGCTAACCTATTTCATGCTATAAGTTGCCTTTGTGCTGTAGACGAGGACTTAATATTTAAATTGAGTTCGTTACGAGTCTACCGGCAAAAGGTGTGGACTATAAACATTTAGGTTATGGTTTTCAAGGCTTTCAATGTCAGTAATGGTTTACGACTGACTTGATTACTATCACATGTGCTTAGATACAGTGCTTTCCGTGTATTATACTTTTATATGAACTATGTTGAGTATTGTGTATTCCATGTGTTTGTTGAAATGTTTGAATGGATATGAAATTATGATTTGTGCTTGCTATGATTACTAATTGTGAATACCTGATTGTTGTACGTGTGGCAACTCCTACGTGGAAGGAATTGTTATAATATGAGTTTTAACTAATATATTACACGTATGTGTAATATGTAGTCTAAGTGTTGGACAAAATGCCTGTATGAGTAATTAGTTGATGCTTTGTATTTACGAGGGTTGTTGAGGTAGCATTCTCAACTACCTTAGCTATATGTATACCTTTCTTCATGTAGCTTTAATTTCAAGTGCATGTTTGAGTAGCAAATGTATATGTACAATATCATGTTATATGTGTTGAATAATATGCTCAAATGATATGTACGTTGGAATTGGTTGTTCAATGCCGTATGGCTATCATGTATGCTTACTTCTTGCATTTGACTGTGATTGGGACTACTACGTAGCCCAGGCAATCGGTAACAATTCCTTTTTAAGCGGCCAAATTAGTCTTGTCACATTTGATGCGTTCAGTGAATCCGAGCCATATGATGATTGTCGACAGTGGTACCATGCCGATTAATTTAGTGTACGCTCGTACCAATCGAACTTGTTAAGTAACCCGATTGGCCTACTGTGTTTTTACCATGTATGAACACTACTGCTTGAACCTAAGGTATCCCTTACCAATGTAAAGGCCCGTCTTAACTAGGGTACTACGATCCGCTAAAACTCATGAGCCGGACATGGTGGTATGGGACACCGTGGTCGAGTTGTCGGCCGACGCTGAGGTGACAAGCCTCCCCGTAGTGACCAGTGAGCAACCCAAACTCATGAGCCGAATATGGTAATATTGGACACTGTATTCGAGTTGTTGGCCTACACTAGCGCAACCTGGCTGTAGTCCTCAATCGAGTTGGTGACGAGCCTTTGAAAATAGACTGTCAGTTGGTAGGGCGTTAGTAGAGTTACCTCGAGTATGAAATAGGCCTACTCTGGTGCAGCCTGGCTGTGGTCCCCAGTTGAGTTGGTGACGAGCCTTCGAAAATAGACTGCCAGTTGGTAGGGCATTGGTGGTAGTGACCTGAACTTATTTATCGTATGTGATTAACTAGGATTGATGACCGTAGATGGACAATGTTGGGTCAATGATATAAAGGGAGGTACCTTAGCCTCCAAATCCTACTGTATGAAAAGGTTTAATAAGAACTCTGTAATCATGCTCATGCACCACATTGCATGTGCCTTTGACGTTGGTGTTGAGTACAGAGGAAGGGGTGCATACCGCAACCGTAAGAGGAAGATCGCAGAGGGAGTGCAAGCGAGGGCATACATTATTAATACATATCATGTTTGCATTAACCAGAGTACATAGGGATGTTTGATTATATTGCTTTATCATTATTGCTTGATTGAATTGATAACATGTTAACTTTTGCCTTATAGCTCCACTGAGTTGATCACTCACTCCCACATTCTAGGATGGTGTTTTAAACACTAACCAGACTCTGTCTTTACTGCAGGTAATGGCAATGTTCATGAGGTAGAGTCGGACAATTATGACGATTAGGAGGAGTTCTCCTATATGCAGTTATCAAGCGGGTCTATGTAGAACGTGTTCTGATTGACGGGGTTTGCAGGGATGCTGATTAAATATCATTACCTTTATTATAATTGTATTTTGGAGTATACATGTATATTCATTTTATTCATTTTAGGAGTATACATGTATATATTTAATCTGGTAACATGTTCACACTCTGGAGACTTACAATAGTTTATATATCTTATACATCTATCACAGTCTTCCACTTGTATAATTTAACTGTCTCTGGAGTATGATATGCTATTTTGGCATAATCCCATTCATGTTTAAGGCACTAATATAGACAACATTTAATCATAATTATCTATATTGCATAAGTGATGTGTTGGAACTCGGGAGTTGGGCTCCTGCTCGACCCCCGATTTTCAGGGCATTACATCAATACTCACCTTGTTGGAATAGTATTGTACTCAATACTCAATACCACTTTGTTCCACTCAAGGGCTCCTAACTTCTATAATTTGTAATGAAGTTAAATCAGAACATCAATTTCCATCTCAAAACATGAAAGTTATAAGCACTTTGTTGTTGCTAGAATTCAATTACGCTGGTTCATTGTAAGTGGTTCTCTAAAATTCACGAATGATTTTTGGGATATCCCACTTGAGTTCCGTATATGACCCATCAAATGCATAGTGTTGATGTTCAACACACATCACGGTGGGGCCCACACAGCTCGACCTCATGGGAAGTTCCCATGAGGTCGACCTCATAGTACCATTTCCCATATATACATATACATATATATATATATATATATATATATATATATATATATATATAATTTTTAAATGCTATCACTGTTGAAATTCATCCATATCCAGTGCAATATACTCTTTCTCCATTTACAGTAAGGATAAATTGAGGTACATTGAAGTGGAAAGAAAAGAATATAAATTAGACTATTAAAACAAGCATGTATGGCATAGCCATCACTATAAAACATGACATTTCTCTAAGCAAAGCTGCTCACCTGGAGTCCATTGGTCATTCTCAACATCAGCAAATAGGTCCCTTACATTCTTTTCAGTCTCTCCAACATATTTACTTAGGACTTAAGGCCCATTAAAAAAAAAAGGCCAATGTTAAGAATTAAACTCTCCAAGCCTCTAGTACTTGCTAGTTGACTGAGTCAGGCCACGATCCTTAACTAGACAGACTGATGCTGCAACCTAATAGATCAAATAGGTAAAACGCTAACAGCATGTTCCATTAAGCATAAGCAAATAGGCAATAGAAATGAAAGTAGACAGGCATTAGAGGCGCCACACAAAACTCCAAGACAGTTTAGGTACGGCTACACTAGTCACAAAAATCTGAAAGCATACTGCTATCAGAAAGTCCAGTTCCTAGAAGCAACAAGTAGATAATCAACAACTCCTTCAAACATAAAAAATAAAAAGATAATTGCTTCCACATAGAGGTTAACATGCTTACCAGTGGAACATGTCATCAGCAACAGGACCTATAATCATATAAAATATCCAATTCAGAATACCTGAAAACCAACCATAAAAGACCTTAGAGCTAAATAGGGAGCTAAACACAATCATAAATCAGAAAGAAATAGAAAATGGATTGTGGAAGTAATTTCCAGCAGTATGCTAGTCTATTCAACTAGAAAGAGAAGACAAAGTATGTACCTGCATATCATATAATTTGTAAACGAGTATAGTTCTCACATTGGCAAATAAATAGATGGAGACATGATGGTTAACTTGAGATATAGAATTTTCCTTTGTTCTTTGCCATCCATATACTACAAATGCCCGACAAGTCACACAGAATAGAATTTTCCTCTGTTCTTTAAGGAAGAAATACAAAAACAGTTCACATTTATGGGGAAAAAAGAAGAAGAAGAAGAAGAAGAAGAAGAAGAAAGGACCAAATATTCTATAGCTACAATCTTCACATCTATGTTATATTTGGTGAATGTGTCATTGACAATAGGGTCCATTAAATCCCATTTTTTTTGGAAAGGTGACAATAAGTCCCATCAAATCAATGGTATGGATCAATGAACCATGGGCCTTGCTCATACAAACCTGAAACCTGAATGTACATTGCGAACTCTTAGCCAATCATTCTATGACAACTCTTTCAAGGATAGCCAACAGTTCAGAGAACCCACTAAATTCATACTATGAATGCAACTGCTTTTCATGTGCCAAAAATACAGTGGAGCCATAGAAATCCCAAGGAACCCCAACAGTATTCTCATTCAAAGAAAAGGGAGATTTATGTAGTAGAGCTGGTCAAACCTGAATATGGAAGAGCCAACTCACCAAAGCAAACATGGCAGGGTGATTGGATGATTTCAAACTACACTTAGATTGGATACCCATGTTCTTCGTGGCCTTCAGAGCAAGGTTATAAAGCAAATAAGCAGTCAACATTTGGTGTAGGAAAGTGAAGAAAAATGATGGCTAGGAATGTCTAATGTGTTGGTTGCCCACAAGTGTTTATGTTATTTAAACTATATTTTCTGTAGATCTGATTAAGAGTTTTGAAAAGGGTGATCCAATCAGATGATCTAAACTGTCAAGTCAGTGGCATGTAGAAGTGGATGGAATATCTAACTACACCTGGTGCAATGCAGCTATTGGTCCCCGGCCTAGGTAAAGGAGAAAGTCCCACTGTGACGTTCTAAAAATGTTTCTTGTTGCCTAGGACGTGTTTGGTTTGAGGGATTGAAAGGGATTGGAAGGCTTAATCCTAGGATTGGCCGGGAGTGCCAAATAGACCAGATAGAGCAATCCTGGGATATAGCAATCCCATAGATCTTGCACCAATCCACTGACGCAGTTAGCATTACCTTGAAATTTGTGCAATCCACTCTAATACCATCCAATCTGCCTGGCCAAACAGGCCCTTATTATATTAAGTAAACTCAGTAGGGCCCACCTTAAACCCTAAATCCCTAAATCCCTAAATCCCCAAATCCGTAAATCCCCAAATCCTTAAATCCCTAAATCCCCAAATCCCTAAATCCCTAAATCCCCAAATCCCCAAATCCCTAAATCGGTATTAAGATTGAAAGAGATTGAGAGAGAGAGAGAGGTACCTCACTGTCGTGAATGACCTCCAACTGAGCTTTAGAGAGAGAGAGAGAGAGAGAGAGAGAGAGAGAGAGAGAGAGAGAGAGAGGGCGTGCGTGCGTGGGTAGGGAGTTCAGCAACAGACCGCAAGAAAGATCAGAGAGAGATAAAGAGAGAGACAGAGAGAGAGAGAGAGAGGAGGGAGAGGATGTGAGAGAGACAGAGAGAGGAGATGGTGGAGAGATTAGAGAGAGAGAGGAAGAGAGAGATAGAGAGCGAGAGGATGGAGAAGGTGCGAGATAGAGAGTGAAAGTGAGAGAGGGAGAGGGCGCGTGGCTTAAGTTGAGTAGCGAGTTGGCTACTGAAGTGATGTCACCAACTTCTGTGGGCCCCACTATGATGTTTGTGTTATATCCACACCTCCATCCATTTTTAGATATTATTTTAGGGCATGAGCCAAGGAGCCAAAGAATGAGGCAGATAAAAAGATGTAGTGGACCTCACCATAGAAAACAGTGGGGAGAGTGATTCCCACTATTGAAACTATCCTAAGGCTCACCATAATTTTTATTTGAAATCCAACTTTTCAAAAGTTAAAAAAGACATGAAATAAGGTAAAACACAAATATCAGCTTGATCTAAAACTTTTATGGCCCCCAAAATGAAAACAATAGTGATTGGATATCCATCATTAAAATCCTCTTAAGGTCCATTGTACTGTTTATTTGGCATTCAATCTATTTATTAGGTCATACATGCCTAGATAAAGGGGGAAAACAAAAATCATCTTGATCCAAAGCTTTTATGGCCCCCAAAATGTTTTAAATGGTTGACGCTCATTCAACAGTATTTCCTGTAATGTGGTGCATTTCAAATTATGATATGCCTCATTTTGGTCTCATGTCATAAGATGATCTTTAAAAATAGATGGACAACATGGATTAAACACATACATCATGGTGGGGCCCACATAGCACCAACCACCTACCATTGGATGGTGTAGGGGGAATAGCCAATCCGTTCCCCTTATTTGTGGTGTGGTTTATTTAATCTTTGGATATGATTCATTTTTGGGATAATTCTATAAAATGATCTCGAAAAATGGATGAACGGTGTGGGTTGATCCCAAATTTTAAGTAAATCCAAAACTCAAGTGGACCATGCCACACAAAATAGTATGGATAATGATTTCCACAATTGATACCTTCCTTAGGCCCACAGTAATGTTTATTTGTCATCCAACATGTTCATAATATCAAAAAGATATGAATGAAGGGAAAACACAAACATCAGCTTAATCCAAAACTTCTATGAATGTTATTTTTAATGGTGGATGTTCAATCCCCACTTTGTAGTCCACTTAAGCCTTGGACTCGCCCCATTTTTTAGTTAACATCTTAAAATGCCGAGAAAAGCGTTGAATGATATGAAGAATGTCAATCAATGACTTGGGTGGGCCACACCACATAATATAGTGGATAGGGGTTTCCTTAAGGGCCTGTTTGATTTTCTGGCTCAAACGTAATTACCTTGTAAATGAATAATCATTATTTACCAAGGTAATTACCTACATCTTTCCCAATGCTGACTTGACCGGTTACTTTTTAAACACTTAAATTGAGGAATTTGTAAAATAAATATGGGGTCCACCATAATGTGTGTGGTTTATCCACACCGCCCATTCATTATGCCAAATGAATTTAAGGCATGAGCCCAAAAATTAGGCAAATCTAAAGCTCAAGTGGACCACACCACACGAAATCGTGAGAATCGAATGCCTAGCATTAAAAACTTGTTGTGGCCCTTAGAACTTTTACATCAGGCTTATATTTATATTTTCCCTTATCCATGTCTATGTGACCCTATAAACGGGTTAGATGGTGAATAAACCTCAATGTGGGCTCAGTAAAAGAATCAACTTTCAACGGTGGACAAATTAAGTCTATTGTTTCCTTCCATGTGGGCTAATTGAGCATTAGATCTTCCTAATTTTTTCGGATCATGTCCTAAAATATTCTAATAAAACATATGGATGACATAGATAAATTATATACATTATGGTGGGGACCACGGATTTAAGTCAACATTTTTGGACCGATTTTCTAGGTGGAATTACAAACTCATTTTCAAACAAGTGAAAAAAAAAATAATTTCTTCTTTACCAGGGATTTACCAGGATCATGGAAAATCAAACAGGCCTTAAAACTTTCATAATCATATATTGGGCATGCCTAAATGTGATTCACGTATCTAACCCACTCATTATGTGTGTCCCACTTGGATGAGGGGTCAGACCAAGTTTCAACTGCATCTAAAACTCATGTGGGCCCCACCAAGTGCTTTTATATGTTTTGGGATGTCTTCACATAGTTTTAAATGGTATGGCCCACTTGAGTTTCATATATAGATGATTTTTGAGATATCTTATAACCTAAATGGGACATCAAATCCACGATGTTGATGTTTGACACATATTATGATGGGGCCCACAAAACTTACTAACATCAATTCTTAGGTTCTCACAAGGCCAGTAAGTTGGGTCACAATTTTAACCAAAATATTTGGCCCATTTTACATGTCTAGTCCATTCACTCTATTTTACTGATCAATACCCTCAATTTAAATAGTTACTCACCTCAATCAGGCTAAATATGAGAAAAGATATTGGGCAAACAAAATTGATCAACAATTTGAGTGAATTTTGATTTAAACATCTGAAGTTATTTACTCTTCAATCTAGACTGATTAGATTGTCCAAAAACAGTTAAAGGTTCAATTAGTGAATGTGCATAATAATTTAGTAATTTTATTTTTCACAGATAAATTTCAATTTCCTTTTAAAAATAAATTTCAATTTTTTTTTCAAAATATCATTTTTTTAATCTCACTTTTGTTATATAACTTTTCAATTTTTCTTGTCAAAATACAAAACTAGTTTTCTTTTTTAAAAATTTTTTTTTTTTTTACAATTTGTCAATTTTTTCACAATTTTGTTTAATTTTTTATATTTTCTTTTTCAAAATATCATTTTTTAATCGAAATCTTTTTTTTTTTTTCAAAATTATCAACAGTTTTTTTTTTTTTTTTTGTTCAAAATTTAAATTTTTCTTAAACATTGTTAATTATTTTTCTAAGTTACTCAACTATTTTTTTTTTTTAAAATTCATAATTTTTTTGAGCTTCTTAATTTTTGACATGAGCATTAGAGACAGTTTAGGACCGTCTCTAATAGAGACGGTCTTTGACAATATCTAATAGTGCTGATCTTTAACAGGGCTATAAGACGACTGAGGACCGTCTCTAATAGAGACGGTCTCCGACAGTCTCATATTATAAGTAAAAGACGGCCAATGACTGTCTCTAATGCAAACGGCCAATGACCATCTCAGATGACTGCATATAAGATGGTTAAAGACCGTCTCTAATGTGGTCAGTCTTTGACCGTCTCAGATGACTACATATAAGACGGTCGAAGACCGTCTTAAATGATTTATGGATGCTCAACATTTTAAGACAATATTAGAGACGGTAAAGAGCCGTCTAAAATTTTAAAGACGGTTTATGACCATCTCTAAACTGTCTTTAAACCAAAGAATTTTAGAGACGGTCCACAACCGTCTCAAAATCCATCCTTTTTTCCATTTTTCATGTGGTGCCATACATAATAGGAAAGGTTAAAGATGGGTGTCCCCTTCCTAACATTCTACTGGAATGTGTCCTACATGACTTTAAGATGGGCCTGATTTTTCGAATCAAGGCCAAACCGATGGGTGGCACACCTGACCGGTAGGTTGGATCTCATTAACATATAATCATTCCCCCCACGCTAGCACAAGTCATAGTTCCCAGATGCCTTGGGAGTCACGCTAACAATTCTGATGCAATAATAAGGAAAGTTAGATTATCCCACAAAAAAGAAATGGAAAATGAAGGAAAATTTAGAGCCACAAAATCATGTTATCTTCTATTATTACTAGCCTCCCAATCAAGGAAAACATAGAGCCACAAGATCATGTCATCTTCTATTATTACTAGCCTCCTGATGAAGGAAAACATAAACCCACAAGATCATGTTATATCGTATATCCTGTTATCTGCTATCATTACAAGCCTCCCAATGAAGGAAAACATAGAGCCACAAGACCATGTTATCTTCTATTATTACTAGCCTCCCAATGAAGTAAAACAGAGTCACAAAATCATGTTATCTTCTATAATTACTAGCCTCCCAATGAAGGAAAACATAGAGCCACAAAATCATGTTATCTTTTATTATTACTAACCTCGCAATGAAGGAAAACATAGAGCCACAAAATCATGTTATCTTCTATTATTTCTAGCCTTCTGCAACTCCTCGATGGTTTAAGAAGTGGACCCTTGTCTATAAATATAGAAGATCTACTCTATAATTCTCTCATTGTCATTTTAATTATCTTTGAAAAACTAGCCAACTAAATAATGGAACTCCTAACCTATGAGCCCAAGGACCTGTGTTGATGTATGGAAATGAAAGGAAAGGAAGCACCATTTCTAATGAAACACATATCTATTATTGGTGTAGACTTTTTTGTGAGAATTGGTGGAAAGCACCATTTCCCATATCCTCTTTTGTTGAAAAATTAGTAAATTTATTTTCCCACCTCTCTTCCCAAGAAATTCATTTTCCCATAGAACATAGTTGAACAAAAATATTTTTTTCCATTGTTAAATACATAAATGCTATCACTTATGTCTAATCGCCAAATATGTGTCACATATGCAAATGCTCCACTGTCCATCTTTTATTTTTTCAAACGTGTCAATGTGCCACATGTGCCAATATCCATCTGCACTTGAACCGCACATGTACAAAGTACCTTGCATGTGTGCATGTGCCAACTTTTTATTGGTCATCTTCTATTGTGTTGTACATGTGCCACATGCTGTTATATTACTACATGTGACAATATTGTGTATCTCTAATTAGTACTCTCTCTCTCTCTCTCTCTCTCTCTATATATATATATATATATATATATATATATATATATTTAAAGAAGATTATATTTCATTAAGATCAAAGATCAGCATGTACAAAGATTCAGGAATCCCAGATAACAAAAAGAAACTCGGGAGAAACCTATCATGTCAAAATACTCTAATTGTTCCTAGGCCAACTTTTTCCAGGAAGATGAGACCTCGAATGTGGTCCGGGATATCCCCCAAGTAGTTTGCGAAGAAAATATGTTATGACTCGCTTCCCCTCCTGGCTATGGCATCCGCGGGAGCATTCCCTTCACGAAGAGTGTGAGTGAAAGAAATATGACAAGAGTGGATTAGTTCTCAAATTCTGGACAGCTAGTAATTCCATTTCCACCCCGGGGAGGCCATGCCGTTAAGGAAATTGATCGCCAGGTTCGAGTCGGACTCGATCATGATATGGTCCAGACCTTGATTTAGACTGTAACTAATACCATCATGGACAACTCTGAGTTCGGCGAAGGTGTTGGAGCCTGTGCTGTAGCCACGGGAAAATGCAAACAGGAAAAGATTGGAATCACTTCTGCAAATTCCCCCACCACCCGACATCCCTGAGTTGCCAAGGGAGGATCCGTCAATGTTAATTTTAGCCCAGCCACGGGGGGGAGGGTGCCATTTTACCACCTAGAAATGAGGGAGGGGGTGGGAGTTTGGTGGGAGCTGGGGCTAGACCGCCGGATGAGGACTGCTGTGTTGATCCCTCATCCTAGCCGCGGTCTGAGAAGGCCTGCCTGCAATGCTGAAAAAGGTTCTATGGTCCCCCCTGATGCGGTCGATCCACCACAAAATCTCAGCAAGCTGATGGAGGGGCTCGTTCCAGTAAACATTGTTGCATTTCTCATGCACCAAATTTCCCAGAGTAAGACGCAGGAAGCCAGATTGTGGGCCTTTGAGCAGGGGCTGTTGACTGCACAGGCTACCCACCATTGGGAGAGCCATTGCTCCACAAACAAGGCATTCAACAAGGTAACTCCGAAAGTTGAGGCCACGAATTCCCACGTCGATTTCGCAATGCCCCCGTCAAGAAACAAGTGGGTGACGGATTCCATCACCTGGGAGGACTGACCCAATGAGGGGGAAGAAACACAACAAACAAATCTCTGGGCCATCTGGATTCCCCTGGCTTGAATTTGGACCTCAATCGGGATCGATTTTGTGAGGATTTTCCAGACAAGAGAGGAGATTTTTGGGGGAAGGGAAGAGTGTCATACCCATTTAGACCAGTGCTTACGGGGCAGGCCATTTCTACAAAGATCTCATGCTGAGCGAACGGAGAATCTACCAGAAGGGGTGAATGGCCAGAAAACTTCGTCAAGGCCCGGGGACTAGCCTGGAAGATAAAATCTGACACGTTCTGTGGGAGGATTAAGAGGACAGCTGATGGAGGGAGAGGGCCTGTGGGGCCTAGAAATTGGTTGATTTTCATCTGGCTCAAAAGAGGAGGGATCTGAATGGACTCTATGCGGTTTAGGGGACCCAAACCGGTCCAGTTTGTGGCCCATATGTTGCTGTCTCCCTCCCCAATTTTCAGTTGCATAGAATTCTCCACAATCGGGCTCAGCTGGAGGATCTTTTTCCAGATTGGAGAGGCCAAACGGGGCGGAGGTCCTAGGATAATCTGGTTGCCCGAGAGATCATATTTCACTTTCATAAAAGAGCTCCAAAGGCTGAGGTTGGTATCAGATTTGATGGTCCAAGCCATTTTAATCCTGAATGCCTTCATTATATCCAATAGCTTCCTCACTCCCAGCCCGCCCTCTTCTCTGGGATGGGAGATGAAACTCCAACTTTGCTAATGAAGCTTGCATTTCCCATCTAACCAGACCCAGAGAAAGTTTGAGAAATGTTTTTTAAGAGACGCTAACACCTGGAGAGGAAGGTGAGTGGCAGCCAAAGAGTGCACTGAAATGCTTCCCAGAATGTGGCGAATCAGTACCATTCTTCCAGCATGGGAGAGAAATCTGGCTTGCCATCTAGAGATCCTCGCCTCGACTTTGTCTACCAGGGGTTGGAACGTCGTTGCCTTAAGTCTGCCGACCGTGAGGGGAACACCAAGGTAAGTGAAAGGGGAGGAAGCAATAGCAATCCCGTTGGTCCATTCAATGGCTCTAATCCTAGCCTGCGAGAGCGAGGAAGCACATGCAAAAGAGCTTTTAGCGAGGTTAATGGATTGGCCAGAAGCTGACTGGTAATCATCTAGGAATTTCTTCAGGGCCCTAATCGAGGAGATGCTACCGTTGAGGAAGAGCAGGGTGTCATTTGCATATAATAAATGGGAAATGATCAGGCAGTTTCTTCTCAGCTTGTAAGGTAGAATGGACTGCATGGCAATCTGCGATTTCATGGTCCAGCTCAGCACTTCGGCGGCGATAATGAAAAGGGCTGGGGAGAACGGGTCTCCTTGTCTGAGACCCCTGGATAATTTGAAGAACCCCGTTGCTTCACCATTTATAATAACAGAGAACCAGGCTCTAGCCCAGCAACATTCAACCAGCCTAACCCAGCCCCGACTAAATCTGAATCTAAGCAAAACTTTCTTAAGGAACATCCAATCGACTTTGTCATATGCTTTTTCCATGTCTACTTTCATGACAAGATTGCCACCCTTGGACTTTCTGTTGATATCTTTGAAAAGTTCCTGCGCTAGCGCAACATGTTCAGTGATTGGACGGCTTTGAATGAATGCCCCTTAGTACTCTATATATGTGTTACATGTCAAAACATATATACCACATGTGTCCAAGCACTTTCGTGCACATGTGCCACCATTACTTTCAACTACTAACTATTGAGGGTCAAATATTACATATTGGACCCCAGTTATTACCTGATTTTACGAACATGATACCGTTTAATGCCCTATTTTAATCGTATTTGTGCTGCAAGGTGAATTTAGGAGCCTAGACTAAAAAAGGGTACTAAAAGCATGGATTTAATGCTCATAGGTCACCAAGGCAAGAGACCGACCCTAGGGGATAAAGATCGAAGAATATATACACTAGATATCTGAGAAAATCAAGTGATTGGGTCTAAAGGGGCTTAAAAGTTGTCTAGAATGCAAGATCATAGAGTTCCCACCATTCTTTCTACTCAAAACTTTATATCTGGCCTGAGGACCATAAATTAACGATACATGTCAAATTTCAACCATTGGATCCTCGTGAAAGTGGTCTAACAGTCAGATAAGCCCATGAATTATCGATTTGGGGACCACTTGATATCTTGATATGCTTCAATTTTGGTTTCAACTCATTAAATGATCTGATAAAATGAATGGACGGTATAGATTTCGCAAAGGACATCTCGGAGGACCCCACTTATGATGCATGCGCACGTCCTGCGCATGAACTCGACGTGCACTAGACTGGATGCCAAGTCGGTTTGACCCGACTTTCCAATACAGAGAGAGAGTCTCTCTCTCCTCTCTTTCGTCCGTGCGGACGTTCTTACGCGGTGATATGTGGTGGCCCGCCATGGCTATCCAAATGATTGATCTGAACCGTCCAACCTGACTGAACGATGGTTTCAACCAAACTATAGTCATTTTCATACATTCGTGCATGCATCTAAGGCCATAGAAACAATGAAAATGTCACTACGTTGGTTGATGGTGTGGCCTACCCAAGACTCGGATCCAACTTAGATTTTAGTTCATGGCCTAAATAGACCTCACTAATCAGATGGAATGAACTGATGCTGTAAAAATCATAGAAAGTGGGCCCCACCAAGCATCAGCACAGCTCCCTGCGTAAAGTTACACGCGTCCGAGAGAAAACTGGACTTCTGTCCGTTGCGCAACCAGGGAGATGATCGAACCATCCATCTGGACCGTCCAAAAACTTCCCAAGGTGGGACCGACCAGAGACAAGAAGCCTGAATGGCTCAGATCTTGCACTTGGAGGATCCTTTGGCCGAAAATCTCATCCAGACGCAACTTGTAGCATTTCCTTTAGCTGCGAAAGGTGTTGCAGACGGTGCTACGTAAAGAGAGCTTCTCCACCGACTTCTCTCCCCCAACCGACTCCCCTTACGTTATAAAAAGGGAGAGAGAGGGCGTGAAGAGAATCATCCTTGGACGTGCACGCATCAAACGTGTAAAGGCAACAAGGAGAGAGGGCACAGGGGGTACCAGTGAGAGTTGGTTCAGTGAGAGTTGGTTTTCTTTATTTTCTGTTTAATTTTCCTAAGAGTTTTAGTTTCATTATACCTATGATAGGCTAAATCACTTAGCTAGGGCTAAGAGGTGAAGCTTGTGACGTGATGGGTAGTATTCTACGACTTGGATTTATGTTTAGGAACTAATGTTGACTCTAGTTTGATTATAAAAAATACTTTTTTAGTTTTTAATGGTTTGTTGTGACTTAAATTATGATAGATCTGCGATGGTTTTGAGTATTTTTTTTATTATGTTGATTGTAAAGTGAGGAAGCCCTGTTGGTCACCATTGCCTCCTAAGCTTGGTCTTGTGATGGAATCAAGTCTAATTCTCAAAACTGGATCAAAGGAAGTTCATAGTTGATTTTTAATATTATAGCTTCAATCTTGATGAAGATAGGACTCTGAGTCCAGATGTGTTCTTGAATAAAACATAGAACTTCCTGATGTTTACAAGTGGATCCTTTGAAACCTTAGTTTCCTACCTTTGAATTTCAAGAGTTTTAATTAAATAAATTCATAATTATTCCCTTCCTTTTACTTGATTTAGATTTAATCTTATTCTAGTTCTAATTCGAGTTATTTTCAAATTATACAAAGTTCAGTCCCTGTGGATATTCGACCTCGGTCTTATCGAGTTTATTACTACATCACAACCCTATACTTGGGGTGTGAACACCAACATGGGTGAAATGTGTTAATGTGTCAGCTTATGTGACATGTGTCTTCATTCAACCTATGTCATTTGTAAGACGATTAACCTTTAGCACCCATAAGTGCCCGAGTCTATCTCCAAGCATTCCCTATATACCAATTTTAATCTAGCACATGCCAACAACCACTAGGGAAAAAACCAAATATCACATTGATCCAAAACTTTTGTGACTCCAATAAGTTTTCAATGGTTAACATTCAGTCCCCACTGCTATCTACGGTCTAGTCCAATTGAGATTCAGATCTGTTTAAATTTCAGGTTCAAGCCCAATGGACGGACGGTTTTGATAAAACATATATACATTATGTGGGACCCACGGAACCTAGTGACGTCAACACACTAGCATGCAATCCGCTTCCGTTTCCCGTCATATGTATGAGCTACAGGAGCTACAAATATTGTAGACGAGTACAACTGATCACTGCATTCCTGTTTTTTCTTCTTCATCATCCCATCTCCTGTCCACATAATGGAATTCCCATGTTCCAATCTCAGGGTATTATGGTCATTTATCCTCTTCGATGCAATCCTCCTCTCGTCCATCTACCCCTGCTCACCCTCGGTATTTACATTGAAAAATGAGACAGATCGACTGGCATTGCTCGCATTCAAAGATGGTATTTCCGAAGATCCTCTCAGAATATTGAGTTCATGGAACGATTCTCTCCATTTCTGCAAATGGGAGGGAGTCACCTGCAGTCTCCGCCATCATCAAAGGGTCACGAGCTTGAACCTCAAGGACCACAGCTTGGTGGGCCACGTATCACCTCACATTGGAAATCTCTCTTTCCTGAGAACAGTGAATCTCTCGAGCAACAACTTCCAAGGCGAAATACCTCAAGAAATCGGCCGTTTGTTCCGTCTTCAGATTCTCAACCTGACTGATAATTCACTCCAAGGAGAAATTCCATCCAATCTGACCCACTGCTCAGAAATCATAGCCATTCAAATCGAGCGGAATCAGTTGGACGGAAAACTTCCCGCTGAGCTTGGCTCTTTGTCAAAGCTCATTTCTCTTAACGTCCGCAGCAACAATCTCAGTGGAAGCATCCCACCTTCCTTGGGGAACCTTTCGTCTCTCACGACTCTTCGTCTAACATCTAACAATTTTGACGGGCAAATTCCAAATCAGCTTGGTCAATTGGCAGGCATTATCACTTTTCTAATAGGTGCAAATCAGTTATCAGGTACGATTCCACCATCGATTTATAATCTCTCATCCATCCAAGTGTTTAGCGTGGCAGCTAACCGGCTACATGGAAGCATTCCCCCCAACCTAGGCCTTTTGTTTCCACACCTGCAATAAATTTCCGTAGCTATAAACCAATTCACTGGAACGCTGCCAATTTCATTGTCCAATGCTTCAAGTCTCGAATTAGTTGATTTTAGCTCCAACAGTTTTCGTGGACATGTGCCTTTGAATCTAGGAAGTCTTTCACGTCTCTACGCTTTTAATATCGAGAGAAATCAGCTTGGAAGCAGGGAAGACGATGACCTGAGCTTCCTCACTTCACTGACCAACTGCACCCGTCTGGAGGCTATAAGTGCAGATATTAATAATCTCTATGGTGAGTTTCCCAGCTCTATTGCTAATCTCTCGACACATCTAAACATGCTCCTTTTAGGAGCAAACAAGATATTTGGAATCATTCCCAAGGGAATTGAGAATCTCATTAGCTTGAATGCTCTGGATCTGTCAATGAACTCCTTTTGAAGGGTATTCTTCCAGATGCTATTGGGAAGCTTGACAAGTTGCAAGCCTTGAAAATGTTTCAAAATAAACTTTCAGGGCGAATCCCACCTTCAATTGGTAACATTACTCGATTGAGCTATCTTGATTTGAATGGAAATGATTTCCATGGAAGCATACCATCGAGTTTGGGAAATTGGGGATTTATGGAAGAATTGTCCATTTCTCAAAACAAACTCAATGGTACCATACTCAAACAAGTTGGCGCAGCTCAAATCGACCTGTCTCGTAATTCATTCACGGGGTCTCTCCTGCTGGAAGTTGATAACTTAGAAAATATTTGGTTAATAGACGTCTCAGAGAACAAACTCTCAGGTGAAATTCCAGATACGTTGGGAAAGTGTCAAAGCATGGAGTTGCTTTATATGAATGGCAACTTGTTTCAAGGAACCATTCCAGAGTCTCTAAGGAATTTAAAAGGTATCCAAGAGATAGATCTTTCGCGCAATAACTTGTCTGGGCAGATTCCAAAATATTTTGAAGAATTTCATTTCTTAGAGTATTTGAATTTGTCATTCAATAATTTCGAGGGTGAAGTGCCCAAAGGAGGGATCTTTAGAAATGCCAGCACAATTTCAGTTGTCGGAAATAGCAAACTCTGTGGAGGTATCTCGGAACTACAATTGCGGCCGTGCCTTAAGCAAGCTTCTAAGAAACGAGGAAAGCCCTTTTCTCCCAGAATCAAAATCACAGTTATTATTGTGGTGGTTTCATCGGTAATTCTCTTGTCGTGTATCTTTGTCACTCTTTATTGGAGAAGAAATTCTCCAAAGAAAGCTTCTTCTCCATCTTCCACACAGAATCAGTGGCTACAAGTTTCTTATGCGGATCTCCTTCAAGCAACAGATGGGTTTTCTTCAGCTAATTTAATTGGTGTGGGAAGTTTTGGTTCTGTATATAAAGGAATTCTAGAATGCTTTGAAACACTTGTTGCAGTGAAGGTACTCAACCTCATGCAGCAAGGAGCTTTAAAGAGTTTTGCAGCTGAATGCGAAGCTTTAAGAAACATCCGACATCGAAATCTTGTCAAGATCTTAACGGTTTGCTCGGGCATTGATTTTAATGGCAATGATTTCAAAGCTCTAGTGTTTGAGTACATGCCTAATGGTAGTCTGGAGGAGTGGTTGCATCCAAATGTAGATGAACAACCTCAATTGAGGAATTTGAATCTTACACAAAGGCTGAATATAGCCATTGATGTGGCTTTGGCATTAGATTATCTTCATCATCATTACCAGACACCAATTGTTCATCGGGACCTAAAACCAAGCAATATTCTTCTTGATGATGAGATGGTTGCCCATGTGGGTGACTTTGGTTTAACAAAGTTCCTCTCTGAAGCTGCAGAAGGTTTCTCCCAAAATCAAACTACCACATCTGGGATTAAGGGATCGATTGGGTATATTCCTCCAGGTAAGGTTTTCAATCCATTTTTTTAATTAATTCATCTTGCAAAATGATTGGTAATTTCCATATATTAATATTATGGTGAAGCTTGTTAATAACGATATGCATAAATTAATCTAGTCGATGGATATTTTAGGTACATTAGTGTGTGTGTGTGTGTAGTTATCTAATGTCTTGAATTTGTTTGTAATAGAGTTTGTTGATGCCAATAAAATATGCTCGATCTTATTGGAAAATTTTAGAAAAATTCTTGTTGCTTGTTGGATAGTTTTAGAGGTTGCTACTCGATGGTATTGAGGGTTCTTTGATGTCATCAACTGGTTATTGATGGTTGTTGATGTCATTAAAGGTCTCATCGAAGAGGTGCGTAAAATTGCTTAAATGTGCCATTTGTTTCCTATTTCAGTTGTGGTAGTATATATATACACGGTGTAATTGGAATTAGGGTATAAATTAGGGTTCTCTAAACGTGTTTAAAGGTTTGAGAGGATTTTTAAGAAAAAAGCTTTGAGCATTTTTTCCAGGATCTTTGATTGCTAAGATTTCATCTCTTGTAACTTCGTTTTTTTATAGCGCATTGTCATTTCATGCTGTAATTTTTTCCCCACTTCAATTCGGATTGCTTTATGATTGAATATGTTTGTACAATCATGATTATCTTGTTAAATTTCTCTGTGTGCTTGATGTGAACCCAAAATCTGAACGGTCCATGTGATGTAACACCCAATGAAACTCCTAGCGCACAACTTTTACCCTGATCCAAACTTTTTGTTGGCCATGGTAAAAGAAAACAGTTTCCTCTCTTGATTTACATCTCTCTTTGCTATGGCCCACTAAAGTTTTGAATCAAGGTAAAAATTGGTCCTTAGGGGTTTCATGGGGTGCTGCATCACAAGGACTGTTCGGATTTTGGGCCCATGATACGTGTGTAAGCGGAAATGTTAATTATTTAAATGAAATATTTCCTTTCTCCCTCTCAATATCTAACCACTATTTTTATCTTTCTTTAAATAGATGCCTAACATTTAAATATGTGATATTTGTAAATCGTAGAGTGTGGGATGGGCGGTAAGGCGTCCACACATGGAGATGTATACAGTTATGGGATCCTTCTACTCGAGATGATCACTAGAAAGCGACCAACTGATGACATGTTTAAGGACAATCAGAGCCTTCATCACTTTGTAAAGTCGGCTTTTCCTGAACAAGTAATGGAGATTATAGATCCAAGACTCCTCTTAGAAGATGCTGAAGCAATTCAAGACAGTGAAAATCGTAACAATTTGAGAAATAGAACGCATGATTGCTTGGTTTCATTGGCCAGCATTGGTGTATCGTGTTCTACAGAATCGCCAAAGGAACGAATGAAGATGAGAGACGTTGTCATGGAAATGCATGCAATTAGAGACTTATATCTAGAGGTTGGGATTCATCGACAAAGACAAAATAGGCCCCTATTGTTAGGTGAGGGTTCATCTTACCTCAGTAACTACTAATATTAGATTAGTAGTTAAATTGAAGAAGATTCCGACATAAAATAAAATTGTTTGATATTTTTCTTAAGAAGCTCTAGATATATATTGTTTAGTGTTTGAATCTAAGGGGAAGATGTTTTCTTCTTTTTATTCTTTTCTCTCTCTTTTTTTTTTTCTTTTATATATCTTGTTTTAGACAAAGGGTGATTGTATTAGAAATATAATAAGAGAAAATGTTTATCAGAATAAAGAGAATATTGGGTACTAAGATACTGAATCCTCATAAAATTTTATATAGCCTATTTCAAACATACCATTATAATCTTACCAAGTATTCATCGGTGGCTTTGCCTGTTGATCTGGAAGGTGTGCGTGCACATGAAAGAGGTGGATATTGAAAGAAATAGTACCAACAACCCATAGTGTCCAAGCTGTTTTGGGCCTGGCCTACTTTTGTGGGCTTTGAAACTTTGATTTGGGCTAGGCTTGAGCTTTTCATATACCCATTGGGCCAAATCTGGGCTAAATTTCTGGTCTGATTAGTGTATGGTTGGGCTTTTGCCCAAGAATGTAGCTCGATGAAAGAACGGGCATTGATGGAGACTCTACCCATTCCCACTTGCCCTTGCCATATTTTCGGTCCAAGGAACATTCGTGATAGGAGAACCCTATTTATGAACTAACATAGTGGGTTTGAACTCGTAGCTTAATGGCATACAACTTGTATTTTAACATTGAGGGCATGAGCTCAAGTCTGGCCTATGAACTAGCTAGAGCAGTAAATGACCCAGTGAAACATGTCCAGATCTAGCCCATTAGCTATATGTCTGTGTAAATGCCAAAAAGATCTGAATTAGGCTTCAACAATCATTTCAGTACATGAGGTGGCTAATTCAATACATGAGTTAGCAGGGTTAACTAATCTAAAAACCCAAAAAGACCTGAATTAGGCTTCAACAATCATTCCAGTACATGAGGTGGCTAATTCAGTACATGAGGTAGCAAGTTAATTTAGCTAATTTAATGTGATAGAAATGTATCAAATATTGGGAATATCGCAGAAGCAAACTCGAATTCAACCAACCAAGACAAAATCAAACGCAAACAAAAACATGTTAAGAACACATAAATTTTACGTGGAAAAGCCTTCTTAGGAAAAAATCACGGCACAAAGTGACAAATAATCAACCATGAAATGAAATAACAAGAGCTAGAGACCTTGCAACAATGAGAACTCCCTTTAAATCACTCAAAACCATAACTTTTGCTCTATATAATCCTTGAGAACGTTTTAACATTCACTTAGAATACTCTAAGTCCCAATTGCACCCTATATATATATAATCACAATTTGAATTGAAAATAAATTGCTCACTTATGTAGCTCCACACGTGCTGTCAATTTATTAACATCAATTGAGCAATCATTGATTCGACCAAAGATGCATGTTTGATCAATTGAACATGCTAAAAACATTTCAATGAAATTGAGATATTTTTGGAATTACTATTGATCGATTGACCCGATAATCGATGAACATGTCAAAAGTGTCAAGACAGCAATCTATTTAATTTTAGGGAGGTTTGATCTATCGAGTATTACTATCAATTGATCATGTCTTCTACACAAAAGCACAGAGTATAGGGAGGCCTCCCTTTAAGAAATCCATAGAGTTAGATCACGTTTGACCAAATCTGAGTTGATTCTAACAAGTCGCATCAGACTCGTCAAGTCTTAAACCATTGGTCAAGCCTATCCCATAAGCTAGCATCGCAAATGGGCCAACCTATGGCTTGTCCAAGTCCAGCACCCCATGAACCATTAACTCGTGCCATGTCCTACACAACCTGAATTAGACTCGGACCAGGCCTGGCTTAACGGATCAAGTCGGACCAAGGTCGAGCTAACTCGGAAAAATCTCATCAAGCTCATCCAAGTCATAAAACCATGGTTCGAGCAACCCATGTGCTGGCATCTAAATTGGGCTAGCATATATCATGTCCAAGTCTAGCCCATGAATCAAGGTCCATGCTCAAGCTAGGAACTCCCAATCTCAGTCACCAATGGCAAGCTAGTTGCACAGGCCATGCATAACCCTCAGGCCTGCATCCAACCAACAAGCCGCGAAGATCAGCCCAAACCAAACCTAAAGCTAGGCGGGCCCATTTCTGATCCAGCCAGGTAGCTGATGTCAAAGCCCTGTGTTCCTCACCAAGACATGTATTTTATCCACACCATTCATTCATTTTTCTAGCTTATTGCATGACCTGATGAACAAGTTGTATGGCAAATTAACTTTATGGTGAGCCCTGATAAGGTCTCAACGGTGGCCAACCCCACTATTTCTTGTAGTGTGGTCCACGTAAAGATTTGGATTTGTCTCATATTTTAGGCTCATGCATTAAAATGAACTGAAAAAATGGGGTGCGAGCATGGAAAAAACACATACATCATGGTGGGGACACGGAGCTTTGACACCAACTAATTGGCCCGTTTTAAGGTCACCGGCCAAATCAAATCTTTTATCATACCGAGTAAACTCTGTTGGGCCCACCATGAATGTTTGTAATTTATCGATGCCATTCATCCGTTTTTTCAGCTCACATTAGACGTTGAGATTAAAATTGAAGTATATTTAAACTTTAAGTGGACCACACCACAGGAAACAGGGGAAATAATGATTTCCACCGTTGAAACTTTACTAGGGTCTTTATTTGTCTTCCATCCTTTTTGAAAGCAAGAATTATTCAACGGTAGAAGTTAAATTCACAATGTTTATTGTGATGTGGTCAACTTGAGATTTGGATATAATAAAATGGATGGACGGAGTGGATAAAATGCATAAATCACGGTCGTCCCCACAGAGTTTACTCAGTACACAATCCGCTTCCCAGCCCTACCGCGCTCCTTCCGGACAGTGGAAATAGGAAAAACTAGAAAGAGGGAAGAAGAACGAGAGATGGCGAGGAACGGCAGCAACTCATCTCCCAAACCCAACCCTAAAAAAGCTAATTTGATGGATCCTCATTCCATCAAACACCTTCTCGACGAATCCGTCTCCGAGGTTCCAAAACCCTAGACCTCCCCCCTCTCTATCTATCTCGATCTCTCTCTTGCATTTCTAGGGTTTTCAGAGACTTTATATGAGGTTCTAACTCTTCTCTTCTTGTAAATCGTCACCGGCGGATACACTGAAGACGTGCGTCTGAGCAACATCAGATTCCATGTGGGAACGACATCATCGCCATTGCTCTCGTCGCGCAGTTCTACCGTAAGAAGTTCCCGGAAAACAAAGATTTCCTCATCGGATGCATCGCATTATATCCTTCAAAACCTAATTCTTGTACATCTCTCGGAGAAGAAATCATCTTCTTTTCAGTGTTTTTGCAGTGTAATCTATCTATTGGAAATTGGAATTTTTTATTTTATTTTATTTTATTTTATTTTTTTGACATCTTTGACACCTTTTTGGCAAGTATATCGTCTTCAATGGATTGTTGCAGTTGATCATCTACAAAAAGGAGAAGAATGCAATCCTTTTCACTTATCCTCTTCCAGTGAATTCTTCTTCTTTGTCTTTTTTGGGATTTTAGGAAAACGTCAAATTTTTTCTTCTGTCTGTTTTTTTTCTTTTTTTCTTTTTTAAAATTGTTTATTATTTATTATTTTCTAACAATGGGGAAATATGCAATTTGGGTTGGAATTATAGTAGCATCACATGGGTAGACCGTTCATCTGGTAGGCCTTATTGCAGATGCTTGACGCTGCAAAGGTACCTCTATTAGATAATTTTAGCTATTCAATAATTGACTTGCAATTGGATGGGTAAAAGGAACATAAGAGAAGGCCAAGGGGCGCTATGCAATAGGCAATTACCATTAATGCGGTGGACGTAATTGTTTGATGGGGGTTTGGTCCATCACCCATCCATGGTGGGGCCCACCAGATGGAGGCATGTTCTGCTGAGCATTGTGTGACTCCACCATTATCTTCTAATTCAATTGCGAGATTGATAGAGTAGAACTTTGTTTGATGCAAATTATACAGTATTCAGCTATTATATAAAAACTAATGAAATCAACTTATTTTAAACACTTTGATTGTTATCATAGCAGAAAGATTTCTAACACAGGTTCAAAGCTTCTAGTTGTGAAAGCTCCCATAGTTCATGCTCTAGTTAATGCTATTGGATTGGATGACTGAATTTTGTAGACAAACTTATGGTGGTGGTATAGAAATTTACAAAAAGCAAGGCTAGGAGGGTGATTGGCATCAATCAAGAAGATGGTTGTAGTGTTCAGATCGGGGAAAGATTAATTCAAGAGATTCACAAATTTTGGCTTACCTACACATTGGATGTCCAAGCCAACCCAACTCTACAAAATCTTGTTTTCCTAGTTCTGATTGACAACAAAGCTTTTCAAGATGTGTTAAGACAAATGCAATGCCAAGAGCAACTGTATAAAGTATTACCTACTTGCCTCCAACAACAACAAAACAAACTAGATTCCTTATCATATTAACCAACCAATAACCCAATGGCAACAATTTTACCGAAATCGTCGATCTTCCTATCTTTTCAATTATGAATCTTGCTATCTGGATTATGGGTCATTTGCAATCCAAATTGCTATTTTGACTGATCCACAAGTATGGTTCTATAATCTAGACTAGAATACCCTATATTCACAGTGAAGAGATTTATACATTGATTTATGAAATAGAATGCATATGTAATATTATGCGTGTGGGCCTTGTAATAATAATATTCCTTATTTCATGTATAAATTGCAGTATTGATTCTTGTATAAAAATATGCTATATACCGAGTTATGTGCTGGAGCAACATACATGATCCTACCCCTAGCGTACAACCATTGGAGGAAGTAGTGTACTACTTGCTTGTTCTTGTACCATGTACCAAAATGAACTGTGATCCAGCTAACACAAAGACACTTGAAACTAGGCCCAACAACTCAATAACTTGTATTAACATGAACTTGGTAATGACTTTTCAAAAGGGAGGTATATTGATTGTTTCAAGTTTTGTGATTTGGAAGAAATCCATTGTATTGATATCCTTTAATTTGTGTTTCATTGTTTGGAGTGCGTTGATTCTTGATGGAAGGTAGATTGTCAAGTAATAGATTTTTCTTTAATTGCTTAATTTGATAATGGATCAAACTCATGGTTTAAATGCTCAAACTTGTGCCTGATCCCATGCTGCCTCAAAACTTGATTCATTACTCAATTCAATTTCTTTCAAGCTTAAGAATTGTTAGTGTGACATTGTTGCCTATGTAAATTAGACAGAATGTTTGTACTCTATCTCTATGTGAATTAGCCATGGGTAAACAAAGTCTTTAGCCTAAAGGTGATATCTTGGAACTCCGTTCAACTTGGTTATCAAGTCAATGAGACATTGACACCTAAATCGTAACGAAATGGACAAGATTACACCCACAAGGATATTTGAATAGAGAGGGAGATATACTTTATTGATATCAAACTTCATCTTACAATACTTAAGAAAATCTCACATATGGAAAATTTTGGAATGCCTACCTCCTACGCCACCCCCTCTTTTATAGACCCTAAATGAATCTTCATTGAGAATTTCCCTAAACTAAGAGATTCATTTCAAACCAATCTAATCTACCCAAGATGGTTGGACTTGTATTACCTCTACGATGAATCTTCTTCTTTGGCGGAAGCTGGTGGTGCAACCCTATGCATCAGCTCGGCACAACCTTTGTTGGGAGTTAACTGTAGATGATCTCTCTTTTGCTTGCACTTTTGTGGGTGCCAACCTTTTTGTTGTAACTTCAGAGTTCTTTGTGGATCCTCAAATATTTGCCCCGCTTTTCGTGCCATAATCATCTTTTGCAAAAGTCCTTCAATTCAAGTATTGAGACCTATTTGCATTTTTATCAATGTGGCCGCCACTATCAATGGATCCATCTATCAGTCCATTAATGAATCTAAGTGTAGGTCCAACGTTATTTCATCTTCATATGTCAACTTTTCCTTTGACTCTATAGATTTCTTCATCATTCTACTTCAATTCTGGATTATTTATCAAGTTCCGACAATCGAAGGATTCGATCATTGGTGTCTTCATAAGCTGGGGTCACTTGTTATTGGTTGGGACCTTGGTGGAGACGTTCCCCTACGTGTCCATGTGTTCCAACTTCGGTGCTTGAATTCCCTTCACACAGGAACCCTACCACTTGAATAGTGAGATTGACTACCACATGTCTATACCACATTGGAGTTCCTACCACTTTGGGTATATGTAATATTCTAGATTATTTTTTATTTTTTTATTTATTTTTTATTTTTTTAGCACAAGAGGTATTATACAATGGTAAGGCTGAAAGCTTGAGTAGCGTTGTTTAGGTTTTTAGTCTATGCAAGTGGGGCCCGTGGGAACCCTTGGATATGGGATCCGAACCATTGATATTAGGGACCCGGGGCCCCACTAGAGATTTCTGATATACTAAAAACTCTGAAAAGGAAAAATCCTAACCCCGCAATATGTGGCCAAAGAATAGACAGTTGAGAAGGAAAAAAGAGGAATAGTTCGCATTAGACCCAAGAAAAGGCCAAATATTCTATAGGTTAGACCCTCTTGGGTGTGTAGTCAATGCATTCTAGGTGCATGCCTGGGCGTTTTGGCCCTGTTGCACCCTGCCTAGACCTTGGGTGAGTCGACTACCTCATGTATGAGCCTAGGTGCGCCTAGGCATGCCTGCTGCACCGTTATATATGTATGTGTGCGCGCGCATGCATAGGTATGGTTTTTTAACCACCCAATAAGGGTGTGAATAGAAAAGAAATGACTGTTAAGCCCTTTTCCAACAACTTATGTCCTTTAATGTTAAGGTCATCGTGTTGGACTTCTTGAAATCAGGATGAGCTTTCATCATTGTCGTACAAGAGATTAAGTTGAATTGGAGATTTCAGGAGAATTGGAAAACATAGGTTATTTGGGAATTTTGATATTGGATTATAGGGTTTCAAAAATTTAGGGATTTTGGCAAATTGTAGTTTTAGATTGGCGAATCTAGGTATTTGTGGAAAGTGGGAAATTTATGGTTAGGATTTGGGGAAATTAGGATTTAAATTTTGGGAATTTGGGGGAAATTGGGAATGTGGGGTTCCAGTTTAAGAGGAATTCATGGCATTGACTTTTGATTATTTCAAAAGTATTAACTTATGTCCATAAATGATTACATATCAATGTTTATATATAAAATTAAAAAATGCACCTGGAATCTCTAGGCATGTTCCTAAGCCACTTGGACACAGGCGCTATAGGGCAGTGCTCCTGGCATCTTCAACTATACTGCCTCCAGTTTCAGGGATTTTTGGTGCATGGGCCATCCAGAGTTCGACCCATCATATCAGCAATTTAGACAACTGAATGATGGCCCTAAGGCCCTGCCTCTACAATTCACCCATGCATTGATAATGCCTCATTCCATGAAACTATATAATAGAGATGTGCATGTATGTCACTTCATACATATCTCCAAATGTGGCATTCCAATAGTTGTTTATGAGCAAACAGAGGTATGTGAATATGTAACATGATGCCAATACCACTCAAGGGGATTTTCTTCTACTGGAATCCACCATGTCAAGTGGGAGCCGCAGATGACTCAAACTCATATAAACAGTTGTATAACTGTCTCCAACGTGGTAGCCCCAGGAGGCACCATGATAAAGCTCCCTTGCATGTGTGAAGCAAATGGGGGCTCCTATAGAGTGACTCCAGAAAACGGCCTTAAAAATTGGCAACCATGGAGTTACCTCGTGAGCATTTTGGGTGGTTTTGATAATTGATCCCAAATAAGATTCTAAAAAGAAGAGGATAATTGGTACCAAAAAATAGATGGTGAAAGCTGGGTCCGGCTCCATGGCTCAGTGGTAGACAGACTCTCTTTCAACACTGAGATCATGGGATTGAATGCCCATGACGGGTGTGTGTTAAGAAAAAGGGACGGTGAGAGCTCAACACCCAAGAGGACTTGAAACAAACTAAAACACTGAGATCACGGTACCACTTGTAGTACCGTATCATGTTTCCCCCAACATGCCTCTAGTGGAGAACATCAGTACCATGAAAATGGTAAACCCCAGCATGAGATCACCTGGCACGAAAATTAGGCCAGGTCGCTAAAGTGGGCCACACTGTTGGAAACCAATGGTATAACTCAACATAGAGTTGTGGCCTACCCAGTGAGTGGATCAGCCTTTATTTTTGTAAAGGGCAATCTTCATGGTGGGACAATGTTTTCATGGTACTGACTTTCTAAACAAATGCTGATGGAATCTCCATGACTGGGAGATAAGAGAATTTGCAGCCCTACTCGGTCGCATCAGCAGTGGCAAACCAGACCAGCAATGTGCAGATAGGCCCGTTTGGAGACCTGACAAAACTGGAACCTTTTCGGTGAAGTCCTTATACAGCTTCATCGACAGGAGAGCAGATGTCATAGTGCAGACCATGACAGATAAAGCGTGAAAGTATAAAGTCCCTCCAAAGATTGCAGTTTTTGGCTGGCTGGTTGGTAAGAGGAACGTTCTAACAGTCAATAATCTGAGGAAAAGGGGAATGATAATCACTAATATTTGTCATTGTTGCATGACTGATGAAGAATCGGTGGACCATCTGTTTATTCATTGCCTCCTTATCAATCAGGTTTGGTCAACAATCTAATCCTCCTTCGCTGTCTCCTGGTCCTTACCAAACTCGACGGATCGGCTGCTTAAAGCCTTGCATGGTGTTACCCTAGGTAAGCAAAGATCTATGGTCCAGAAAATGGCCCTTTTGGCCGTTTGGTGGTCAGTGTGGGAAGAAAGAAATGGGAGGTGTTTTAACGATGTTTCCAATCTGGCGGGGTCCATAGTCAAAAGAGTGCATCAGTATATTATTGAATGGGCTTCTAATGTGGTAAATTTAAAGGGCCGTAATTTGCTTTAATTTGGAGGGTATTCGGTTCACTATCTCAGCAGGCTGTTCCTCTCTTTGTTTCTCTCCTCTTTTTAATGAACTTTCTGTTCTCTCTCTCTCTCTCTCAAAAAAAAAAAAAAAAAAGATGGTACAGTGCCCCAAGTTGTGGTATTGTTGCCTATAGATGATTGGTTCTTCTAAAACTAATGCAAATCCAGTTAAATGCTCTAGCCTGATCCACTACCTAGATATGTAGGATCCTAAGGTGGAACCATTTGATGAAATTTCGGAGGTTCTAGGTGTCTTGGATCTCCATGAAACTATGTTGCTGATGCTCTCCCTCCCTCCCTCTTCTTCCTCTCCTTCTTCTTCTTCTTCTTCTTTTTGAGATGTGAATTTTCAGTTCCAATTGTTGTGTGCAGGGATCATTCAACAGCACTGGACTGATAGTATCTTCCAAGCTGCCAAGATTCTCTGACTTGCATACACTGTCTGTCACCAGCACAGATCCAAAATCTGTTTCTGCCAACAAAGCAGTCCATTTCACAAAGAGTGTTACCAAGTGGTTAGTTCATTTGATATATTTTCAAATTTCTCTTTCCAGGGATGGAATGCCAGAATCCTCGTTTTGGCATGGAGCTATTGTACTACGCATGAGGTGTATCTATTGTAAGCTTGGGTTTTCAGTTTGTACAAGTGGGTTGTATAGTGATCACAGTCCAATGATTGTACAAGTGGTGATCACAGTCTAGTGATTCCAAACTGTTGATATTATGGGTTGTATTGTGAATTCCACGTGCACCAAAAATTCTCCCAGATTGGTCATGACTGTTGAATCTTCCACCATTGTTCTGTTGCATTTTTGTATGTGGATCATTTCTTTTCTTCTTTTTTTCTTTTTATTTTTATTTTTACTGTCTGCCTACTGGCAACCACTAAAGGTTATAGGATTTCCCCTTATTTGGCATATGGCCAACCGATATGGGATTTCCCCATATGGGAGATACTCAGTATATGGGCTATCAATACCACAAAAGGTTATAGGATTTCCCCATATTTGGCATACGGACCAACAATATGGGATTTTCCCGTATGACAGATACTCGGTATATGGGATATCAATACCACTAAAAGTTATAGGATTTCCCCACACTTGGCATATGGACCACCAATATGGGATTTCCCCATATGGAAAACACTCAGTATATGGGCTATCAATCACAAGCTGCCCCATGGATTTGAATCATGGGTTCATTGGTCACTTGTACAAACAGAACCTAAGCATGCCATAGATTTTCTCAAGCTGAGCATTGTTTAATGCCTCTTTTATGTTGCACGGATTGTTATCCCATTTTATACAAGTTGACTTAGAATGAGTGGAACAATTTGATCACAGTGCATGAGTATGGACGAATTTACGCGAGAGAGTCTAAATCATTGGCACTCAGAGATCCGATTGGTAGAATTTGAATGTTTCTTTGATTTGCAGGTTTACTCGTGATGGGATTCTGGTGGAAGGTCTGTTCTGGAAGGATGTAAGCAAACTGATTGATGATTATAGTGGAGATTCTCGAAAGAATAAATGAACTCAAACAGGACGAATACATATGACACGACAGGTCAGACAGCAGTTTGTGCTCATCCCTTGAAAATTTTAAGGCAATTCGAATTCTACTGGTTTTAAAGAACTCAAGTTCATAGGATTCATGGCCAACCATTTCTCTGGACATCTCTCTAAAAATAGAAATGAATATGTAACTTCTCTTTCCTACCAAGGCCAATTTAAACCTCCAGACCTCTTAAATAGGGATGGCCACAGGCAGCAGCCCAGGTGGTCCACCTTGCTCCCAGTCCTAGCCTGCCATGTCCCATGTTCGGCCTTGAATTTTAGGTTTGTGCATCCACCCAGGGCCGAATTTAGGCCCCATATAAAGAGCTTGCCCAGATTCTATATCTTTCGATCAAGCCTGGGCCAAGCTCAGAGGTGCAAGGCTGTTTATATTACTGTGATCTCTCCACATGCTGACCCATGCATACTAAATATTTTGAATTGGCAGATCATCTGAATATTCAAGGCCTGTTTCAAGATAGCTGTGGTAAATGTGTCTACAGGCAAGGAGCCTCATAAGCCACTTTGATCAAATGTCGTCCATGCATCCATGCTGTAGTCAGTCACTTGCCAAAACCATTAATCAGTTGATCATGGTATTTTGGCATGCTTATTGCAGATTGTTGAGTTTCTTGCTCCTTAAATGCAGACTGTTACTTTGCCATTGCTGACTTTTTGCACCATCTGTCCATCCGTTGACTGGCAGCCGTTTGGATGACTAGGATCATCACAACTGTCATGATTTTTCGGGATGCAGATTGGGTACTACCCCTGCCGTCCCTTAGCTAGGAATGGACAGGGCTTTGAGGCCACCTTGATGTATGGGTTTTATCCACACTGCCCATCCATTTTGCCATATCATTTTAGGGTAAAAGGGGAGGCTCCAAGGCTCAAGTGGATCACGCAGTGGGGATTAAACACCTACCATTGAAAATTTTTGGGGGGCCACAGAAGTTTTGGATTAAGCTGATATTTATGTTTTCCCTTCATCCCGGTCTGTGTGACCTTATGAACAGGCTAGATGGCAATTAACCATCACAGTGGGATCTGGGACGGTTTCAATGGTGGGTCTCATTATTACTGCTTCTTCCTGTGGTGTGGTCTACTTGACCCTTGGATCTGCCTCATTTAGTCATTTTTGGGCTTGCAACCTAAAATGATATGGCAAAATCGATCGACTGGATAAATTCCATACATCACGGTGGCCCCTCAGAGCCCCTATCTGTTCCTAGCTAGGGTCAGGCAGGGTTGGG
This sequence comes from Magnolia sinica, assembly GCF_029962835.1. Taxonomy (NCBI): domain Eukaryota; kingdom Viridiplantae; phylum Streptophyta; class Magnoliopsida; order Magnoliales; family Magnoliaceae; genus Magnolia; species Magnolia sinica. The sequence goes on along the minus strand of NW_026682815.1, from coordinate 28,712 downwards.
ATCCAATCCGTGTCCAATTTTTTTAGCGCGGCTGTTGAGGGGTCATGCTAAAATCCATGTGATATGGACTTGGAATGCAAATTGTGGTGGTCCCTTCGAGTAGTGGAATCCAAGGTTTGGATGTTATTTTATTTTTTTCCTTTATGTTGGTGTGGCGATGGCTAGAGTTTTTTGCATTTGTAGCACCCAAGTTCATGGAAATTTGCACCAAAATAGACTGATGAATCATGATATTTGCTGCAACCAAATGCATCCTTAATGTAGAGTTGCATCAAAATGTTAATGCCAGGAACATCGTCTTGAGTGTGCTTCTGTTAGGATGGGATAGGTCAGGATGCCTTAGTTTTTTATTTTTAAAAATAAAAGGTAAGGATGCATATGTATGCAGATGGTATTCAGATAGAAGTTTGTATGAATTGGTATTCCTTTCTATCCTATCCTTGCAGCTTCCAAATGCGGCATTAGAGTGTATCACAACGTGGTGTTGACCATAGTGAGTTTCATGGTGACTCAGCTTTATTTCTTGCTGAGTCAAGTTGACTAAGTCCTGATCCATGTTAAGTCGCCGAGTTATAGAACTATAGTTAAGAGATTGTTCTTATATACCCCAAATAACTAGCGGAAATCTAAATCTGGTCGAGTTAAACAAGTTTCATGGTGACTTGGCTTGTTTTCCTTCAAGTTGAGTCACTGAGTTTTAGAACTATGGTACAAGGGCATGTTATGATGTTACCAAGGTTTAAAGTACATCTGAAACTGGTATATCAGCTAGGAATGATATAGGTATATCAGCCTGAAACTGCCAGCAATGGGACCACAAGGAATGATGGTAACAGTGCCGCTGGTGAATGATGCATTTGCAACACACCCATGTCAAACCTTGGATGTTACTGAATAGCAGATCAGATATTTTGGCAGGCATTGTTGCACACCCATTAGGGCTTAGAAACTCTCATCAGTGATAAAGGTTTGTTTTTTTTTTTTTTTTTTTTTTTTTTTTTTTTTTTTTTTTTAAAGAAAAAGAAAAAGAAAAAAACCAATATGCTGAGCTGAGAGTTCTAAGTCAGAATATTAGAATACATTATTCTGTTACAAATCAATGGATCATGCAGCCATCAGTAATAATCAATAAGAAACATCCAAGGGCCTGTTTGGATCATAAGTTGTTTTTCTTAAAGTTACTTATGCTGCAAGTAGCCCATCTTGGTTTCTACTTATTTATTATGTTTGGTAAACAGCACACTTATCAGCCAAAAAGTAAGTTTGTTTAGTTTTCAACATCAGAGGTAGTTTGGAAGTCTATCATTAATCTTTCCGGTCTCTCTCCTCGGAATATTTTATTTTTTTGAAAAATATCTTCTACTCAGTCTCTTTCAATATTTACTTATTCATGTGGCGTCCACCTTTAATATCAATAGTCGATCATGTAGTCTCAACCTTTAACGTAGGCTGTTCATTATGCTGAGCATACCTTAACCCTATTTTCAATGTGAACCATCCATCGTGTGGGGCCTACCGTCAATATGGGCCATCTACTTTGCAAGGCCTTCCTTCGGTGTGGGCTATCCATCATGCGGAGCCACCTTGCACGTGGGTAGTATATCATATCAGTCATTGAATGAGGATTGTCTATTATGCAAGGCCCATCCTTAATGTGGACCATCCATTGTGCGGGATCCAACTCTGAAGTGAACCCCAGTCATGTGGGGCCCACCTTGAATGCAGGCCATTCATCATAAGGCGCTGACCTTTGATGTGGACCATCCAATACATGGGGCCCACCTTGATGTGGGTCATCTGTCATATGGGGCCACCATTAATCTTAGTTATCCATCATTTGGAGCTCACCTTAAATATCAACCACCCATCATGTGGAGCCCTCCTTTGATATGCTCTAATCGTGACTGAAGCAAGACTGCAAGACTTAAAGTGAAACCAAAATGTTGTCATGGCGTAATATTATTATGGCCAATGGTAAGCTTACAGAATTATTCTTAAAAGCTGCTGAAAAATTTTATTGTCATTATAATCTCAGATATTATCAGAGGTTATCATTATACGCATTATCGGCGGATATCTGAATTGACTACAACATTGGTTGCTAACCAATCGAAGCAAAAGGGCAGACTTTTAGCATCGGTTGCTCACCAACTGAGGCAAAAGGGCAGACTTTTGGCCCCAATTACTCATGAACCGAGGCAAAAGGGCAAACATTTGGCCTCAGTTTTTCACTAACTGAGGCAAAATGGTAGACTTTTAGCCTTGGTTGCTCACCAACCGAGACAAAAGGACAGACTTTTGGTCTCAGTTTTCAATAATTGAGGCAAAAGGACAGACTTTTGGCCTCAGTTGCTCACCAATCGAGGCAAAAGAGCAGACTTTTAGTCTCAGTTTTCAATAACCGACGCAAAAGGGCAGACTTTTGGCCTCCTTTTTCATTAACTGAGGCAAAAAGGCAAACTTTTAGGGCAGACTTTTGGCCTCAGTTTCTTACCAACCGAGGCAAATGGGCAAACTTTTAACCTCAGTTGCTCACCAATTGAGGCAAAAGGGTATACTTTTGGCCTTAGTTTTCAACAACTGAAGTAAAAGGACAGACTTTTGGCCTTAGTTGCTCACCAACCGAGACAAAAGGGTAGACTTTTGGCCTCAGTTATTCACCAACCAAAGCAAAAGGGAAGACTTTTGGCCTCAGTTTCTCACCACTGAAGGGCAAACTTTTAGCCTTAATTGCTCACTAATCGAGGCAAAAAGGCAGACTTTTAGCCTTAGTTTCTCACCAATTGGGGCAAAAGGGCAGACTTTTAGCCTCAGTTTCTCACCAACCGAGGCAAAAGGACAGACTTTTGGCCTAAGTTCTCAACAACCGAGGCAAAGACTTTTGGCCTCAGTTTCTCACCAATTGAGGCAAAAGGAAAAACTTTTAGCCTTAGTTGCTCACCAATCAAGGTAAAAGGGTAGACTTTTGGCCTCAGTTCTCAACAATCGAGGGAAAAGAGCAGACTTTTAGTCTCAGTTGCTCACCAACTGAGGCAAAAGAGCAGACTTTTGGCCTTCGTATATCATCAACTGAGGTAAAAGGGCAGACTTTAGGTCTCAGTTGTTCACCAACCGAGGCAAAAGAGCAGACTTTTGTCCTCAGTTTATCACCAACCGAGGCAAAAGAGCAGACTTTTGACCTTAGTTTATCACCAACTGAGGCAAAATGAATTTTTAACCTCAGTTCCTTTACAACCGAGGCTAAAAACCACATTTAGCCTCCTTTTTTTGAACCAAAGCTAAAAAATTGAGGGTAAAGGCCTACTTTCTTGTAGTGTTACCTTCTTACGTCAGAGCCTGTGCACACCTTTATATACGTAGCTAAGTCACAAAATCTGAACGGTCTACATGATGTGGCATCTGTTGAAATTTTACGAGCTTAATTTTCAGCTTGATTCAAAACTCTAGTCTTGAAATTTTACAAGCTCAATTTTCAGCCTGATCCAAAACTCCAGTGTCTAAGGGCCTTGGATGTGTACGGGCCAAATCTCCAGGATAGCAGCCAGCAGCCGCAATACGATGCTCTCACAGATGCCATCGGTGCAGTTTCATCTGGGTGAAAGAATATGAGAAAACAAGAATTAGACAAAACTGCTAATTTACATAGCATTTTATTACTAAGAAGCATAGTTCAAGTAATTATCTAAGAATGCTACAAGTTGTTTAGTTGAATGGGCAAAGCTCGGGCACCATGATATCAGTGGACCACACTAGAAGAAGCAGCGATGATAACAGCGCCCACCATTGAAAACTTCATAGGTCCCGTGCTGATGTTTATTTGTCATCCAATCTGTTCATGAGGCCACACATATCTGGATGAAGTGAAACACAAATATCAATTTGATCCAAAACTTCATTGGCTCCACGATGTTTCCAATGGTAGGAATTTAATCTCCACTACCTGGTCCACTCGAGCCTTGGATCTGCATTATTTTTTGGCTTATACCCTAAAATGATATAGAAAATAAATAAACCAAATAGATAAAACCCATATATGATGGTGGCCCCTCGGAACCCAAGCCCATGCTCAGCAAAAACAGTAAAATGGCATAGGTGAGGTGAAGATAGCATATGTAACTGCAAAATAAAGAGTATCATGCGTGGAACTTTCAACCTATTACTCTAAACATAGAGCATTATTATTATTATTATTATTATTTTACATTTTCTTCTCACCGTTCTTTTTTTTTTTTTAATCTTTTTCTTCTGGCCATTCATTTTCCTCAAAATCACATGACCCATTAGACAAGTGGGCAAACCTATTTTTGTAGGGATCATCATCTCTATTCCTTAGCTCTCGTCACATTTGTTTAAATAGCCCATTGACCAGACAATCCCAACCATTTACACAAAGCTGTACAAAAATAGCTAAAATTAGTGACATTTTACAGCATTCATTACATGGTTAGAATTGTACGATTAATGTAAAATTTTATTTTTTTTCGAGATTGGTCTATTTATGGAGCTTGTGATGAGCAGATGGACGACAATATCACAAGGTCTAGAAAAGCAAAGACACTTTTTCCATGGTAATCTTTTTTTCTTTTCCCTCGAATCTTCCAAAGGATGCTTGGAATCTTCTACAGATAACGCATACCTTTTTGCCTCATGAAAAAGAGTGGGGCCATTTGTTGAAAGCGACGTTGATATTTTGATGGCTTTCTTCAAACATTTGTACATTATATCAAAGAAGCCCTAATGCAATAATCAGAATCCTAAATTCAGTGTCCTACAGATAAGAAGAAAATACAGCAACGGTCTGCATTCAATGACATAAAAACAGAAGAAAAATGGAACGGTCCGGCATGTTGGTTGAATGTGGACCAGTGTTCAAATGATGAATCTCTTTGGCCCACCTGATGCATGATGTAACTTGATCTTTATACATGGAATCTAGACTGGTGGGCCCATGCATTGGGCACCTTAGATCTATGCCTCCCACATGCTATTGGTGCTCACTTATACTGAAAACCAATTAAGCGTCTGTACACTGTGGGACTTAATCTATATGCGGAATAGGCCCACAGATCTGTCTGTGCATGGGACATGGCGATCAGGGGTTCAGATAGCTTATCTAGCTGAGACGCCGCCATGGAAGCCGGATAATAATACCAGAATACCAGAATTCCTTTAGAGCTTAGGATCGTCCTTTCCTTCACACCCTTTCTGCAAATCAGTAGATGGGACTCGAATTTCTGCTGTGGTGTAGGATTGGGGACCCAGCTCTCTTTTATAGAATCTGTAGAGAGAGAGTTTGAAACCCATCACAACTCTCTCTCCCACGCTCCACATTGTAGCATCCTAGTACAACTCAAATTGTTGTCTGCGTAAGACAATTATAGTATTCTAGCCCTAGTACGCAAAGTTGCGCAGATAAACTGCGCAGCGCATCACCTGTAGTGGGGCCCACTGTTCTACTCAATCATCCAGTCCAACTAAATGACAATCCAGACCGTTGATCAGTAAGGCCCACTAAACAGAGTTCTTACATTCTCCCACTTGGGCCTCATTGAGCAACGTCAATGATGGTCATATAGAATAATTTTCAAAACAAGTTTTGATCCTTTAAGAAAATATCTAAATGGTTAACCAATGAAACAGTTAGAGAGTATGATTAATGCTATTCAATTTGGTCCATTAAGACAGTCAGTATCGAAACGCGGTAGTTATCACAACATTTAATTTAGGTGAAGTGAGTCTAAGCGCGATCACAAATACTTTCAATCTTAACGACATAGATCACAAACTAGGAAATGTGGTATAAGGATTATACACTTTAGTGTGATAATATGTGCCTATCCTTAAGAGGTCCTAAAGCTTTTTCATGTCTCCAACGAGACACAACTGTAGTTCTACTTATTCAAAATTTGCGCATATATATAAATAAGCAGAAATAAATCTTTATATCAAAATCATCCAAACAAACTGTATAAAACGAGATCTTTAAGTGTCTGTGAAAATCAAAGTAGCTCAGCTCCCACTAACTGAAAACATCTGTGGGATCAATGACTCCCATGGATGTTATATGCTCCTGAAATGGCGCGATAGGGAGCCGTTTAGTGAGCGGATCTGCAATCATCTGCTTAGTGCCGATGAATTCTACGGACACTTGATGATTCTGAACCCTTTCCTTTACAACAAGATACTTGATGTCGATATGCCTCGACCTTGACGAATGTCTGTTGTTACTAGAGAAGGAAATAGCAGCCGAATAATGCAAAATATTCTCAATGGTTTCGGGATATGCTCCAGCACCCGCAAACCTGAGAAGAAACTTTGTAACCATAGTGCCTGATTAAATGCCTCATGGTAGGCAATAAATTCAGCTTCCATAGTAGATGAGGCTGTGGTAGATTGTTTCACGCTTTTCCACAACACAGCTCCTCCCACCATCATGAAGATGTATCCTGAAGTAGACTTCTTAGTATCAACGCAGCCTGCGAAGTCTGCATCTGAATATCCGATCAACTCTAACTGATCAGACCTTGTGTATGTGAGCTCGAAGTCTTTCGTTCTCTAAAGATACCGTAATACTTTCTTTGCAGCTATCCAATGTTGCATTCCTGGATTAGATAGATATCTTCCCAATATTCCAGTGACAAAGGCAATGTCCGGTCGCGTATAGACTTAAGCATACATGATGCTCCCTACTACTGATGCTTATGGAAATTCTTTTATTCGATTCTTTTCTAAATCATTCTTTGGACACTGAAATAAACCAAATTTGTCACCCTTCACAATGGGCGACTTTCCTGAAGCACAATTTTGCATGCCATACCTTTCGAGTACCCTAGTAATATAGGCCCTCTGTGACAAGCTGAGCAGTCCAAGTGTTCTGTCACGGCGAATCTCAATGCCAATGACGTAAGAAGCTTCACAAAGGTCTTTCATTTCAAACCTTTGAAATAAAAATTTCTTGGTGTTGCTCAACATCCTGGTATCACTGCTAGCTAACAGAATGTCATCAACATATAAAATCATCATAACGAACTTACTCCTACTGGTTTTAATGTAGATGCATTCATCTGCAGTGTTTTCTACAAAGCCATATGAAGAAATTACTTCATGAAAGTTAAGGTACCACTGTCGCGATGTGTTGAGGGTCAAATATTGCATATCAGACCCAGTTGTTACCTGGATTTACTAACATAGTATTGTTTAAAGACCTGATTTAATCGTGTTTGTAATGCAGGGTGTGTTTAAGAGCCTGGACTGAAAAAAGGTGGTAAATGCATGGATTTAACACTCTGAGGACACCCAAGGCAGGGGACGGACTCCAGGAGACGAAGATCGATGGAATTATGCATCAAGGATCCGAGGAAAGCAGGCCATTTACATTAAAGAGGCCCGAAATTGGTGAAAAATGAAAGATCACATAGTTCTTGCCATCTGATTGGCTCAAAACTTCATACTTGGCCTGAGGGCCATGAATTAACCGTACACGTAAATTTTCATCCATTGGATCACTGTAGAAGGGGCCCAACGGACAGATCAGCCCCTTTAATCATTATGTGGGCCCCGCCTGATATCTGGATATACTCCAATTTTGGTCTCAACGCCTTAAACTACGTGTCAAAACAGATGGATGGAGCAGATTTCTTACAAACATCACCAGTGGACCCACGCATGCAGTGCACGTGCAAGGTGCACAAGTACACCGGACGAGTATAAACATTAAGGAAGTCGGTCAGCAGGCGCTGACCGACTCAAAACTCGGATTTTTTTATTTTTACGCAGCAACGGACGCTGGCCGACCGTTTTTGACTAGTGGGCCCCACCCATCATCCCTATGGAAGATCTGAACCGTCCAATGCATTCGGAATGGGGGTTTAACCCACGCCTAGGTCTCCTTTTAGGCATCATGAAAACTTCCTCACTTTTTTAGTTATTAAACACAGGATGGACGGTGACTTGAAAGATAACGTGGGCCACATAGGATTTGGTCCAAAAATAGTGCTTCCCACCTGGTTTTTCGAGTAGAACGCAGTGGACAGATCGGATTTTCCAAAAAGTCAGTGAAATGGGGCCCACCATCGTCACAGCGTCAATGACGCTACCCTGTTTTCGCAGCCGGACGCCGTCCGACTTTCACGGCGAGTTGTACGCCCTTAGGGGCGGTCGGACGGCTGATCTGAACCATTCATCATGTAGGTGGGCCAAGAATCTCCCAGGGGACGCTGTCCTTTTGGAAAGAAGAAAAAAAATAAGAAGAAAGGAGATGCGGAATTCCGGACTGCGTGAGAACTTTCGCAGCAAAGGGACGCATTCCAGGCTCCGGAAGGACTGTTTCCGCAGTCTACTCCCGGTGGGACTCCACAGCATCGGAAGAAGGGGGGCTGGCCATCTTTAAAAGGAAGGAAAAGAGGAAGGAAGAGGCATCCACGGTGAGAGAGAGAGAGAGAGAACGGCTGGGGGAAACAGGCAGTTTTTCTGCTGCTGCTGTGCGTGGTTGGGAAAAGGGCTGGAAGAGTGAAGACAGGAGGGGCTGCACGTCAAGGAAGGCGACGTGGGAGGCAAAGACGTTGGCTGCTGGGATTGAGAGAGACGGGACGGCTGGAACGGGAGGAAAAGCTGGGTTTTCTCTTTCTTCCCTTCTTATTCTTTTCTTTTCCTTTATTTTATTTTATTTTATTTAACCAACCCATCCATGTGTAGCTAATCCTCTTAGCTAGGGCTAAGAGGTGAAGCTTGTAGCGTGATGGGAAGATTTTGTTGCCTTTAATTCTATTTTAAACTGAATAGATTTGGTATTGGGTTGATTTGATGGGAATATTTTTTTTTCTTTAATGGCATGTTGTGACTGAAATTACAATGGGCTTGCAATGGCTTTGAATATTCCTCTCCCCTTTTAATGTTTATGACGTCAGGAAGCCCTGTTGTTCACCATCGTCTCATGGGCATGGTCGGATGACGATACCCCTTCCTAACCTTCAGGCATTGTTAATTGGTTGGTAATTAGTTTAATTCTATTGTTTACTCTGTCTCCTGGGCATGGTTTGGTGATGGAATCCATTCTAATTCATACACCTTTCATCTCTTGAAACCTATATCAATGGCAGTTCAGTAAATTTCCATAATTTGTGATACTGGCATAAGATCTCCCTAATCTCTACAAGTGGATCCTCTGAATCCCTAGTTTCCTTTCTCTGAATTCCTTAAAGTTTTAGATAATTATTCCATAATTATTTTTTAAATTCTACTTTGTTTAGATCGCATCTTAGTCTATTTCTAGTTCTACTTGGTTTCAGATAACGTACAGGTATCAGTCCCTGTGGATTCGACCTCGGTCTTACCGAGTTTATTACTACATCACAACCCTGCACTTGGGGTGTGAACAAGTTTTTGGCACCGTTGCCGGGGACTGACGGTTACGATTCTTTGAAATTAATTAGTTTTAGAATTAGGATAAGATTAGGATTTTATTAACTTTAGTTTTTTATTTCTATTTGATTTTTAGAACTAACTTGTTTCCTGTTTTGTAGGATCCTGACATAAAATCTCTAAATTGGTAATTCTTTCTTAAATTCTCTACTTTTTCTTTTTATAGAATTAGGGTTTAGATTTTAGAAACTTTCTAATTCTAGTATCCTCTGTTCTGTAGGAAATAGGTTATTTTTAGAATTTAGGTTATTTAGAAATTGACTTTCTATTTTGGTTCTATTAACTTTCTAATTCTAACACTTTTTGAATCTAACTCTGTTTTTTAATTTATTTTTAGGATTTTTGTCTAGAAACTAACCTTCCTATTTTGTAGGCCTTTAAGATAGAAATCTCTATTTTGGTACACTCCTTCCATACTCTCTATTTTTCAATTTTCTTGTAGTAATTTACTTTTTAGTTTAGGCTTTCTTAGTTTACTTTAGAAATTTCCGTTTTTCTTTAAAGAATAATTTCTTTTAGAAATTAATTTACTGTTATTTTTCTTTTAAAGTATCATTTCTCTCCTTTATAGAATCTAACTTATTTTTGTTTTATTTTGCAGGTCCTTAACTTAGGAGCTTCAATTTGGTAATTCCTTTCCAATTTTCCCTCTCTTCCGTTTTAGATTTTCTTTTATCCATCTTTAGGATTAGGCTTTGAATTGAGGGCTGCGAGTGTTTCATGCCCAAGTGGGCCCGTGACAACACACGACGTCTCTTGACTGAAGGAGGATTAGTTGAGGGGTTGACTATCCATCGCAGGATTAGACACCGCTCGAAATCCCCTGAGTTAACTGAGGTCATGGCTGAAGACCAACCTCCTCTACTTCCACCCAGGGTGGAGGATACCCAAGATGAGAATGAGGTGCAACAGGCACCCCCGCCTCGTACTTTACGAGATTTTCTACAACCGGCGGGAGTGAGTACGCCCTCATGCATGATTTTTCCTGAAAACATAGGACAAATGGACATCAAGCCAGGAGTTATCCAACTCCTTCCCAAATTCCATGGACTTGAATCAGAGAGTCCATATTTGCATTTGAAAGAGTTCGATGAAATTATAGCTACATTATGTTTTCCTAATGTATCTGAGGATACAATTAGGCTGAAACTCTTTCCTTTTTCCTTAAAAGAGAAAGCTAAGACGTGGTTACATTCACTACGTCCTAGATCCATTGGCACATGGAACGACATGCAGAGGGAATTCATAAAAAAATTCTTCCCACATCATAAAACGATTACCCTCAGAAAAGCGATCATGAACTTTGCCCAAAAGGAAGATGAAACATTCTTTCAATGTTGGGAAAGGTTCAAAGATTTGGTCAGTTCGTGCCCACAACACGGATTTGAAACGTGGCGCATTACAAATTTTTTCTATGATGGACTGACATCTTCCATGCGCCAAATGGTCGAGACAATGTGTAATGGAGAGTTCATTAATAAAGACATCGACGAGGTATGGGACTACCTCGATAGTTTGGCTGAAAAAACACAATCTTGGGACTATTACCCAAAGTCGAACACCACGTCTAGGCCAACTCAATCAAAGGAGAAAGGTGGATTATATCTCTTGAAAGAAGAGGATGATCTCAAGTGTAAAGTGACTACGCTCATAAGGAAAGTTGAGGCCATGGAAGGAAAGAAGGATAAGGTCAATGAAGTTGTTTGCGGCATCTGTGATTGCAACATTCACACAACTGAAAACTGTCCTACAATACCTGCCTTTCGAGGAGTGTTGAATGAACAAGCCAATGCCGTAAATAACTATCAAAGACCTTTTACTGGACCTAACTCTAACACATACAATCCTGGCTGGAAAAATCATCCAAACTTCAGTTGGAGAAATGGACAAACGGCGACTCCTCCAGGTTTCTTCAATCAAAATCCAAATCAAGTGAAACCTCAAGAGGAACCGGTTCAAAATCCCATACAAGAGCTAGCTCAGGCAATGCGGGGAATCACAGATTTTATGCAAAGGATAGATTCTCGTATGACGGTTATAGAAAAGGGGATGCTTCCTGCACAACCTATCCCCAATCCTAAACCGCAATACGAGAATAATGATCCCAGCTCTTCAAATCAGATGGGGCATGCTAAATCCATCACCACTCTTAGGAGTGGGAAGATCATTGATAAAACTCTTCCGGTTAGGCCCGAAAAGCCTCAAGAACCAAAAGAGGACAACAATGATGGATCCAGTGATGCCCCACAAAAAGTGGAACCGGAACTTCTAGAGAAGCCAGTTGCTCCATTCCCCCAACGGTTGGTTTCACCAAAACCTCTCTCTAACTCTCAGGATATTCTAGAGGTGTTGAAACAGGTGAAAGTCAACATTCCTCTGCTTGATGTCGTTAAACAGATACCTTCATATGCCAAATTCCTAAAAGACTTGTGCACGACCAAGCGACGGAAAATTATTCAAAAGAAAATCTTCTTGACTGAGAAAGTGAGTGCCATCCTGAAGCAAGACGTGCCGCAGAAATTCAAGGATCCCGGTAGCCCAACCATATCATGTGTAATCGGGAACCATCGAATTGATCACGCACTTCTTGACTTAGGAGCGAGCGTCAATTTGATTCCCTACTCGGTATACAAACAGTTAGGTTTGGGTGAATTAAAACCCACCCCAACCACACTACAACTTGCTGATCGCTCTGTTCGTGTACCAAGAGGGATAATTGAGGATGTGTTGGTCCAAGTTGATAGATTTTACTACCCTGTAGACTTTATCATCCTGGACACTGAACCCATCAATAACATGAGCACTCGATTCCTGTCATTCTTGGTCGCCCATTCCTTGCCACATCAAATGCAATTATCAATTGCGGGAATGGTATCATGACTATGTCTTTTGGAAATTTGACATTCGAGTCAAACATTTTTTTCAATAACGGCAAGAATTCGAGGATGATGACGATTTTCACGATATTAACATGATTGACTCTTTCGTGGAAGATATGACACCTCCGACCTTATCCTCCGACCATCTAGAGACGTGCCCTGGCCCACTCCCATGATTTTGATGATGACATGATTAGGGAGACGTGCGCCTTGCTTGATCGCACCGGTACTTGAAGTTAACCGATGGAGGCCACAATTTGAAGAATTACCACAAACCGATGTAGTGCCTCTACCGTCTAACCTCAAGCCGCCGAAGCTTGACCTAAAACCTTTGCCCTCGATTTGAAATATGCCTATTTAGGTCAAGATGAGACATACCCGGTGGTGATCTCTGCCCATCTGGAGAAAGAACAAGAGAGTATGCTTATATCTACTCTCATTGAGCATAAAGGAGCCCTAGGATGGACGATAGCGGACCTCAAGGGAATCGACCCTTCGATTTGTACTCACCGCATATATCTTGAGGATAATGCAAAAACCGCTCGGCAACCACAACGTAGACTAAATCCAAATATGAAGGAAGTGGTTAAAGCCGAGGTTCTTAAACTATTGGATGTGGGTATTATATACCCTATATCTGATAGTCAATGGGTGAGTCCAACTCAAGTGGTCCCTAAGAAGTCCGGAATCACCATCGTAGCCAATGCTAATAATGAACTCGTGCCAACTAGAGTCACTACTGGTTGGAGAATGTGCATTGACTACAGGAAGTTGAATACCGTCACGAGGAAAGACCACTTTCCCTTACCATTCATTGATCAGATCCTGGAAAGGTTAGCTGGTCATTCCTATTATAGTTTTCTTGACGGGTATTCGGGCTACAACCAGATAGAGATAGCCCCTGAAGACCAGGAAAAGACCACATTTACATGTCCCTACGGCACCTTTGCCTATCGAAGGATGCCATTCGGACTATGTAATGCCCCTGCCACCTTTCAGCGATGTATGCTTAGTATTTTTTCTGACATGGTGGGGCAATATCTAGAGGTCTTCATGGACGACTTCTCTGTTTATGGTCCATCTTTCAGCAAGTGCTTGGAAAGTCTTAAATGTGTGCTGAAAAGATGTGAAGAAAAGAACCTGGTACTTAATTGGGAGAAGTGCCATTTCATGGTTCAGAAGGGAATTGTCCTTGGGCATATCATCTCGTCCAAAGGAATCGAGGTAGATAAGGCAAAAATCGATCTTATCTCTAACCTACCTCCACCCAAGAACATCAGAGACGTGCGATCTTTCTTAGGCCACGCAGGATTTTACAGGAGATTCATAAAGGACTTTAGTCTTCTCTCTCGCCCTTTATGTAATCTTCTTCAAAAGGATGCTCCGTACGAGTGGACTGAGCAGTGCCAGGAAGCTTTCACCAAGCTTAAAGGCACGTTAACCACTGCACCTATCATGCAGCCACCCGACTGGAGCCTCCCTTTTGAACTTATGTGCGATGCTTCTGATTATGCTCTTGGGGCGGTCCTAGGCCAGAGAAAAGACAAGAAGCCCTACGTCATTCACTACGCAAGTAGGACTCTAAATCCTGCCCAAGTGAACTACTCGACTACGGAAAAGGAACTCTTAGCCGTAGTGTTCGCCTTGGACAAATTTAGGTCCTACCTGATCGGATCCAAGATCATTATCTATACAGATCATGCGGCACTGAAATATCTTCTTTCTAAGAATGATTCTAAGCCCCGCTTGATACGATGGATCCTTCTACTCCAAGAATTTGATTTGGAAATTAAAGATAAAAAGGGAGTAGAGAACGTAGTGGCTGATCACCTTTCTCGCCTTAATACCTCTGATTCCCTTGAGGCGACCCATATCAATGACATGTTCCCTGATGAACAGCTGTTCAGAGTCTCCCATTCACCTTGGTTTGCTGATATTGCTAATTATCTTGCTACAGGTGCCATACCAACACAGTGGACTGCGCAAGATAAGAAGAAATTTTTCACCGAGGTGCGCAACTTTTTCTGGGATGATCCTTATTTATTTAAATATTGCCCAGACCAAATTCTAAGGAGATGTGTACCAGACGATGAGCATCAGAGCATCATCTCCTTCTGTCACTCAGAGGCCTGTGGTGGTCACTTTTCTGCTAAAAAGACCACGGCCAAGATTCTGCAGTGTGGCTTTTACTGGCCCACTATGTTTAGGGACACTCATGAGTTTTGCAAAGCTTGTGAGCGCTGTCAGAAATTGGGAGCATTGTCCCGGCGAAATATGATGCCTTTGAATCCCATTCTTATCATTGAAGCATTTGATTGCTGGGGCATCGATTTCATGGGACCATTCCCCCAATCGTTTGGAAATCTGTATATTTTGCTCGCCGTGGATTATGTCACTAAATGGGTCGAAGCGATTCCGTGTCGAAAGAATGACCATCGCACGGTCATTAAATTCTTAAAAGAAAACATCCTTTCTCGATTCGGGACGCCTCGAGCCATCATTAGTGATGGGGGCTCACACTTTTGTAATAGACCATTCGAGAGCTTAATGAAGAAATACGGTATCTCTCATAAAGTGAGCACCCCATACCATCCGCAGACAAGTGGACAAGCTGAGATTTCCAATAGGGAGATTAAACACATTTTGGAGAAAACGGTTAACCCAGATCGTAAGGATTGGTCAATCCGATTGACCGATGCCTTATGGGCATACCGTACTGCATTTAAAACTCCTATTGGAATGTCTCCCTTTAGACTTGTCTATGGGAAGGCTTGTCACTTGCCTGTGGAGCTGGAACATAAAGCGTACTGGGCGATCAAAAATCTTAATTTCAATCTGGACAACGCTGGCTCGCTACGCAAACTTCAATTAAATGAACTTGAAGAAATCCGGAACGATGCGTACGTTAATGCGAGAATTTACAAGGACAAGATGAAAGCATTCCATGACCAACACATTTTGCGAAAATCATTCACGCCTGGTCAGAAGGTCCTTTTGTATAATTCTCGATTACATCTCTTTCCGGGTAAGCTTCGATCTCGTTGGACCGGCCCTTACATTGTTGTTACTGCTTATCCTCATGGGGCCGTCGAGATAAGAGATCCCGACAATGGCAAGGAGTTTAAAGTAAATGGACATCGTTTAAAGCCATTTGTCGAGAAATTTGATTCAGAGGACATGTCTATGCCTCTGACTGATCCTGTTTACCAGGACTGATCTCCTAGCCCGATGGAGGTATAGGTAGGTTTATCGCTTTCATAGGATTATGGTAGTTGCTTTTGTCTGGCTGAAGACGGTAAACTTAGCGCTCCTGGGAGGCAACCCAGCTTTTCAACTTATTTCATTTTCCTAGCAAGTTCAATGTTTGTGGGTAACATTACTGCAAACCCTCACGAGACTACAACTCGTCCACTAGGGGTAACCTAGGGGTTTAAAGGCTTGTTGCATGCGCTAAATGCAATCGAGAGCACCTGCGAAAGTGGTATAGGTAGGATTTTATTTTTGTTAGTTCTGTGTCACTTTCTCTCTCGTGCTGACCGGATTCTATGCTGCGATCTCTTGGAAAGTCTCTCACGATTCATCATCCAGGTACTATCTTCCCATCACTCCTCTTATATTTCTGTTGTCTCATGTGTATTGCATGTTTATTTCATTTACATTGAGGACAATGTAGATTTTTTGGTTGGGGGTGGGAGATTAGGTTTCCTAATCAGTGTTTTCTTGGTCTTGAGCAAACGTTGTGAAATTTTTTTATTTTTCAGGATTTCTAATGAAGTCGAAGTGATTTTGACAGGCCATCTAGGGCATTTAGAATTTCAAGATGCGTGATGTTGGTACTTCATGACTCTTGGATTCAATCATCTATTAAATTTCACAACTAAGTTTGAATTGTTAAATCCAGTATTAGAATTGTAAACATTGATTGAGTCATGAATTCCCAGGACACATCTCGCTTGCATATTAAGGTTTCAGTTCGATATTAAAGGACTAACTTGGTAATCACTAAACATGAAAGAAACCCACTTGAATCGAATGGATTGGGCGAACAGTCTTTACCATAGGTTTGCTCCCTATATGTGAGGATTCGATTCCCCATGAATGATATGTGAAAAAGTTGGGTGTACAGTCTTTACCTTAGGTTTGCTCCCTGTAGGTGAGGATCTGATCCCTCTTCTTAACATTAATTCTAATGAGAAAATCAAAAAAAAAAATAAAAAAATTTAAAGAATAAAAAGATAAGGTGTAAGCCAAGTTGGGTTATCATGATTTCTCTTCTTTGTTACCAATGATATTCTTAAATATCAAGGTAAATCTTAATGTTGACAAGTCGAGATTGGACTATACATCCATGGAATTCAATATTTAGAATTATACTAATTGATGGACTAATATATTTGAACTTGATTATGAAGTTTACCGTGAGCTTGATTTCAGGAAAAAGTAATGCCAACATTCATGAATCTTAGAATTCGAGTATCTAAACTATTTTTCATAAATCCCTTGAGTTGTAGAAATTATTCTGTAATTCTCAATTTATTTTTCGCATACTTTGCTCGGGACTAGCAAAATGCTGGTTGGGGGTTGTGTTGAGGATCAAATATTGCATATCAGACCCATTTATTACATAGATTTACACACATGATACCGCTTAATGGCCTGATTTAATTGTATTTGTAATGCAGGGTGTGTTTAAGAGCCTGGACTGAAAAAAGGTGGTAAATGCATGGATTTAACACTCTGAGGACACCCAAGGCAGGGGACGGACTCCAGGAGACGAAGATCGATGGAATTATGCATCAAGGATCCGAGGAAAGCAGGCCATTTACATTAAAGAGGCCCGAAATTGGTGAAAAATGAAAGATCACATAGTTCTTGCCATCTGATTGGCTCAAAACTTCATACTTGGCCTGAGGGCCATGAATTAACCGTACACGTAAATTTTCATCCATTGGATCACTGTAGAAGGGGCCCAACGGACAGATCAGCCCCTTTAATCATTATGTGGGCCCCGCCTGATATCTGGATATACTCCAATTTTGGTCTCAACGCCTTAAACTACGTGTCAAAACAGATGGATGGAGCAGATTTCTTACAAACATCACCAGTGGACCCACGCATGCAGTGCACGTGCAAGGTGCACAAGTACACCGGACGAGTATAAACATTAAGGAAGTCGGTCAGCAGGCGCTGACCGACTCAAAACTCGGATTTTTTTTATTTTTACGCAGCAACGGACGCTGGCCGACCGTTTTTGACTAGTGGGCCCCACCCATCATCCCTATGGAAGATCTGAACCGTCCAATGCATTCGGAATGGGGGTTTAACCCACGCCTAGGTCTCCTTTTAGGCATCATGAAAACTTCCTCACTTTTTTAGTTATTAAACACAGGATGGACGGTGACTTGAAAGATAACGTGGGCCACATAGGATTTGGTCCAAAAATAGTGCTTCCCACCTGGTTTTTCGAGTAGAACGCAGTGGACAGATCGGATTTTCCAAAAAGTCAGTGAAATGGGGCCCACCATCGTCACAGCGTCAATGACGCTACCCTGTTTTCGCAGCCGGACGCCGTCCGACTTTCACGGCGAGTTGTACGCCCTTAGGGGCGGTCGGACGGCTGATCTGAACCATTCATCATGTAGGTGGGCCAAGAATCTCCCAGGGGACGCTGTCCTTTTGGAAAGAAGAAAAAAAATAAGAAGAAAGGAGATGCGGAATTCCGGACTGCGTGAGAACTTTCGCAGCAAAGGGACGCATTCCAGGCTCCGGAAGGACTGTTTCCGCAGTCTACTCCCGGTGGGACTCCACAGCATCGGAAGAAGGGGGGCTGGCCATCTTTAAAAGGAAGGAAAAGAGGAAGGAAGAGGCATCCACGGTGAGAGAGAGAGAGAGAGAACGGCTGGGGGAAACAGGCAGTTTTTCTGCTGCTGCTGTGCGTGGTTGGGAAAAGGGCTGGAAGAGTGAAGACAGGAGGGGCTGCACGTCAAGGAAGGCGACGTGGGAGGCAAAGACGTTGGCTGCTGGGATTGAGAGAGACGGGACGGCTGGAACGGGAGGAAAAGCTGGGTTTTCTCTTTCTTCCCTTCTTATTCTTTTCTTTTCCTTTATTTTATTTTATTTTATTTAACCAACCCATCCATGTGTAGCTAATCCTCTTAGCTAGGGCTAAGAGGTGAAGCTTGTAGCGTGATGGGAAGATTTTGTTGCCTTTAATTCTATTTTAAACTGAATAGATTTGGTATTGGGTTGATTTGATGGGAATATTTTTTTTTTCTTTAATGGCATGTTGTGACTGAAATTACAATGGGCTTGCAATGGCTTTGAATATTCCTCTCCCCTTTTAATGTTTATGACGTCAGGAAGCCCTGTTGTTCACCATCGTCTCATGGGCATGGTAGGATGACAGTACCTTCCTGATCTTCATACATTGTTAATTGGTTGGTAATTAGTTTAATTCTATTGTTTACTCTGTCTCCTGGGCATGGTTTGGTGATGGAATCCATTCTAATTCATACACCTTTCATCTCTTGAAACCTATATCAATGGCAGTTCAGTAAATTTCCATAATTTGTGATACTGGCATAAGATCTCCCTAATCTCAACAAGTGGATCCTCTGAATCCCTAGTTTCCTTTCTCTGAATTCCTTAAAGTTTTAGATAATTATTCCATAATTATTTTTTAAAATTCTACTTTGTTTAGATCGCATCTTAGTCTATTTCTAGTTCTACTTGGTTTCAGATAACGTACAGGTATCAGTCCCTGTGGATTCGACCTCGGTCTTACCGAGTTTATTACTACATCACAACCCTGCACTTGGGGTGTGAACAAGTTTTTGGCGCCGTTGCCGGGGACTGATAGTTACGATTTTCTGAAATTAATTAGTTTTAGAATTAGGATAAGATTAGGATTTTATTAACTTTAGTTTTAGATTTTTATTTCTATTTGACTTTTAGAACTAACTTGTTTCCTGTTTTGTAGGATCCTGACATAAAATCTCTAAATTGGTAATTCTTTCCTAAATTCTCTACTTTTTCTTTTTATAGAATTAGGGTTTAGATTTTAGAAACTTTCTAATTCTAGTATCCTCTGTTCTGTAGGAAATAGTTTATTTTTAGAATTTAGGTTATTTAGAAATTGACTTTCTATTTTGGTTCTATTAACTTTCTAATTCTAACACTTTTTGAATCTAACTCTGTTTTTTAATTTATTTTTAGGATTTTTGTCTAGAAACTAACCTTCCTATTTTGTAGGCCTTTAAGATAGAAATCTCTATTTTGGTACACTCCTTCCATACTCTCTATTTTTCAATTTTCTTGTAGTAATTTACTTTTTAGTTTAGGCTTTCTTAGTTTACTTTAGAAATTTCCGTTTTTCTTTAAAGAATAATTTCTTTTAGAAATTAATTTACTGTTATTTTTCTTTTAAAGTATCATTTCTCTCCTTTATAGAATCTAACTTATTTTTGTTTTATTTTGCAGGTCCTTAACTTAGGAGCTTCAATTTGGTAATTCCTTTCCAATTTTCCCTCTCTTCCGTTTTAGATTTTCTTTTATCCATCTTTAGGATTAGGCTTTGAATTGAGGGCTGCGAGTGTTTCATGCCCAAGTGGGCCCGTGACAACACACGACGTCTCTTGACTGAAGGAGGATTAGTTGAGGGGTTGACTATCCATCGCAGGATTAGACACCGCTCGAAATCCCCTGAGTTAACTGAGGTCATGGCTGAAGACCAACCTCCTCTACTTCCACCCAGGGTGGAGGATACCCAAGATGAGAATGAGGTGCAACAGGCACCCCCGCCTCGTACTTTACGAGATTTTCTACAACCGGCGGGAGTGAGTACGCCCTCATGCATGATTTTTCCTGAAAACACAGGACAAATGGACATCAAGCCAGGAGTTATCCAACTCCTTCCCAAATTCCATGGACTTGAATCAGAGAGTCCATATTTGCATTTGAAAGAGTTCGATGAAATTATAGCTACATTATGTTTTCCTAATGTATCTGAGGATACAATTAGGCTGAAACTCTTTCCTTTTTCCTTAAAAGAGAAAGCTAAGACGTGGTTACATTCACTGCGTCCTAGATCCATTGGCACATGGAACGACATGCAGAGGGAATTCATAAAAAAATTCTTCCCACATCATAAAACGATTACCCTCAGAAAAGCGATCATGAACTTTGCCCAAAAGGAAGATGAAACATTCTTTCAATGTTGGGAAAGGTTCAAAGATTTGGTCAGTTCATGCCCACAACACGGATTTGAAACGTGGCGCATTACAAATTTTTTCTATGATGGACTGACATCTTCCATGCGCCAAATGGTCGAGACAATGTGTAATGGAGAGTTCATTAATAAAGACATCGACGAGGTATGGGACTACCTCGATAGTTTGGCTGAAAAAACACAATCTTGGGACTATTACCCAAAGTCGAACACCACGTCTAGGCCAACTCAATCAAAGGAGAAAGGTGGATTATATCTCTTGAAAGAAGAGGATGATCTCAAGTGTAAAGTGACTACGCTCATAAGGAAAGTTGAGGCCATGGAAGGAAAGAAGGATAAGGTCAATGAAGTTGTTTGCGGCATCTGTGATTGCAACATTCACACAACTGAAAACTGTCCTACAATACCTGCCTTTCGAGGAGTGTTGAATGAACAAGCCAATGCCGTAAATAACTATCAAAGACCTTTTACTGGACCTAACTCCAACACATACAATCCTGGCTGGAAAAATCATCCAAACTTCAGTTGGAGAAATGGACAAACGGCGACTCCTCCAGGTTTCTTCAATCAAAATCCAAATCAAGTGAAACCTCAAGAGGAACCGGTTCAAAATCCCATACAAGAGCTGGCTCAGGCAATGCGGGGAATCACAGATTTTATGCAAAAGATAGATTCTCGTATGACGGTTATAGAAAAGGGGATGCTTCCTGCACAACCTATCCCCAATCCTAAACCGCAATACGAGAATAATGATCCCAGCTCTTCAAATCAGATGGGGCATGCTAAATCCATCACCACTCTTAGGAGTGGGAAGATCATTGATAAAACTCTTCCGGTTAGGCCCGAAAAGCCTCAAGAACCAGAAGAGGACAACAATGAAGGATCCACTGATGCCCCACAAAAAGTGGAACCGGAACTTCTAGAGAAGCCAGTTGCTCCATTCCCCCAACGGTTGGTTTCACCAAAACCTCTCTCTAACTCTCAGGATATTCTAGAGGTGTTGAAACAGGTGAAAGTCAACATTCCTCTGCTTGATGTCGTTAAACAGATACCTTCATATGCCAAATTCCTAAAAGACTTATGCACGACCAAGCGACGGAAAATTATTCAAAAGAAAATCTTCTTGACTGAGAAAGTGAGTGCCATCCTGAAGCAAGACGTGCCGCAGAAATTCAAGGATCCCGGTAGCCCAACCATATCATGTGTAATCGGGAACCATCGAATTGATCACGCACTTCTTGACTTAGGAGCGAGCGTCAATTTGATTCCCTACTCGGTATACAAACAGTTAGGTTTGGGTGAATTAAAACCCACCCTAACCACACTACAACTTGTTGATCGCTCTGTTCGTGTACCAAGAGGGATAATTGAGGATGTGTTGGTCCAAGTTGATAGATTTTACTACCCTGTAGACTTTATCATCCTGGACACTGAACCCATCAATAACATGAGCACTCAGATTCCTGTCATTCTTGGTCGCCCATTCCTTGCCACATCAAATGCAATTATCAATTGCAGGAATGGTATCATGACTATGTCTTTTGGAAATTTGACATTGGAGTCAAACATTTTTTCAATAACGGCAGCAAGCAACTCGGAGGATGATGACGATTTCCACGATATTAACATGATTGACTCTTTCGTGGAAGATATGACACCTCTGACCTTATCCTCCGACCATCTAGAGACGTGCCTGGCCCACTCCCATGATTTTGATGATGACATGATTAGGGAGACGTGCGCCTTGCTTGATACTGCAACTTGAAGTTAACCGATGGAGGCCACAATTTGAAGAATTACCACAAACTGATGTAGTGCCTCTACCGTCTAATCTCAAGCCGCCGAAGCTTGACCTAAAACCTTTGCCCTCTGATTTGAAATATGCCTATTTAGGTCAAGATGAGACATACCCGGTGGTGATCTCTGCCCACCTGGAGAAAGAACAGGAGAGTATGCTTATATCTACTCTCATTGAGCATAAAGGAGCCCTAGGATGGACGATAGCGGACCTCAAGGGAATCGATCCCTCGATTTGTACTCACCGCATATATCTTGAGGATAATGTGAAAACCTTTCGGCAATCATAATGCAAATTAAATCCAAACATGAAAGAAATTGTTAAAGTTGAGGTTCTTAAACTATTGGATGTGGGTACCATATATCCTATATCTGATAGTCAGTAGGTAAGTCCAACTCAGGTGGTTTCTATGAAGTCCGGAATCACCATTATAGCCAATGCTAATAATGAACTCATACCAACTAGAGTTACTACTGGTTGGAGAATGTGCATTGACTATAGGAAGTTGAATACCGTCACGAGGAAAGACCACTTTCTTGTGCCCTTCATTGATCAGATTTTGAAAATGTTAACTGGTCATTCCTATTACTGGTTCCTTGACGGATATTTGGGCAATAATCAGATAGAGATAGCCCTTGAAGATTAGGAAAAGACTACGTTTACATATCCTTACGACACCTTTGTTTACCGAAGATGCCATTCGGACTATGTAATGCCCCTGCCACCTTTCAGCGATGTATGATGAGTATTTTTTCTAACATGGTGGGGCAATATCTAAAGGTCTTCATGGACGACTTCTCTGTTTATGGTCCATCTTTCAGCAAGTGCTTGGAAAGTCTTAAATGTGTGCTGAAAAGATGTGAAGAAAAGAACCTGGTACTTAATTGGGAGAAGTGCCATTTCATGGTTCAGAAGGGAATTGTCCTTGGGCATATCATCTCGTCCAAAGGAATCGAGGTAGATAAGGCAAAAATCGATCTTATCTCTAACCTACCTCCACCCAAGAACATCAGAGACGTGCGATCTTTCTTAGGCCACGCAGGATTTTACAGGAGATTCATAAAGGACTTTAGTCTTCTCTCTCGCCCTTTATGTAATCTTCTTCAAAAGGATGCTCCGTACGAGTGGATTGACAATGGCAGGAAGCTTTCACCAAGCTTAAAGGCACGTTAACCACCGCACCTATCATGCAGCCGACTGGATCCTCCTTTTGAACTTATGTGCGATGCTTCGATTATGCTCTTGGGGCGGTCTAGGCCGGAGAAAAGACAAGAAGCCCTACGTCATTCACTACGCAAGTAGGACTCTAAATCTGCCCAAGTGAACTACTCGACTACGGAAAAGGAACTCTTAGCCGTAGTGTTCGCCTTGGACAAATTTAGGTCCTACTGATCGGATCCAAGATCATTATTTATACAGATCATGCGGCACTCAAGTATCTTATTTCTAAGAATGTTTCTAAGCCCCGCTTGATAAGATAGATCCTTCTACTCTAAGAATTTGATTTGGAAATTAAAGATAAAAAGGGAGTGGAGAACGTAATGGCCGATCACCTTTCTCGCCTTAATACCTCTGATTCCCTTGAGGCGACCCATATCAATGACATGTTCTCTGATGAACTACTATACAGAGTCTCCCATTCACCTTGGTTCGCTGATGTTGCTAATTATCTTGCCACAGGTTCCATACCAATACATTGGACCGCACAAGATAAGAAGAAATTCTTTACCGAGGTGCGCAACTTTTCTCGGATGATCCTTATTTATTTAAATATTGCCGGACCAAATTCTAAGGAGATGTGTACCGGACGATGAGCATCAGAGCTCTCCTTCTGTCACTCAGAGGCCTGTGGTGGTCACTTTTCTGCTAAAAAGACCACGGCCAAGATTCTGCAGTGTGGCTTTTACTGGCCCACTATGTTTAGGGACACTCATGAGTTTTGCAAAGCTTGTGAGCGCTGTCAGAAATTGGGAGCATTGTCCCGGCGAAATATGATGCCTTTGAATCCCATTCTTATCATTGAAGCATTTGATTGCTGGGGCATCGATTTCATGGGACCATTCCCCCAATCGTTTGGAAATCTGTATATTTTGCTCGCCGTGGATTATGTCACTAAATGGGTCGAAGCGATTCCGTGTCGAAAGAATGACCATCGCACGGTCATTAAATTCCTGAAAGAGAACATCCTTTCTCGATTCGGGACGCCTCGAGCCATCATTAGTGATGGGGGCTCACACTTTTGTAATAGACCATTCGAGAGCTTAATGAAGAAATACGGTATCTCTCATAAGGTGAGCACCCCATACCATCCGCAGACAAGTGGACAAGCTGAGATTTCCAATAGGGAGATTAAACACATTTTGGAGAAAACGGTTAACCCAGATCGTAAGGATTGGTCAATCCGATTGACCGATGCCTTATGGGCATACCGTACTGCATTTAAAACTCCTATTGGAATGTCTCCCTTTAGACTTGTCTATGGGAAGGCTTGTCACTTGCCTGTGGAGCTGGAACATAAAGCGTACTGGGCGATCAAAAATCTTAATTTCAATCTGGACAACGCTGGCTCGCTACGCAAACTTCAATTAAATGAACTTGAAGAAATCCGGAACGATGCGTACGTTAATGCGAGAATTTACAAGGACAAGATGAAAGCATTCCATGACCAACACATTTTGCGAAAATCATTCACGCCTGGTCAGAAGGTCCTTTTGTATAATTCTCGATTACATCTCTTTCCGGGTAAGCTTCGATCTCGTTGGACCGGCCCTTACATTGTTGTTACTACTTATCCTCATGGGGCCGTCGAGATAAGAGATCCCGACAATGGCAAGGAGTTTAAAGTAAATGGACATCGTTTAAAGCCATTTGTCGAGAAATTTGATTCAGAGGACATGTCCATGCCTCTGACTGATCCTGTTTACCAGGACTGATCTCCTAGCCCGATGGAGGTATAGGTAGGTTTATCGCTTTCATAGGATTATGGTAGTTGCTTTTGTCTGGCTGAAGACGGTAAACTTAGCGCTCCTGGGAGGCAACCCAGCTTTTCAACTTATTTCATTTTCCTAGCAAGTTCAATGTTTGTGGGTAACATTACTGCAAACCCTCACGAGACTACAACTCGTCCACTAGGGGTAACCTAGGGGTTTAAAGGCTTGTTGCATGCGCTAAATGCAATCGAGAGCACCTGCGAAAGTGGTATAGGTAGGATTTTATTTTTGTTAGTTCTGTGTCACTTTCTCTCTCGTGCTGACCGGATTCTATGCTGCGATCTCTTGGAAAGTCTCTCACGATTCATCATCCAGGTACTATCTTCCCATCACTCCTCTTATATTTCTGTTGTCTCATGTGTATTGCATGTTTATTTCATTTACATTGAGGACAATGTAGATTTTTTGGTTGGGGGTGGGAGATTAGGTTTCCTAATCAGTGTTTTCTTGGTCTTGAGCAAACGTTGTGAAATTTTTTTTATTTTTCAGGATTTCTAATGAAGTCGAAGTGATTTTGACAGGCCATCTAGGGCATTTAGAATTTCAAGATGCGTGATGTTGGTACTTCATGACTCTTGGATTCAATCATCTATTAAATTTCACAACTAAGTTTGAATTGTTAAATCCATTATTAGAATTGTAAACATTGATTGAGTCATGAATTCCCAGGACACATCTCGCTTGCATATTAAGGTTTCAGTTCGATATTAAAGGACTAACTTGGTAATCACTAAACATGAAAGAAACCCACTTGAATCGAATGGATTGGGCGAACAGTCTTTACCATAGGTTTGCTCCCTATATGTGAGGATTCGATTCCCCATGAATGATATGTGAAAAAGTTGGGTGTACAGTCTTTACCTTAGGTTTGCTCCCTGTAGGTGAGGATCTGATCCCTCTTCTTAACATTAATTCTAATGAGAAAATCAAAAAAAAAAAAAAAAAAAAAATTTAAAGAATAAAAAGATAAGGTGTAAGCCAAGTTGGGTTATCATGATTTCTCTTCTTTGTTACCAATGATATTCTTAAATATCAAGGTAAATCTTAATGTTGACAAGTCGAGATTGGACTATACATCCATGGAATTCAATATTTAGAATTATACTAATTGATGGACTAATATATTTGAACTTGATTATGAAGTTTACCGTGAGCTTGATTTCAGGAAAAAGTAATGCCAACATTCATGAATCTTAGAATTCGAGTATCTGAACTATTTTTCATAAATCCCTTGAGTTGTAGAAATTATTCTGTAATTCTCAATTTATTTTTCGCATACTTTGCTCAGGGACTAGCAAGATGCTGTGGTAGGGGGTTGTGTTGAGGGTCAAATATTGCATATCGAACCCAGTGTTACCTGGATTTACTAACATAGTATTGTTTAAAGACCGATTTAATCGTGTTTGTAATGCGGGGTGTGTTTATGAGCCTGGACTGAAAAAGGTGGTAAATGCATGGATTTAACACTCAAGACACCCAAGGGAAGGGACGGACTCCAAGAGACGAAGATCGATGGAATTATGCATCGAGATCCGAGAAAGCGGTGCCATTTACATTAAAGAGGCTTGGTGAAAAATGAAAGATCACATAGTTCTTGCCATCGATTGGCTCAAAACTTCATACTTGGCCGAGGGCCATGAATTAACCGTACACGTAAATTTTCATCCATTGGATCAGTAGAAGGGGCCCAACGGACAGATCAGCCCCTTTAATCATCATGTGGGCCCCGCCTGATATCTGGATATACTCCAATTTTGGTCTCAACGCCTTAAACTACGTGTCAAAACAGATGGATGGAGCAGATTTCTTACAAGCATCACCATGGGACCCACACATGCAGTGCACGTGCTAGGTGCACAAGTGCACCGGACGAACATAGAAAATAAGGAAGGGCGCTGACCGACTCAAAACTCGGATTTTTTTTACGCAGCAACGGACGCTGGCCGACCGTTTTTGACTAGTGGGCCCCACCCATCATCCCTATGGAAGATCTGAACCGTCCAATGCATTCGGAATGGGGGTTTAACCCACGCCTAGGTCTCCTTTTAGGCATCATGAAAACTTCCTCACTTTTTTAGTTATTAAACACAGGATGGACGGTGACTTGAAAGATAACGTGGGCCACATAGGATTTGGTCCAAAAATAGTGCTTCCCACCTGGTTTTTCGAGTAGAACGCAGTGGACGGATCGGATTTTCCAAAAAGACAGTGAAATGGGGCCCACCATCGTCACAGCGTCAATGACGCTACCCTGTTTTCGCAACCGGACACCGTCCGACTTTCACGGCGAGTTGTACGCCCTTAGGGGCGGTCGGACGGCTGATCTGAACCATGTCCTTTTGGAAAGAAGAAAAAAAATAAGAAGAAAGGAGATGCGGAATTCCGGACTGCGTGAGAACTTTCGCAGCAAAGGGACGCATTCCAGGCTCCGGAAGGACTGTTTCCGCAGTCTACTCCCGGTGGGACTCCACAGCATCGGAAGAAGGGGGGCTGGCCATCTTTAAAAGGAAGGAAAAGAGGAAGGAAGAGGCATCCACGGTGAGAGAGAGAGAGAGAGAACGGCTGGGGGAAACAGGCAGTTTTTCTGCTGCTGCTGTGCGTGGTTGGGAAAAGGGCTGGAAGAGTGAAGACAGGAGGGGCTGCACGTCAAGGAAGGCGACGTGGGAGGCAGAGACGTTGGCTGCTGGGATTGAGAGAGACGGGACGGCTGGAACGGGAGGAAAAGCTGGGTTTTCTCTTTCTTCCCTTCTTATTCTTTTCTTTTCCTTTATTTTATTTTATTTTATTTAACCAACCCATCCATGTGTAGCTAATCCTCTTAGCTAGGGCTAAGAGGTGAAGCTTGTAGCGTGATGGGAAGATTTTGTTGCCTTTAATTCTATTTTAAACTGAATAGATTTGGTATTGGGTTGATTTGATGGGAATATTTTTTTTTTCTTTAATGGCATGTTGTGACTGAAATTACAATGGGCTTGCAATGGCTTTGAATATTCCTCTCCCCTTTTAATGTTTATGACGTCAGGAAGCCCTGTTGTTCACCATCGTCTCATGGGCATGGTAGGATGACAGTACCTTCCTGATCTTCATACATTGTTAATTGGTTGGTAATTAGTTTAATTCTATTGTTTACTCTGTCTCCTGGGCATGGTTTGGTGATGGAATCCATTCTAATTCATACACCTTTCATCTCTTGAAACCTATATCAATGGCAGTTCAGTAAATTTTCATAATTTGTGATACTGGCATAAGATCTCCCTAATCTCTACAAGTGGATCCTCTGAATCCCTAGTTTCCTTTCTCTGAATTCCTTAAAGTTTTAGATAATTATTCCATAATTATTTTTTAAATTCTACTTTGTTTAGATCGCATCTTAGTCTATTTCTAGTTCTACTTGGTTT